>NC_136511.1:76918308-77385808 GCF_053919585.1 Euprymna scolopes | reverse complement strand
ATCATTCTATGTTAAATTCATATAAAAAATTGATCTCCAAAACTTTCTATTTTCCACACTGTTTACATGCAATCGCCTGAAAAAGTAGAATCTTATTTCTATTTTTGTAGTGGAAAAGCCTAGGTTAAAGACTTGCAATTTACAAAAAAAAAAATGTTATCCTTGCAATTTGCTTTTCTTTTTCTTAATATTTAAAAAAATTTCTTTATTTAAAAATATAATTTAATTTTTTATTGTGTTTAATTTAATTCTATTTTATGTTATATATGTAAATAAATATTAACAATAAAACTGTTTTTGAAGAAAGTCAACAATTTTCAATTTATAAAACCATGCAAGAATTTTAATGAAAATGTTTCCCCCTTGCAAAAAAATAAATAAATAAATAAAATAAAAAGTAAATAAAAAAATAAAATAAAATCGTGGGGGAGAGGCGAAAAGGTGGAATGTCAAGAAATTTGCTTATTTCATATTTGTTTTGTGTGTAAGTTTATCTTTCACTTGTGTAAACATAATAGATGTACCTGTGACCCGTTGGGTCACAACCACCACCACTATTTATTCTATTTTGGTTCCATTCGAAAATTCATAAATTGTGTGACATATCTGTTAAGACATTTTTTTTGCATACTTAAAATAATAAATCTCTTTACTTATATTATTATTATTATTATTATTATTATTATTATTATTATTATTATTATTATTATTATTATTATTAACAACAACAACAACAACAACCCTTGATCTATAAAGCTCCTAGTTTGGAGCCGGGATTGAGGGAAATCCTCTGGAAATGAACCCCATCCCTTTCCAGAGAGACGTTGATAAATGAAATGCGAATTATTATTATTATTATTATTATTATTATTATTATTATTATTATTATTATTATTATTATTATTATTATTTAATTCATATAAACAGGTAACATTGGATATCTCTGTTATTTTATATTGAAACACTAAAAGCGTCAGTCTCTGAAGCTGCTTTTAACATTTCCCCATCTAATACAGACCTATGGGAATAATTTAAGGATGGTTTTCAAATCAATTTGTTTGCTATTAAACAGTTTATAAATGGATGTGTTAAAGGTCACAGCGATAATTAATGTTAAGTAAATATTTAATCTGTTCTATTACCAATCGTATGTATGAAATAAAGAAGGCTTTCCCCTATTTTATTGACCGATATAGTAAATAAAATACCTTCTTCTTTTTGTTGTTGTTGTTATTATTATTATTATTATTATTATTATTCATTCATTCATTCATTCACTAGGAGTTCTCACATAGGCCATAACTAGCGATCACTCACTGACAATAACCTATGGTATTCTGCTTGTGTAATGTTGTACACTTATACACACTTCGTGGCCTCAAACGAAAAGTGAACAAAAGAACAGGAAATAACGCGCTTTTCGGTTTGTACAACGACATTTATTTCTTCGTCGTTACAGCCATGACGTCACCAACTCCCGAGATTTCTAACGTTATTTCGTCTCTCTTGAGACCTTTGTTTTTCTTTTTTTTATACTTCTTCCCCCTCCCCATTGGTGACGTCACTTCTCATGCATTTACATATATACATCCACACTATGTTACACCTGGAGTCTGAGTAACAACAAGTCTCCATAGATTTCCAGTGCTCTCCATCTCTCTCTCTCTCTCTCTCTCTCTCTCTCTCTCTCTCTCTCTCTCTCTCTCTCTCTCTCTCAAAAAACATCACATTATTGCAACTGCCACTTAGCTTTGATTTCTCGCTGGCAATGGCCATTGATATTCCCTGGGGCTTTGGTGGCAAAAAGCCTCCCAAAAGCTCCAATGCTCTCTGTACTTTTACAGTGGAGGTCTGGTTAGTGCTCTATCTCTATCCTCCCAGACCCTTCACGACTATTTGGTGTGGCGTTATCCGATGTCGATGCCACCATTGTTTTTTGGAGGAGGAGCATAGTTAAGTTAACGTCTACCGGTTTCCTTTTTTTTTTTTTATTCCCTGTGGTCGTATTCTTTCTGTATTTCTTTTTAAATTTCTATTGCAGAATTCAAGTTACTGGTTAGTGTTCTTCTTCTTCTTCTTCTTCTTATTATTATTATTATCATTATTATCATTATTATTATTATTATTATTATTATTATTATGTAGTAGTAGTAGTAGTAGTAGCAGTAGTAGTAGTATACGTATGATTACCATTTATTGTTATATAGAAGTAAAGAGATTTATTATTTTTCCATCTAACTTTGTAGTGTGTACAGACACACATACTAGTAAGTTACATGGCAACGCTAAAAAAAAAAAAGAGAACCACTCTTTCTCTAAAGACTCATGGAGGCATTAAGAAATATTAACGAGTGGTTGGCTCAATGTAGAGTGATGAGGGTGAGAAAAACAGGTATATAGTAAATACAGATGTGGGTGACCTGTTTGCTTCATTATAAGATATGACGAATTAGAACAATTAAAAAAGTTTTTTTTTCTTTCAAATATAACTTCGTGTACATACCCCCGTTCAACAAGATACACCTGAAAAAGGTTGGAAGTTATATTGATGGAAACATTGCAAACTAGCACTTAAGACGAGAACAATAGTCTGGATAATCCAAATAATGCAAATTATCAATCTTCATCTAAAAAAAAAATTCAGAAACATAACATAAAATAAATTTCAGTAAGTTAAAAATATGCAGATCGATCAAAAATTAAATATTTAACTGATCGATGAGTTAATTGTTTTATATTTTTTTGTTTAATTTCCGATTTTCAAGTTGTCAAACATATAACAGCAAACCTTCGCATAAACTTGAATTACTTTTTTTTTACAAGCTTTCTCAGAAGCAAAACAACATCTGGGGGGGGGACACTTAAAAATGTTACAAAATCGAAAAACTGTGCAGATCAATAGTAGATGAAATTTTCTTGCATTTGGTAACAGTTATTGGTTGTAAAAAATTTTTTCATTTCTTTTGTTCCTTATTAGCTATACTGCACATTCGACTTATGTTGATATTTATAACACAATTCTTTTTTTTTTCAATAAAGTAAATGTTTAGTGAATGTGTATCAATAAAAGTTTTGAAGTATTATTTTAAAATTTAAATATAAATATTATAGCTTTGCATACATTTTTAATGTTTATCGGAAAGATTAGTCATGATTTGAATAAACAATAAACAGATATATGATCATTGAACATAATTCTCACAATATAATAAAAATGTGAAAATAATGTAAAAAATATAAGTAAATACGTACCCATCTATTTTAGACGCCATTTACAATTTTGCATTTGTAACAAATGATAAATTCCATGCAGTGTATGCTGCCAAAAGGAATACCAGGATATGTCATTATTGAAATCGATTGGAATTTCTGTTTTTTTATGTACAGAAAACGGAAAGAATATTTCCATAAAAGATTGGTTAGTCAAAATAAAATATCGATTTTTCCGGTAAATTTATAGGAGAAATTAATCATGAAAATGTGAATAAGCAAGTTTACATATAATAATTGTTTGAGTGTAATTCTCACAACACATAATCATAATGCAAAAAAAAAAAAATGAAATATGAGTAAACATGCTGTTTCTAGACGCTATTTAAAAATTCCCATTAGTATCAAACGATGAATTTCATGTCATTGAAAGGAATATTGATTAAGATGTAATTTTTGAAAACAACTGGAATTTCTGTTTCTTTTTACATGTACAAAACACAGAATGAAAACGATTGGAATTTCTATTTTTATGCACAAACCATAAAATGAATTTATACGTCAAAGATTGGTTAGTCAAAATCAAATATTGATTTTTCAGATAAATTTATAGGAAATATTAAATCATGAAAATTTGAATGAGAAAGCTTATAGTTAATAATTCTTTGAATATAATCTCACAATGTAGTCATAATGTAAAAAAAAAAAACAATGAAAGATATAAGTAAATAGTACCCAGCTATTCTAGAAGCCATTTCAAATTTTATATTTGTAACAAATGATAAATTTCATGCAATGTTTACCATTGAACGGAATATTAAACAGGTTAGTATGCGTAATGGTTGAAAACGATTGGAATTTCTGTTTTATTTTATGTACAGAACATAAAATGAATATTTACATAAAAGATTGGCTAGTCAAAATCAAATATCGATTTGTCAGATAAATTCATAAGAGATATTAATAATACAAATGATAATAAGAAAGCTTACAAATAATAACTGTTTGAATATAATTTCACAACATAGTCATAATGTAAAAAAAAAAAAAATGAAAAAAATAAGAGTAAATACATACCCAGCTATTCTAGAAGCCATTAAAAATTTTATATTTCTAACAAACGATAAAGTTCATGCAATGTATAGCATTAAAAGGAATAGTAGACCGGTTAGCACGTGTAATTGTTGAAAATGATTGAAATTTCTGTTTTTTTTTTATGTGCAGAACACAGAATGAATGTTTACATAAAAGATTGGTTAATAAAAATCAAATATCAATCCGTCAGATGCATTGCTATTTAGGTTTAACGTGAAAAATATGACCAACTTAATTTTATATATTAGAAAAAACGGGCATTATTATAGGAGTTTTCTGGGTACACGTACTGAAGTTGCTTCGTTCTTAAGTCGGATATTTGCTGTCTTGTTAATTATTTTTTATTACAAAGACAATCACGAATTCAAAAAACGTCGACAAGTCATCTTCATCTTACGCCTCACTGTGATCACTCTATGTCCTGGTGAAATAAAGAGATATCCGATTGTATAAGTGTTGACAATGTAGTAAAAAAAAAAAAATCTAAAATAAAAACAATTAAAAAAAGCTTTTCTTTCTTTTCTCAATTATTTTTGTATTTTGGAAAAATTGGTTATTACACTTTGAGCCGTTCCACTTAAGTTAACAAATTTACCGAATTTCCATTACTAGCGGTTACTATATTGCCCCATTGATTACTGTACACTCTTTAACCCTTCTCCTCGAATGGCCCCTGCGCCTTGATAAGTGATGATGCCTATGTAAAAGAAAGAAAAAAAAAGTGATGTAATGAATATGAATATAAATACATCCGGGTTCCCCCTTACAAAAAAATATGATTGGCTGATGTAAGTCATAAATAAGGACAGGTAGAGCAACGTGGGAGAGACTTCAAAAGATATGCTGAAAGCCTAAAGCTTAAGCATATTACCAGCTATGACTATCTATGTTCATGAAGGTGACTTACTAGATTGATTTAGTCGATTACTGGAGCTAAACAGTTGACAATTTCTTGTTGACATATACTAATAAAAAGAGGAGATAATGCCTGAAAAGAGGGTCTCATGACAATAGAACTGATACAACACTATCTTCCTCCACTAAATTGAGTACTAGAAGATATTACATTACAGTTCTGAATTTTGGAGATGAGGTTTGTATTATTTAAATTAATCAGACAATCGTTCTCATCTTGAGTGTAATCTGAACAACGTTTCGATCGATGTAACCCCCTACTTTCGTCAAGTATTAAAGTCGCCATTTTTTGTCAGGTAAAAAAAAAAAAAGAGGGTAGCTCTGCACTCTAAGGTTTCGAATTTTTGGATCTAGTTGGAAGTAAGTTTACACGAATTATAAAGATAATTTAATCATCAGAGAACCGTAGGGGATATAATTTTCAACTCATAATGATTAAATTTTTAATTAAATCCATCAATAAATTGTAAGTTCTTAGAAACATACAATTTACGAAACTAAGGGGTTGCTGGTTTCAGTATGATTAATTGCTAGATCCAAAAATTTGAAACCTTAGAGTGCAGAGCTACTCTCTTTCTCTTTTCCCGCCAAAAAATGGTGGCTTTAACACCTGACGAAGGTCATAGGTTACATGAACCAAAACGTTGCGCAGATAACACTCAAGATGACAACAATTGTCCGATTAATCTAAATAATACGATATTACATTAGTTTGTAATAGTATAATAAACAAGATTGAGCAATCTGAATTGATGAATATGCTAAAAGCATAAAGCTCCGATAATATATTATGAGCTTCGACTACAATCAATTGTTCATTAAGACGACCTACTAGATTGTATTATTCGAATACGTAGCCAAGACCACCCAACTGTTTAAAACAAATATATCCCTTTCCGGAATATATCAAAAGATGATTTTTTTTTAAAAGCATACGCTCTCCAATGAGCTTCGCTGTACGACTGAGAACAGAACCCACAACCAAAGAGTGTAGATTAGCAGGTTATACTGAAGCACCTGTTACAGAAATCTTCAAGGTTGTATTTTTTATTTTTTATTTACTTATTTATTTATTTTCTTTTTTGCAGAGAGGTTTTTGGTCTTTGCAGTGTCTGTATAATTATAGCACAACCATTAGTCTGTTCATATGAAGAATATTTCTCTGAAACGCACATGGTCAGTCAAATATAAATGCAAAATAGAAGAAGTCCTTCTAGACTGAGGCAATTTCTATTCTTTGTAATTGGATTATCCGAACTATCTTGAGTGTTATTTTCACGATGTCTCAACCAATGTAACCTCCAACCTTATTCAGGTATATTTTATAAAAATCAAGGGCCTTTATATCGAACTTGGGAATATGCACAGAATTTCAAGCAGAGCCTTTTATTTAAAATCCACAGTAGTGTGTGGTGTCATTCTCTCGTTTCATCAATCATGACAGGGTAGAAGTCTCAAGTAATTCACAATTGTATTTTTTCATATCGCTTGCATTGAGGATTAAACCTTCAACCTCTAGAAGAGTGTCATTTAAAACTGAATTTTGGTCCCCCGATTTATTGGAGAGGGACCTATGTTTTCAGTGGCGTCCGTGTATCCAGCCGTGCATCCGTGCATCCGTCTGTTAGTCCGGACAATTGCCAGATAACCAACCATTAGTTTTTCCTGAAATTTTGCCACAAATTGTATTTCATTAAATAGATGTGCACAGTAAAAGAAATTTTTTTGCAAAAATTCCTGTTGCGTTCCCAGAGGCTCAAAAAAAGTTAAAAATGCCCCAAAATGGCCAAAATGACTCATTAGCGTTTGATCCATCCATTAGATTTTCCTGAAACTTGGCCAAAATGTGGAGGCCATTGTTCTTAATATAAATTCAGTATGGGTGACCCTGGTAAAATTCTGGTTCGCATCTGTCTGGGGCTTTTTTTTTTTAGTTCTTTTTCATATTACTAAAAAACTTAGTATGAAACTTTTTCATATTACTAAAAAACTTAGGTATGAAACTGCACTATATCCCTTTTCACTGGGATTTAGCATTCCTAGGAGCTCAAAAGGGGTCAGAAATGCCCCAAAATTGTAAAAATGACACTTTTATCTCATCCATTAGATTTTCTGAAACTTGGCGAAAATGTGAAGGCAACATTGGCCTTCCACACTTCTCACATTCATCATTTCTTCACATGCAGCACCAGAGGGGGACCACGAATGCATGGCTTGTTTTACCTAGTACTTTGTCCGTTATGCCACGGGTCTTTGTGAATAATATTCAAAGTGAAAACAGTAGTTCGAATAATTCAAATAATGTTCTCCTCTAACAGATGATTCTACTTCCGTACTTTCTCACTCACATGTCCCCATTTCAAATTCGTAGCAGCAGGCCAATGTCAGTGGACTTTTTTTTCTACCAAGAGGGTTATTAACAATGCTTTTTTTATGTTTAACCTATATCAAACTGACATAAATTATTTCACCATAAAATAATTAAGTTAAAACAAAAATAATTTTCTTATGTCGAATCATTTAATCAAGTAAAAACTCCAGTTTTTTACTTGATTACTAAATTTAAAGTTATTCTTGCAAATTACAGAACATCTATAATATAAATGTCACCTGTCTGTTTAAATGTATGTATGTATGTATGTATGTATGTATGTCTGCCCAAAACTTTCGACCGAGGCGACGGATTTTCACGAGATCGATATCGTTTTGAAACTTGACCCTTCAAACAGCAAATGTCGAAAAATTGGCTAAAAACATCCTTAACTGGACATTTTTCTACAGGGAGGGATTGCTTTTCGCTGATATTTTCGAAAGTCATCCTCTCTTTTCGATTGACTAGCGTTAATTTAGACTTTTACCACTTCCGGTTTGGTGATAGACGCAACAGTAAAGAGATCACTTTTTTTTTCATGTTCTTTTCCTTCTTCGCAGTACGGGTTCAAGCCTGCTTGCCTACTATCACATTTTTTTTTGCTCAACAAACACCTCCAACCCCCCGGGCAATGCCAGGCACCTAGGCTAGTTAATATTAATAATAAAAAAGAAGACACTTGTGCATTTTAGGCTAGTTTGATATACAATATCATAAAAACTGAATTTAACTTGAAAATACTATGAAAAGAATAACTTTTTAAATTTAGCAATCAAATAAAAAAACTGGAATTTTTACTTGATTAAATAATTCGAAATAAGAAAAACTGAATTTTGTTTTATTATTATTTTTACTGTGCAATAATTTATATAAGTTTGCAATAGGTTAAACATTAAAAAAAACATTGTTAATGGTCGCTTTGGTAGGGTGATGAAAACAAACTTTCCAGACATGATTATAGTTTTTGGTGTGGTTTCAAGTGAGGGCCACATCATGCCACCTCACATCTTCGAAGTCGGCTTGAAAGTCAACACCAAAATGTACCACTGGCAGATCCTGGGTATGGCCATAGGACTTTACGCCGGCCCAAAAGTTCAAAGAGACCTAGGCTTAGCTTCAGAAGGAGTGCTACAACTTTGTACACTGGCACCTTTCCTCCTTTGGCAAAGTAGTCCATCGGGTTCAGGTTGAGGGAGGAGGGGAACCAGTTAGAGAAAAGTACAAAGTCGTAGCACTTCTTCTGAAGTCAAGCTTGTGGGTCGGCGCCGAGTCCTGCTGCTACACCCAGGGTCTGGCAGCAGCCACCTGATTTTCAAGCCGACTTTCAAGATGTGAGGTGCCATGATGTGACCCTCACTTGAAACCACACCAAAGATCATAACCATGGCCAAAAACTTTGTTGAGTTGTGCCCTCAAGCGTTGAACCATCTGGATTTGCATTTGGAGAGTGCTGGCAATGATCCTGTTGTCATAACTTGGATTGCGAGAGAGTATGAGTTATACAACGGCACATCTCTGATCTCGCTCGTTGAACATTGTGTCACTTGATAGAAGACTCCTATTGTTCTTGAGATTTGTACACACAAGTAGATAGTTTGCAACTAAAAAAAAAAGAAAACTGGTTTTCATCAAAGAGAAATGGAATCATGTCGTCTTTTTTATAGCGACAATTTTACCATTCCACCCTGTACGTTGGAGATGTTTGCCTTCGATTTTTGAAATATAATCCAACAACATTTTGAAGCATTTAAATTGAATTTTCATTTTTCATACACGATCAAATGATTGGTCAAGATGAAATCTGATCATCTTGTATTCTTGGTATAGAGTATCCAAGAACCTTTGTTTTAGCTTTTTAGCTGTTCCTCTCAGCCTTTTCTTAGGGGCCTCCATCTTGAATCGTGTACATATATGAGTTACAAGCTATACCTATCCTTTGGATTCAGTTGTCATTTCAGTTTGTAATACTTATGTTTTTTTTTTACATGAGTAATCACTTATCAAGGCCTGAAGACCACTTGAGGATAAGGGTTAATAAGTGTATGGTGGTAACCGAGATAACAGTATTTAATCGTTAGTGGTTGAAATGGGGTAGAAATGGATTATTTAGGGGAGCGGCTCAACGAGAACTTGTTTACATTGGACTTGAATATGACGATATTCTAGTCAGATGAAAAGAACAGAGTGTCACAGGTGGGCAGTTCTAGGAAAGAAACTTTGTTCATGGAATTTGCATTTAGATTTAGATACAAATAGAGATTGGGAAAAATCTGTTAATAGTCACTGCAGATAGACTAGTGTTTTTTGTAAAAGTTTGGCAAGGGAGCACCATAGATTGAAACCCAGATGAGCACTTGCCATGAAAATAACGATACAGCAGAGATAGATTCGCAACGTCTATTCTGTGGAAAACCGGTTGCAGAGAAAATAAAAGAATATCGCCTATTAGGTTTCGAAGCCGATTTTGAACTTTTTCAAGGCAGAATAGGGTGCTCCGATAAGCTCCTATTCAGATATGGTAATAGTACTCCATTTTAGGACGTACCTACCTCTTATACAGGTGGATGATTACATTGGGAGTTAGATAAAATGATGCAACCATTTTTCCGGCCAGGCATTTGGTGTAAGTCTTCCATTTCAGGTCATATGTAAGTTATGTATGATCTTATTAATATAGAAATGGGGGGAAAAATGCTCGCTTAAGGGAGATAACTACTATTTTAATATTTAAATTAAAATAGGAATTATTTTTCTTACATTAATTCAGTTATGCTTAGAAATAAAGACACTTTTTACAGATGACCTCTCTACCACTTGCATCATTACAGTAAAGCAGAATTTAAATATTTATTTTAAAAGTAATTTTTTTACCTACTGTCATGTTTGTCAAATAATTGTAAGTAATGAATAAAAAATTATGGAGCAATTTTTTTTTTATTTTTTTAGTAGCTAAAATAGAACAATATGGAATATTTTGGTACTTGTGCATTTTAGCTTTTGTAAGAATTTTTTTTGCTTTCATTTTTGAAGAGTATAAACAGGGGAAGGCAATTCCAGAAGTTCTTTAAGTTTTCCAATAATGACTGTTCAAAACTATTTATACATTTAAATGATTATTGTAATTTATTACAAAAGTTTTAAATTTTGTAAGAGAAAATTATTACAAATATTTCTAGTAATAACTGTTTAAAACTCTAAATTTTACTGCTTATTTTTATTGATTACAAAAGTTTACATTTTATATTTTAAAAACAAATCGTTGTTTTTAATCATACATGTCATAATGCTTTTTTTTTTTTATTAAAAAGCTTGTTTGAAAAAAATCTCATCATTTTGATATGATGACCACTTTCATTCATTTCAGGAAAAAAAAAATTCAAAATGCCTGTTGTAATTTATGTCAGAATTTTAATTAATTTATGAAATCTAAAAAATATTTTAATTCAAGAAATGTTCAGATAATTAATGTTTGATATTACGTAATTGTGTTAATTCAAAATGTTTAACTTTTTGAATTATCTCCCCATGTTCAGAGGAAAACAAAAATTTGTCCTTAAAAACTAAAATGAACAAGTGCCTTCTTTTTTTTATTTTTATTAATAACATAATCCAATTTTTGTTTT
This sequence comes from Euprymna scolopes, assembly GCF_053919585.1. Taxonomy (NCBI): domain Eukaryota; kingdom Metazoa; phylum Mollusca; class Cephalopoda; order Sepiida; family Sepiolidae; genus Euprymna; species Euprymna scolopes. The sequence continues at coordinate 77,374,594 of NC_136511.1, read as the reverse complement.
TAAGGTCATAAATCGAAAAATATCTTAATTTTACCAATCTTTGGGGTATTTTTTTGTAGGATTAAATTTATTTGTAAATGAAGTAATATATTTGCCAAAAAAATAACTTCTAGACTGAAACTTATCAGTAAATGCATTTTATTGTTCATTTCTATAATACCACCACAGATTTTTACAATATTTTGCACTGACAAACTTTATAATTTGTTCATGTCGAAGTTGCTTTACTAGCAAATCAGCAGTTATACATAATTTAGTTGTACATTTTTAGTAAAGCTCCTTATGTACGACTAGAATTTGGCATGACTAAAATTTCCGACTCAGTCCCTACTTATTTAAGCAACTTTACACGTTGTTTCTATATGACATACAGCAGTCAGTCATACATTGATTGGGCATAATTTTTAGTCATAAATTTTTAATAAAACCATATTTTAGAAAAAAAAAAGTTCAAAATGGCCGTTGTAATTTATTTAAAAATTTAATTAATTTATAAAATCTAGAATTTTTTTTTAATTCAATTAATGTTTTATGTTACGCTATTGTGTTAATTCCAAATCTTTAACTTTTGAATTATCTCCCCATGTTCAGAGTCTTCAAAAATTAAAGCAAAAATTTATCCTAAAAAACTAAAATGCATAAGTGTCTTCTTTTTTTTTTTTTTTATTATTATTATTATTATTATTATTATTAATAATAATAATAATAATAATAATAATAATAATAATAATAATAATAACAACAACAACTAGCCTGAGTGCCCGGCATTGTCCAGGTGTTTGGAGGTGTGTGTTGAGCAAAAAATAAAAAGTGGTAGTAGGCAGGCGGGCTTGAACCTGTACTGCAAAGGAGGAAAAGAACGTGAAAAAAAAAAAACAAGCAAAAAAAAAAAACGTGACGTCTTTCACGTTGCGTCCATCGCCATTGAAGTTAGTCAATCAAAAAGAGAGGATGACTTTCAAAAATATCGGCGAAAAAAGCGACGCTCCCTGTAGAAAAGTGCCCAGTTGAGGGTGAAGGAATTAATATTTTTGGCCAATTTTTTGATATTTGTTGTCCGAAGGGTCGAGCTTCAAAGTGATACCAATCTCGTGAAAATCCGGTGCCTCTGTCGAAAGTTTTAGGCAGATATACATACATACATACATACATACATACATACATACATACATACATTCATTTAAACAGACAGATGAGATTTATATTATAGATAACATAATCTGATTTTTGGTTTTAAGATCATAAATTGAAAAATGTCTTAATTTTACCAATCTTCCTGGTATTATTTTATAGAATTTGTAAATGAAGTAATTTTTCTAAAATAAAAAAGATAAGCATTGCATTTAACTCTGTGTTAGTCCCATGGGGTATTTTGTCACCCCAATTTTGCTTAAGTGCTCATAATTCCTAGTTGGCAACTTATTTCTGTTCCTTCCTCCTTGTACTCTCCTTACTCCGTTAGAGTATAGCACATGTGGTATGACGCAGTTGTATTTCAGTTTTCCTTTGTAGGTTAATCAGATTGAAACGTAATATTTATATAATGAACTCATATTCATTTTTCTTGCTATTTCAATTTATGGAAACATTTTGTGTTCATCATAGATATCAAAAAATAACACAAACTAATGTATCCTGTTGGTATTTTTAAATATATGTAATCTAACTCTAAGATTTAAAAAATTTTTCCTTATGTTTTATAATTTATTTTATTGTATTATCTTATATTAATATCAACAAGCTACAAGTGATTCAAACTCTTCAACAGGAACTGTAGATATATCATAGACCAGCAAGATAACTACTGTATATTTCGGCGTATAAGACAATCCTTAAAGTTAAAAAAAATCATTTTTAAAAACCAATATTTCATAAGATACCGGGTGTTGCAATCTCTAGCCTAGGTTAAACAAACATGGTTTCGTGATTTAGCAGTCGTCTTATACAACCGATATATGATAAATTTATTAAAATTTGCTCCAATTTTGTACCTGATCTTATCTGACGATGGGCTTATACGCCGAAATATATGCTGTATTTTACAAAATAATAACACTATAAACATTTTTGTGTTGTGGTGTATAAACACCCCATGGGATTGTGTGCAGTCAGCACCAACCCTATTCAGGGTTTAACCGGCTTCCTCCGAAGGAGGAAGTTTCATGGGAGTATGAAATTCACAAGCAGTCCCCAGTCGCATATATATTCCCGTTAGGGGAGATAACAACGTTAGGTTTTTGCAACTTTTTGCAGGGAGGTGTCCGCGTCCTCGTACATACAGCACCTGGACTTCCCAAACTGGTCACCCATTTTAGTAATGACCAGGCTCAACGTTGTTTAACTTCGGTGATCTGACAGGAACCGGTGTGTCAACGTGATTATGCCATGTTTGGAACACCCAGGTAACTAACGCAAGGTTTCTCTGTGTAAATATGGGAAACCCGGTATATTTTTCAGGAAACTAAAATGAAGTGAGTTTTTATGGGAAATAACATGATAAAGAAATAATAATTTAAAATTTTCTAGTCAGAATCAAATATCGATTTGTGATATGCATTGCTGTTTAGGTCTAACTTTGAAAATCTGACTGACTTAATTTTGTGTATTAGATGATCCAAGTGAACTGATTAAATTGTGCCGTGTTGTAATCAATAAGTTCCTGCTGGCAGAACTGACATCGAAGTGAGATGTCGGCTGTTCTTTATTTCCATGGCTCACTTTTGCTTAATAATGTATTGCTGAGAGCTCTTACATCAAAACATGACAGGTTTACGTCTACATGGAATAAAATCAGCTAATGAAATAACCCTAACCCTAACCCGTCTAAATTATTATTTCCTTTTGTTTTGTCTGAATGTCTCTTTTATTTTGTTCACTGTCAGCATTTTAATAACTAGAACACCTGCACTGGTATTGCCTGGGAAAATTGAAAAAAAAAAAAAAAATTTTTTTTTTTTTGCTCCTATCCCAGAACCCCATACAAGTAGTTTTACTCCGATCCTTGACTTCCTATAATCATTATTTATATCCTTGATTATTCAATTTATAAATAATAATGAACAATTAACATGTTTGTATTACTTCATAACCAAGAAAGAGCTTCATCACAATAACATACATACATGGAGACGAGAAGTTTAGTGTGTGTTTGTAATTGGGGGGGGGGAGATTTTAAATAATAGTATCTATACACATACGTTATAAGGAAGGTACTGCTTTATAGGATTAAATGTATTTATAAAATAAAGTAATTTGCATGGGGAAACTCGGATGCATTCAGATTCATTACATCAATGTGTATCTCCAATATTAGGCCATTTATACAAGACGGAGTTTTATCTTCGCTGGATGACTTTCACTCATGGCTTCTTGCCAGACATTTGACATGCCCACAAATCTTTCCAAGAATAAATATCCGTTCATAAAAATCTCATGAGCATTGAGGAATATAAAGTAATTTGACACTGATAAATTGATATCCATAATATCGCGTACTGACATAGATTTATATGGGGAGGAGGAGGAAGGCTGCAGAAACCACTCCATTTTCCCTACCCGCTCTTTGTATATAAGAAAACTAGAAGAATACCCGTCTTAAGAGAGGCAAAATTAATTCCCATACAGAATATTTTTAGCTTACATTTATATTCCCTTACAAAGATTAAAATCAAGATACAATGATACTGAATCTTATGTCTAGAAACCTTATTCCACTTTTCATTAAAATCCATTACATGATTTTGATTCTAGAAAATGTCTCAAATTCAAAGCTTAAGAGGTCTCAAGAAGAAATTGTAATTTAAGAAATCTTGCTTAATTGGTGTCTAATGACTATGGATCAAATTTACAATTTTTGGAATACAGGCGAAACCATTACAGCGGTGAAGTACTGTCCACAAATGGATGAAATGCATCAGAAACTTTGGCAACAACACCCAGCATTAGTCAACAGAAAAGACCCAATTCTCCTCGAAGACAATTCCCGACTGAACGTTGCTAAACCGACTCTGATTGTTTGTTGTTTTGCGACCAGTCTCATCCATTACAGTTATTTGAATGGAGGCGAAACCATTATGGCAGAAAATTACTGTCAACAAATGGATGAAATGCATCAGAAACTTTGGCAACAACACCCAGCATTAGTCAACAGAAAAGGCCCAATTTTCCTCCATGACAATGCTCGACTGCACGTTGGTAAACTGATCCTGCAGAACTTAAGCAAATTGGGACACAAAACTCTGCCTCATCCACCACACTCTCTAGACCTCTTACCTACTGACTACCACTTTTTCAAGCATCTTGACAACTTTCCGTGTGAAAAATGTTTCAAAAACCTAAGCGATATCAAAAACACCTTCAGCGACTTCATATACACTAGAACGCAAGATTTTTTACATTACTGGCATAAATACACTTGTTTTGCAATGGCAAAAGTGTGTTGATTCTGATGGTGCCTATTTCGACCAATAAAGTTATGTTTGAGCCGAGATATGTTCATTTGTATTTTTATAAGTTAAACACCACAAGAACTTTTTTGTCAAGCCGATAATATGTAACACTGCTTAGACTAGGCTTCTTTATATAAAAATTACAAAAAGCATTTTCAATCACCGATTGCCATGTCAAATAACACCCTGCCTGAGAACTTATCCTTCAAACTCCTTGGTTTAACATTCACAAGCAGCCTGAGTTGGAACAAATATATTGAGGAAATTGTGAAGGCTGCTGCAAAGAAGATAGGCTCCCTCTACCATGCTAGAAAATTACTCATACCAGAGAGTATCCTAGATCTTCACAAAACCACACTTCGTCCATGCATGGAGTATTGTTGCTACATTAGAGCTGGCACATCTATTACTAGTCTCTCCCTTTTACACAGGGTCCAAAAATAAGTCTTAACTTTAATAGGTACTGCACTATCAGCCAAGCTGTAACCTCTGCCCCATCGCTGCAATGTTGTGTTCCTGTGCCTGTTTCACAAGTAATTTAATGGAATGTGCTCTGATGAACTGATATCACTTGTGCCCCCTCACTCTACATACTCCTGACTAATTTGACAAACAGCAAAATCCCCTGCTTCACTGTTGCCGGAAAGCCTTCTACTTTAATACTTTTTTTCCTCGGACTGCTAAACTTTGGAATTCCCTCCCTGTTTCCTGCTTTCCTGACAGTACTAATCTTCAGAAATTTAAATGTAATATGAACAAACATCTCACTGCTCTACTCTCTGCAGTTCTCTGTTAGACACAATCCTGAATAGTAGCCTTTACGTTCCAAGTAGCAGTGTGTCTTGTTTGAGCTGAAAAGGAGTAAGAAAAGAAAAGAACAAAGTTGGTCTTTTAATTAAGCCGCAAATATACTTTGTTTGTAGTAGATTTCTTGCATTATGAATTCAACATGTATATTATTCACCTCTTTCTTGTGTATCTTCCTCATTACGTTTCCATTTCAGCCCATCTTTTCAATACAAACTGGAACTACCATTTCCGAAGAACAGGCACTTAAAACAGATTATTAATCAATGCTTTTTTAAAAATTTAAATGACAGTCTCTTGGAGATTGGAGGCTTAATCCTTACTACAAGCGATAATAACTAAGAATAATATAATGATAAATTAGCAACTTTATCCAGTCATGGCCGACAGAACAAGAACAATCTACCCATGTGGATTAAGTAAAGAGTTCAGTTCGAAATTATGCACAGGATTTTGAGTTCAAGTTAAAGATTTCCAAGTTCGAAAAAATGCGTCTGAAGAAGGAGGTTGGAGGTTGTATCAACTAAAACATGATGAAAATGCCAATCAAGATGAAAATAGTAACGCTAATAATCAAAATAATACAAATCATCGATCCTCACCTAAAATAAATTCCAAAACGTAAGACATAAGTTAGACCTACCCGATATGGAGCTTTGCACACTCTGGTGGCACGAACAACAACCAACAAGGCCACCATCATCAAATGTCAGACTGTAACTAGACGTCTTTAGGCTCCATCCTGATATTCATTTCCAGCAGAAATGAATCCTCAACTTGTCAACATATTTCTTGGTCTCTGAAGGTCTCTTTAGTTTCAGTGTCTAGGATACGTTGAAAATCAATTGTACAATACATGCAAATCAAAGAATCTGGTCTAACGCCCTTCAACTTCTCATTTAGGTCAGTTTCTTGCACAAGCGTAAAAAGTGTTAATCATCTCCAACTTCACACCAAGGTCAGTTTCTTGTACACATGTATGAATCACCAGACATGTATGATCAATTGCCTGACGACGACGACGACGACGACGATGATGATGACGACGATGATGATAACGATGATGATGATGATGACGATGATGATGATGACGACGATGATGATGATGACGATGATGATGACGAGAAAAAGAACAAACATTTCTTGTGAGTAACGAACTTATACCAGACAAAATATCTTGAAGTTTTCATGTGACATGCTTTCACAGTTACCATATCTATTTCCATTTGGTGCCCTTGAAACGATTGTCAGGGGAGTGAATTAAGGATCAAAGTGTAGTATCTGTTCTTCAGATGCTGCACTACACTTTTTCAGACTCGGTTAACGGAGAAGAAATCCTTCATGACTGATACATTTTTTATTTTTGTTACTGACCAGAGTGGCCCATTTTAGGGAGCTGGTCTCTCCCCACATATTAAAAACCGACCTCATGTCTAACTCTGCCCTTGTGGGAAGACAAGTAAAAAAAAAAAAAAAAAAAAACAAAGCAAAAAAAAATACTCTGGATATTAAGCATATCACTACTTCACCATAACATCCGTGATCCAACGGACAGGTAGAAAGATTCATCAAGACTTTCAAGAGAGCTATTAAAACACCCAACGGTATGGAGACAGAAGAGGGTAAGATACAACTATTTTTGAGAGTTCACAGAATTAAACTAAACCCAAACATAGTATTAGGTATAGCGATAGCTGAACTGATTGCCTGTTAAGTTAGATCAGTGTCTTTTAAGCTATTAACAGACTCATCAGAAGAGAAGGGCCAGAATTATACAAATTGTAAAATATAAATAAAAACTGGCTTAAGAACATTTAGATTAGTGATGATGATGTAAGTATACATTAAGAAATATTAATGGAGGTATAAAATACAAGAATAAAAATTTTGAGATATAAATATATTAGAATATACCTAGGAGGAAATAGTTAAGGATATGTGAAAGGAATGAAAACCAGGAGAATAAAAATCGGAAGAGTCGTATATAGATAAGTAATAGTAAAAAGAAAATAGGAATCACTAAGAAATAATGGGGGTAATTAAAGAAGAACAAACAATAAAAGAAAAGGGAAAGGAGAGGAAAGAGAGAAGGAAAGGGGGGGAATGTGAAAGAAAAAAGAAGGAATGTAGACAGAAAAAGTAAAAAAGAGATACGAAAATACATTAGAAAAAAGTTTTTTCAAATCCGAACGAAATGAAGGAAGTAAAATCCATGCTCTAAGTCATCCACATTAAAATCCTTAAAATGTTTCGGAAAATGTTTTAAAATTTTTTTTATACAAGTTCAAGTGAAATCCGTTTTAATTTTCTTTGAAGATCTTAACATTGGGTATGGAGCAGCCAAAGCAGGTGCCAACATTGCCCTGCTTTTTATTGAAACCAACCGAGAGCTCTTTTTAGTATCCTCGCTGTTCCCTTAAGTGCAATTGTCTGGATTTCTTTTGCACTTATTCCACTAGGAATATTAGTTAGGTAGGACTTCAGGTATATATATGTATGTATATATGTGTGTGTGTATATATATATATATATATATATATATATATATATATACATACAAACATATATATATATATGTTTGTATGTATATGTATGTGTATATATGCATATATATGTATGTGTACGTATATATATATATATATATATATGTATATATGTATGTATGTACTTGTATATGTATATTTATGTATATTTATGTATATGTATATATGTGTGTATATTTCTTTTTTTCTTCCTTTGAAGATTATAATGCTGGATATGGGGCAGCCAAACCAGCTGCCAACATTGCCCTGCTTTTTATTGAACCCAACCGAGAGCTCTTTTTAGTATCCGCGTTGTTCCCTTAAGTGCAATTGTCTGGGTCACTTTTGCACTTGGTCCCCCAGGAATATTAGGTAGGTTCTCCTTCATAAGCCCTGTAGCACCTATGATGACTGGTATGATTTATATCTCCCTAAGATTCTAGTTTCTTTCCCCCATAATAGGATTCTTGAGAGCAAAGAAAATGGTAACTGTCCAAAAATTCTCCCAAAATAAAGATGTATGGAGAATTAATTCTTGATAAAATCCAAGTACATTAATCTGAGATTAGAGCGAGATACAAACACAAAATTCTCAAACAGGAAAATCGACGAAACAATTCCAATAGCTGGAAGGTTTCTTTCTTAAGCCAGTTTTATCTATATTTTACATTTTTTATAATTCTGGCCTTTCTTTTCTGATGAAATACATTTAGCTTCGAAATGCCATGGTCTAAATGAGGTTTTTCTCTCTTACTCTTTCCTTATTGATCTGATGATATAATAAAGTTAAATATAACTTTTATTTTTAATTTTATATACAGTGATGATCATATTTATTGGCACGGTAAAATAAAAGTTAAATTTTGTCTAATAAATTCTAAAAAAGGGATTAAATTAAAGAAAATAACAAAGTATATTATGTATTTTTAACTGGTCTTTCCGATGCAGCAATCGGATTTTAGGAAAAATAAATAACAAAGGAACAACAAACATAATTGCAAAAAACCCTTGTTCAAAATTATTGGCACGGCTTTGTTTTTCTTTTAGTATCAGTATAATATCAATCAATTTCCGGTTTACGTGCTTTCTGAACTTTTTTATAGCCATATTATGCTTGTTTAACGCTAATTCAGTGAATAATTTTTTTCAGATAATTTTTAGATAGCGATTTATTTAAACTATTATAAGTGACTAAATTATAATTTTCAATCGCCATGGTTAAAACTAAGGAACACAGCGAAGACGTCAGGAAGCTTGTTGTAGCATGCCATACCAATGGGGAGGGCTATGATAAGATTTCAAAGAAGCTAAACCTTCCCAAATCCACTGTTAGAGCCATAATAAACAAGTTCAAATCGCAAGGCCACGTTATGAGTTTAGAGGGTAGAGGGAGAAAAAGGATTCTTTCCCCAAGAGATGAACGGAAAATTGTTCGACAAGTAAAACAAAACCCAAGGATCTCTGTTGGGGAGATTGTTGATGAACAGAGCACCTCTGGAGTGAATGTATCTCGACATACAGTTGGTAGAGTTTTGAAGAGAGCTGGTTTAAAAGCATGTCGTCCGAGAAAGACTCCCTTATTGAAGCCTATGCACCTGAAAGCAAGGCTAGCCTTTGCAAAACGTCATATTGATAAAGATGTTGCATTCTGGAAACGTGTTCTATGGACTGACGAAACGAAAATAGAGTTATTTGGCCATAATAAAGTGTCTTATATTTACAGAAAATCTGGCGAAGCTTTCCTGCCTAAGAACACCATACCCACAGTGAAGCACGGTGGAGGCAGTTTGATGTTTTGGGGATCCTTTGCTACCTCTGGACCAGGGCGACTTGTTAAGGTCACAGGTAGCATGAAAAAGGAAGATTATGTTAAAATATTGGATGAAAACCTGAAAGACTCTGCTAAAGAGCTCTCACTTGGTCGTCGTTGGTGGTTCATGCAAGATAATGACCCAAAGCATTCGGCTAAACTGACTAAGAAATGGCTTGAGGACAATCATATTAATGTTTTGGAGTGGCCATCACAAAGCCCAGACCTTAATCCAATTGAAAATTTATGGAGAACATTAAAATTGAGGGTAATGCAAAGGAAGCCTAAGAATCTTATTCAATTGGAGGATTATTGTCAGGAAGAGTGGGCTAAAATTACTACTGAAGAGTGCAACAACTTGGTTGTAAACTATGAAAAGCGACTGAGGAAGGTAATCAAGGCAAAAGGCTATACAATTGATTATTAAATAAATCGTGCCAATAATTTTGAACAAGGGTTTTTTGCAATTATGTTTGTTGTTCCTTTGTTATTTATTTTTTCTAAAATCCGATTGCTGCATCGGAAAGGCCAGTTAAAAATACATAATATACTTTGTTATTTTCTTTAATTTAATCCCTTTTTTAGAATTTATTAGACAAAATTTAACTTTTATTTTACCGTGCCAATAAATATGATCATCACTGTATGTATACACACACACACACACACACACACACACACACACACACACACACACACACATATGTTATTTTATTTGTTTTTGTTTTTGCGATACGTTTTGAATGAATTCAATTATTTACATGAAAGTGCATTTTTACCTAAATGCGAGGAGTCGGAAATAATTTTCCCTTTAACTAATTTGGTACCCCCAAATGGGGAGCAGTATATATATTGTTTTTAAAATATAATTATCCACTGACATGTGTTTCGTCTAGATTCAGAGAGAGAGAGAGAGAGAGAGAGAGAGAGAGAGAGAGAGAGAGAGAGAGAGAGAGAGAGAGAGAGAGTATTTCATACCTGTGAGCTATTTCAATATTGCAATTAACATAAGCCTAATAATGAATACGTTATATCAATTAGAGTTTTCATTTATTAACAGGGGAATATTTAATATATTTAAAAACTAGCAGGGAAACCCGACGTTGCCCGGGATTGAATGATGATTAATGAATGTTTCACACTCCCATGTTTTTATTGTCATGGAAATCGGTGAAATTGTCCATTTTTCAATCAAATCGATTGCCTGCTATAGTTAGGGACCCATCGTCTAGGAGGAAGCTTCACATGCTTCCCTGCAGTGACTAAGTTGACAATACATTGTAGTCTACATTGCACTGTAGAGAACCTATTGTTGATTGTATAAAATCATTTTTTATTTATAATAGCTTGAATTGAAGTTTAAAATGCAAACGTCAAGTGCCATGCTTCAATTCTGTTTTAAACAGAAACATTCATTTCGAACGCGCTTCTGCCATATCAAAGAACCTACTGTTGATTTTATATGCTTGGCCTGATTGTGTGTGCGGTAATAATGGTTTGAATTTAAGTTTTAAATTGAAGAGTCAAGTGTCATGGTGCAATTGTGTTTTAAACAGAAACATTCATTTCAAACGCACCCCTGTCATATCAAAGAACCTACTGTTGATTTTATATGTGGAGCCTGATTGTGTGTGCAGTAATAATGGTTTGAATTTAAGTTTTAAATTGAAGAGTCAAGTGTCATGGTGCAATTGTGTTTTAAACAGAAACATTCATTTCAAACGCACCCCTGTCATATCAAAGAACCTACTGTTGATTTTATATGTGGAGCCTTTCGGCTTGTGTGGTAATTTCTCAAATCCACTTGTGATTTTAGGCTATGTAAGGTGTGAACTTTGGTCAAAATTGCCTGTTCCTTCTTTCATTGGATTATTTCAATTATTGGTTATCGATACTTATCGAAGACATTCCGATACAAAAGCTACCTAAGAACACTGCCAGACACTTAAGTAACTTTTGTGTGAAATTTCATAAAAATCACCACAGCCTTTTTCGAGTCCATAAGGAACGAACACACACACTCACTCACACAGACAAAGTTCCATTTATGTAATAGATAGATAGATAGATAGATAGATAGATAGATAGATAGATAGATAGATAGGTAGATAAGAGATAGAAATAGAGATACAGATATTCAATAGAATTTCAAACCGTTCCGGAAATAAATATTCTAACACTAGTCTAAATGTAACAACGTTTCCCGAGATTTAAACTGTATTCATTATTAAAATTCAATTTTGTGTATATATAAAAAAAAAATGTATAAATCACGACTTTTCTTCATCAACGACAGAAAGTGGGGAGGAAGCAGATTGGCAAGCAGACAGGTACGCAGGCAGAGGAGCATTGATCAGACTTATATAGAATGGTGTCGGCGAGACAATCAGATTATTTTAGAGACAATTTAATTGCAAGAGTTGCGCAATGTATAGAAACTTCAGCAGTCTAGCTCACTATTAAAATCGTTGTTACTTAATAAAATAAAATGAAATAAACTTTACAAATAGAAAATCCACTTTAATGCATTCAGGATGTGCAAGAAGAGAAACGTTTAAAAAAAAAAAGAAAGAAAGAAAAGATACAATAACGAAATTGTAGTCCTAGTAATCTATATTATACTAGCAGGCTGCCCGGCGTTGCTCGATCGTAAAATAGGTATATTATATTTTAATTCATACAGAAACTGAGACATGTGCATTCGAGTATTAGTTTTTTTTCTAAACAGTTCACATCTTGTAAGTAAAAAACAAAAAAACAAAAAAAAAACACTCACGCTGAGATCGAAACCAAAACATAAAGATAGTAAATCAAGTATGATAACCATTAGACCAGCTTGACACGCTCTTTAAAAAGTGTTTTAAAACCTACTTATTCTTAACATAAAGAATTTGTCATCTGAATAATTCACGCATGCCCATTTGTGAAACAGCTGACAAACAGATAAAAATCCGATGACCTCCGCGAACCAATTTTATAATTTTGACCTATTAGCAACCCTTTTTTTCCGGATGACAATCGATTAAAAATTTTTCCACATGTCTGAATACCCTATATACTAAATTTCAAGTCTAGATAAAAATTCGTTGAGTATATAGGTTGAGAATTCTCCTCGCTCTCTCTCTCACCCCCCCCCCCACACAGACAAACATATTCTCACTTTTATAGATATATAGATTTCTCTTAGTCTGTTTCTGTCCGTTCCACTTTTTCTTGGAAACTACTGAGCCGATCTTGCTGAAATTTTGTACGGTGCTTTGTTATTATAAGTTACAGTAAATTAAGCATTATAGTATCAATTCGATGCATAGTTAGCGATTAATATAGATTAGAATTTAATGCAAAAATAAACACAAATTTAACCGTATTCAACCATCCATTTGGTTTAATGGGCTAAAAATTTAATCTCTACTAGCAGGCCGCCTGGCATTGCCCGGTCGTAAAATACGCTTAGATATGATATTTTGATTAATGTAGATTTCGTATTTATTATTATATTATATTGGACCTAATACATTGTAATGATTTAAAAAGTTAAAAAAAAAAAAAATCATGTGCAACCACTGAGAATCGAAACCAAAATGTTTAGCTTACAATTTACTTTTTCCTTTGACGTTAATGTCTGAGCTATGAAGATATGTTTTCTGCAAGGCTAAAAATTGAAACATGAACCAATAGCTATTGCGTTACGCATGCATAGTCATAATGTCAGCGTTCAACCATCACCTGGCAAATTCCATTTTTTTAATTTTCACACTTTTGCACCAAATTTCCCCGGCTACACCCAAATATAAAGTTTTGCATGGGTTTGAATACCCTATATATTAAGTTTCATGTCTGTAGACCAAAAACTGACAGAGGAGTTTGGTAGGCAAAATTTTTTAAACAAATATACATATGCATACATAAATATATATAGAAAGAAGTTTGTGTTTACTATATCCCTTTTACACAAATATTATGCAAGTATAAATCATGTAGAATATCTTCGTGAATATAATTACACGTAATAGTTAACTAAAGATGATCATCCCATAAGAAAACCGAAAAATCTAATAGGGAATTAATTAAGATGAATGTTTAAAAGAATATGCAAATTAGCTAGATCTTTTGCAGATGAATGCAATTCCACAACCCATATATAACAAAGTTATATTTTCTTTTTAAATAAATAGAAGAAAGAGTTTTTAATATGAATATCAATATGCAAAAAAAAAAAAAAAAAAAAAATTATAGGAGTATAGATAGATTATATTTCTCTTAGTTTGTCTGTCTGTTCGTTCCACTTTCTTAACGGAAACTACTAACCTGATCTGGCTGAAATTTAATATAGAGCTTTGTCATGATAAGGTGCAGTGAACTAAGCATTATTGTATCCGTTTGATGCACAGTTAGGGATTAGTCTCTACTTATATATAAAAGGCATTTTGTGTGTGTATATGTGTGTTTGTTTCCTATGTACTCTGAAATGACGGGGCCGATTTTTTTTTTGATTTACCACAAATGTATTTTATGTGTCTGGGAGCGCCCTTAAATAGGTTTTGTATCAGAATGTCTCCGATAAGTAACGAAAATTGCTAATAAAAAAATCCGATTCAAGAAGGAACCACTCGATTTTAACCAAAGTTAGCATTACAAATGCATTTTAAAAGTTTTATCACCGCACAAGCAGAAAGGCCAAGCATATAAAATAAACTGTAGATTCTTTTATAAGACAGTACGCGTTCAAAATGAATGTTTCTGTTTAGAGCACAATTGAACCATGATACTTGACTTTCGCATTTTAAACTTTAATTCAAGTCATTCGATATAAAAATAATTTTATAAAATCAACAGTAGGTTCTCTACAGTGCAATGTAGACTACAATTTATTATGGACTAAGTCACTGTTGAAGGCATGTGAAGCTTTTTCCAGTGGGTCCCCGACTAGAGCAAGAAAAAAAATGGATGATTTCACCGATTTCGATGAGAATAAAAGTTTTGGAAGTGTTGAACATTTTTTGATCCTCATTCAATTTCAGGAAACGTCGGGTCTCCTTGCTAGTAGATATATAATGCAAAAATGAGCACACATTTAATCATATTCGGCCATCAATTTTGTATAATGCACTCATTCTATGTCAACAGTTTATAAGTTGGCCCTTTTTAATGGGCTAAAGAGTCTAGTAATAAGTGTTTTGTGTTTTAACTTATTTAAAAGTGTTTACTTACTTTGAAACACAAGTAGTGTCGAGTCTTAAGTTAGAAGAAAAAATGGTAGACATTAAACTGTCAGAAGAAATCTTGATAATTGCTCAAAATCGAAAATTATACAAAATACTGTCATTTTTGCTCAATTAGTGACATTTATTAGATAGTTTTTTTTTGCCAGTATTTTGTTTAATTTTCGATTTTGAGGTGATTATCCAAACTCCATACATGACCACTTGATGTCAGCCATTTTTTTTTTTTGTTCTAACTTAAAATTCAACACTACTTGTATTTCAAAATAAATAAACGCTTTAAAATAAATTAAAACACAAAAAAACTTATTCAGGTAGGTAGAGGATAGAACTTGAATGCCTACAGGATAGAACTTGAATGCCTTCTACACACTATCCTAGAGTGTCTAAGGTCTCTCTGTACAACCTGACAAACCCCTGTACATGAGGATACTTTTCCCAAGAAGTAAATCCTGGCCAAATATTAAAAATCACATTTTGTATTCGCAGCCCAAATAAGATCTCCGCAGTATAGGGGTATGACAAGAGAATATTCTTTTCATTCTTTTGACTCTCAAGTATATATCCGACACAGTTAGACATAGTTAATCAACTGAGAACCACATCACTATATAAAAGCATAAAAGATATTATCGGATACACACTCGAGAGTCAAAACAATGAAAAGAATATGCTGTTGTCATTGCCTTACCTCAGTATAACCACACTAGCTTTTATGAGGGATGATGCACTTCCTCCAAGTGATGTTACCTCAATTAGCAACATGCAGCTGGATACTCCACCAGACAAGATGGGTTTTTGGTCCTGAAATCCAGAAAAAAAAAACAAGAAGTCAAAAAGAAAAAAAAGAAAGATACATTATAACATATTAAAATGGTCAATTGGGAAAGGAAAATAATGCTTTCAACTTTTTTTCTTACAAAGTGTTTGAGAGAAAAACAATGTTAATGGAACATTAGGTATTTTAAATTACCATAAATATTGATAGTGAGTAAATTAATCAATGGCAGACATTTTGCATTTTTTTTAGGAAGTAAAGTACCAAACTACTTATTGCTTTACTCATAACCAATACATACGGTAAAATAAAGTGCTTATTTTCTATCAAATAATTATTTTTAATGCAAAAAAAAAAAACAATCTTTTTGCTTGTCCAAAATTCTCCCTATATTAAAAAATCGCAAATAAAGAAAAAATATGGGTGATATACGTACCTGTGACGGAAAGAAACTATCATCTTCCAAAAATCACGTAAATTGATCCAGTAGTTTTATTTTTATAAAAAAAAAAAAAATCATTTTAAAGCGATCAATGGGAATGCGTAGGCATTACAACAAAAATATTTCAAGTTTAAATTATTGCTGAGTTATCTCCCTTTATCTCTTGTAATTGTTTTCAAGGTGGCATCGCGAGACAGTCTGAGTCTCGCTCCTCAAGTAACTATAAAATTTTATTTCCTTATTTAAAAAAAAAAAAAAAATAAAACGATTTGATCAGTTTACATGATTTTTGGAATACGATATTTCCTTTCCGTCACTGGCACGTGGCACGTATATGATACAGATTTTTCTTTCTTTCTTTTAATATGGGGATATTTTGAACAACCACTATTTTTGGACTAATTTCCTATTTGTATTTTTTTTTTTTTATAATTTAAGTCGCCAATAATAACGTTTACTGGTGTAAAAATAATAAATAATAAAAATAATTACAACATCTTGTTTAAGCTATCTTGTATTCGTGAGGCCGGGCAATGCCGGATAGCCCTGCTAGTTACCGAACTAAAATGGAATAACCTTTGCAAATAAATAATTTAATCTATTTTAATGCATCCAGGATGCACAAGAAGAAAAAAAAAGAAAAGGAAACAATGCAACCTAATGAAATTGCATTCTTTGTAATAATATTAATAACAGTTTAAAAATAAAGGTAACAATGCCACGCATAATACGTTTCTTTATTATAGAACACAAAGTGCTTTTTACGAGTAGGTTGCCGAGAGATAGATAGAGAGAGAGAGAGAGAGAGAGAGAGAGAGAGAGAGAGAGAGAGAGAGAAAAAAAGAAAGGTAGGGCCGTTATTACAGAATACAAATACGAACGGTACGATCGATTAATAGAATACGAATGATAGAAAACGAATATACGGATTAAGAGAATAAAGTCTGGAGTTTTTGTCAGTCCAGCAATACGCGCTTCTTAAGACGTACTAGCCGGCGCTTTAAATCTCTATATATTTATTTGTTGTTTAGTCTACTCTTGTGTGTGTGTGTTTTTTAAATACCTTGGATATTTTGGTGTACATAATGGCCTGAAAGAAATAAAAAGGTAGGACAATTTGCATCTACGTACTTTCTTTTTTTTTTTTTTTTGTAGTTTATCTTTTTCATCTTAAATTTACTGAACTAAGAGTTTTAAGTTAAGAAAAAATGCGGTTCTTTTAATCTTGCCTGTTAAAAAAAAAAGGAATATTACGTGAGTTTTTTTTCTTTCTCTTCTCAACTACGGTGTGCCATGAGTGCCGAAAAATATGTATTTATTAAATTAAAATTTTTAAAACTTTGTATTATTTGGTTATTTATTCACAACGTTTCGACCGCTGAATTATAACTTGTTTATATACAAGAAAAAAAAAAAAGAAGATAAATCAATTTAAACTTTTTAACCCGTATATCTCTGATAAATTTCAGTTATAATTTTGAAGTTGTAATTGACAAATATATATTTTTTTAATTTTGGTAAAAGTAAAGAATTGTTAATAGCCTCCTCATGTCAAGAATGGCTTTCTAAAGACTAAAAACTCATTCTTGACGCATGTGTGGAGGATGGGGGCAGAAAAAATGGTGCTAGCTAGTGCGCTTACTGATCCGCGCTATTTTTTAAAATCGTATTTCAAATTTAATTAAAGTTTTATTTTTTATTTTTTTTTTTATTTTTTTTTTTTATTATTATTCAAGTGTAAGGTTAAAGGGTACTAGTGCACTAGTGCAGTCAGTGAGTGCACTTATTGATCCGTGCTGAAATAATAACGCTATTATTTAAAAAGCCATTCTTAACATGGGGAGGGTGTTTTGTACCTATTATGTACTTTAAACCTTACAATTTAATAAAAAAAACAACTTTAATTAAACTTGGAAATACGATTTAAAAACTAGCGCGGCACTCTCTGCATTAGCACCATTTTTTTTTTCGTCCTAGCGACTCAGACTTAGGGTTAGTATTGGTGTCCATGCAGTACGGTGTGTTATTTTTATTTTGTTGTCAAAATTAACCTTTAACGGTCCCGACACGTTTTCAGTCCTTATTTTAAATTTATTTTTTCTATTACCGCTAAACTGAAAGTTAACATTTTTTTTATGCCGACCTTCGGGCTGAGATCCGAGTGTAGTATCTGTTCTGATGCTATACTTAGTTAATGTATGGGGAAACTCTTCTATACTAAGGCAATTTTTATTTTTTCCTATCGCCAAAGTGCCCCTTTTGGGGGAGCTGGTTTTCTCCCCACATTAAAAACGACCTTATCACATAATTGCTCCCGTGGGGAAACAAATAATGAAATAGTGTTTGGGGAGCCGTTAAAAATAATTTCCCCTTATTTATTTTATTAAGGTTCGTACATTTATTTCTGCCTAGAAAAAATGTACAAGAGAGGTGGGGCTGGAATTTCTATGAAAAAAAATCTGAATGTATTAACGTGTTAACACGAAAAACAAACTATATGTATTTTTTTTTTTTTTTTAATTTTCGCTCAGAGTGGAGTGACAAGGATAAAATTTTAATTCCAATTGTTTTACTTAATTTTTTTTTTTTGGGGGGGGGTTGTTTTCTACAAAAGAAATTAATATTTACCATTTTTTTTTTTTTTTTTTTTTTTTTTTACGTTGTCTCGTCACGTTGTCCTTTCAAAAGTAATTATTTGTGTTTTAATATAAAAAAAAAATGATAAAGAAACTTACAACTCCGATTAATTATATCTCTAAGAAAAAAGATAATTGTTATAACTATGGAATTCCATAGAAAAGAAAAAAAAATCAACGCCCCTTTTTAAAACTAACTTCCTAGTGCACGTGTTTTAGTTCTATACTTAATCTTTCTCTCTTTACTAAAAGTTATTAGGCTTAAAACGAAGACAATGTTCGTAGATACACATTTAAAAAGAATAAAAAGGTAAATTTTAATGTCTGTTAGAATTTGTAGGGAAACTGCAAAAAAAAAAAAAAAATGATGCAGTCCACTCCAGTGTGTCGTGTCCACACATAGAACTTGTTGTTGTTGATACACACATAAGTATTTGTTTATTTTTCTTGTCAAAGTCGTTTTCTACATTACGTTGTTTATATACACTTCCCCTCGGCAATTTTTAGAATTCCTTAAAAGTTATCTTAAAAATATCTTTTACCGTATAACCCAAGACTAGGGTAATAAACAAGGCTGACGAATTCTAACGGAGATGAAGGTTTTTTTTTGTTCTCCCCAACTGCACGAACTCCGACATCAGGGTCAGAAAGTGGGAGTCAGCCCCCCTCCCCCCAAGGAAGTGCATTCAAACCTGCAAAAAGTACCTGGGCAGTCCCGTCGGCATTTTCCAGTAAGTGTGTCTCAGGCGATTAGCAATAAACTAACCGCTTCTCAAAGAGAGAAGGCAAGGCCTGAGAGGGTGGACCTGACCTCCTAGAATTGCACCGAACTAGCACTTACACCGAAATTAGCAGGGACAAACAATGTTTGTCCATGAATTGTTGATTTTGGGGGTCGATGACTCGATTCCTTACAGAGACGTTACACGGAAGACTGTGTTGCTTAATTGGCATATATTTCATAAGTTACAGCCTAGCTGGTTGAATTCGAGTTCCGTCCGTCTTTGTTTACATTCCTCGTCAGCTGATTGTTGTGATTCAGTGATTGTTGTGATTCACAATGAATTCCCGAGAAAAAGGTTTTTAAAATATGCAAACGAACTTGGCTGTTTTTCCTAATATTTTAAAATTGGTAAATATTAATCAGAGGGGACTTTCCAGGGAATTCATCGTGGAGCGCAACAACGATCGGCTGACAAATAATATAAACAAAGACGGCCGTAAGTTGATTTTAACCACTTAGCTACTCTGGTATTTTGAGCACTGTTGAAATAAATACTTAATCGCTATGCCATATATTTTTCATAATTTTCTTATAAAATCTTTTCTTATGCAAAAAAATACAGATGACTACCTCCAGTATCCCCACAAGAGTATTTTTGTACCATACGCAAACACTTATTTTGTCCCTATCGATTCAGAATATCACTATAATTTTCGGTGCTTATACAAAAAAAAAAAAAAAAAAAAAACAGCAGATCGGTTTTATTTAAAAATTACTAAATTGTTATGTCGAAAAAAGTAATTATCCAAAAGAAGGTATTTTTTTAGATTAGGTCCAGGTCCACCTCCACAATTTTTTTTTAAATGACAACTTTTGAAGGTTTTCGACTACTGCTGACTACGAAAATTGCATTAAAATTTTGCAGAAATAATTAGTTATTGAGATGTATTATGCATTGTATTTTTTTTCTGGCAGCCATCTTTTTTTACGCGCGTGCAATGTCAGTCAGAGATGAGTAGATTTGTTTATGGCGTGCGCGCACGCGCGTAAAAATGGCCGCCAAAGAATACAGTGCATAATACAACTTTTTATATTTCGATAGCTACTTATTTCTGCAAAATTTCAATGCGATTTTCGTATTCAGCATAGTCGAAAACCATTAAAAAGTCGTCATTTAAAAGAAAATTGTTGAGGTGGACCTAATCTGAAAATTTACCGACTAATGGAGGCGACCTGACTGTTAAACATGTGAAGTTTGGAAAAATGAGTTAAAACTAAAAAAATTATACTGAATACTGTTAGAAACATATATATATATATATATGCCACAGTAACATATATTCGACCAGACTAAAAGTTGGTTTGTTTACTGTTTATATGCCTCCCGCACGAGGGCAAATAAAAACACATGTCGAGTTTTAAAGTTGCACCACGCCTTCTGACTCGCAAGCAAGAGATTAAGCAGCCTGAATATATTTACTGCTTTTGCTTTGCTATGAGGCTAGACACAAAGTAAGATTTGATACACCAGTGCAGTGCAGTGAGTGCAGTGCACTCTGGGCTAAAAAAATAAAAAAATAAATGCTTGAACAACTTCATAGGCATTCCTGGTAGGAGCACCTCAGTCGATTAGCAATAAGTTAAACCCCTTCCTAGAGATGGCAGAGCCTAGGAGGGTGGACTGCATAAGACTGAACGGAACAATAGCTCTGTCGGACTGGCATACACAAAAGTTTATGCCCTTTTTAGAGGCTGCCACCTCTGATTCATAGGAGAAGGGTATTGCTTGATCCTATTTTATTTATTTTGAATTTTAACTCCCTATTAGGACAACGCAACAAAAACAAGTTTGTGCTGCTCTTTCAATATTGTTTATACGTATTTATTTGCTTCCCCATCAAAGCAAATTAGGCACAAGGCCGTTTTTAATGTGAGGTAAAAACCAGCTCCCCTAAAAGTAGGCAAAAAGGGGGCACTCTGGTTACCAAAAATAATAATCGTTCGAGTATAGAGGTTTCCCCTCATTGACTGGGACAAATTACCTTAAGTGCAGCACCTGCAGAACAGATACTACACTTTGATCTCGGCCCGAAGGCCAAGAACAACAGAAAAAAGGTAAGCCTAGTGTCTATATTGTCACCACAAAAACTGATGTGGAAAAATATATATTGCAACAAAGTTATTTTTATCCTTTCTCTTAGCTCCTCACCCCCAAGTAAAAATAAAATATGTACTTGATTAATCCAACTGGATTTAACGTTATTACCGGTTGTGTTAATACAGGTCACCAATTGTACTGATTCCACCCGCAGTTTTGCAGTGGCAACATCGACTTTTACTGTGGAATGATTTCTTGGCATTATACACATGCCCCCCCCCCAAAAAAAAGCTAAAAGCTCCTTCAGTTATCTCTATTCTGGACTGATCGGGAAATTAGAGAAGTATTGTTTGGTAGGAAAATCTGAGCCTGAGCTCTTTGTTAGGAACAAAGTGTGGTATCTGTTCTGGTGCTGCAACACGTCATCTTTTCTGCTTTTAACTAAAATGACTTGATTTGACAAAATAGTTTGAACACTTTTGATAGGCTGTAACGCAAAACAACTTTTCGTGTTTATGAATTTTTGAGATGAGGATTGATATTTTGTATTCTTTGGACCACTGTTCTCATCTTAAAGATTATTTTCACAATGTTTTGGTCGATGTAACCTCTGACCTTATTCAGCCTCATACAGTAGCTTCTTTCTTTCTGTAAGACTAGCAGTTCAGCCCGGCTTTGCTCGGGCCCTATGTACTGTTAACTTCATGTGCATATATACAGTGACGGCAAAAAGAAAGTCTGCATTTGTAATTTTTTTCAAAAACTGTTAATTTAAGCTAAATTTAATGTAACTGTTTAAACAAAATATAACTCATTTGATTTGCCTTTTCTTCCTCTATAATTTTACCTGTTCATATTTGACTTTTATTGAAATATTCTAGTGTTCACGTCAATTTAAAAAAATAACTTCAAATTGAGGAGGCAAAAAGAAAGTCCGCAGCAACAAATTCACTTAAAACCAGCTTAAATTATCGCCCCAAATCAGTTTAAAATATTCGCCAACAGACAACAAAGCGTTTCTAATTGTAATTGTTGTTGTCCCAGGTTATACAACGTAACATTTAGTCCATATGCCACGTCTTTCTCTTAGTGTTCGTCAGGAGCTCGTTAATCTCCACCTTTCTAGTTTATCCAATCGAGAAATCGGCCACAGATTGAAATGTGATGAGAAAACGGTACAAAAGACTGTGCAAAAAACACCGGCAGTGTTCGTGATGCCCCTAAATCTCGTCATACTAGAGTTCTAACAGAGAAGACAATGCTATCAAGATCCGCAGCCTAAGAAATAGATTTTAAACGGCTCCCCAAATCCAACAACAGTGCAATCTTGTTAAAAAGTGCTCTCTTTCTACTGTCAAGAACAGATTAAATTTGCGAGGATATGTTGCAAGACGCAAGCCAATGATTTCTGTAAAGAACAGAAAGCGCTGTCTGGATTTCATCAGATGCAATAAAGATTATGACTCTTCATATAAGTCAAAAGTGCTTTTTAGCGATGAAAGCAAGTTTAATAGGCTAGGCAGTGATGGTATACAGTACGTCCGTTGGGGGAGGGGGGAAGAAGAATTTAATCCTAGGTGCTCAGTTTCAACTCTGCAAGGTGGTGGAGGTTCAGTTTTGGTATGGGGCATTATTAGTACCAATGGTCCAGGGCCTATAGTTTGTTTGCAAGGTCGAATTAATTCGACCAAGTACATTAATATGTTGACTGAGCATTTCCTACTCTACTTTGGTTGGAATTTGGATAATAATCCCATCTTTATGAAGGATAATGCTCCCATTCACACAGCTGGCAATGTCAAGAGATTCCTGGAAGAGCATGATATTCCGTGTTTGGATTGGACTGCACAATCTCCAAACCTCAATCCTATCGAAAACGTATGGCATTACATCAAGCAACAGTTACGCAATGATAAAATTTCAAATTTGGAAGAACTTTGGACAAAAATTAAAGAAAAGTGTGATGCCTTTGCCCTGGAGTATTGCTCCAGTCTAATTCAAGGAATTCCCCCCAAATTACAGGCTGTCAAATTGCAGAAGGGCTATGCTACTAAATATTAACTAGTTCATTGTGTTCCTGCTGTATTTATGTTGCATTAATGTCCTAAAGTTACATTTAAATAACAATTTTCCATTGTGCGGACTTTCTTTTTGCCTCCTCAATTTGAAGTTATTTTTTTTAAATTGATATGAACACTAGAATATTTCAATTAAAAGTTAAATATGACCAGGTTAAATTATAGAAGAATAAAAGGCGAATATCATGAGGTATAGTTTGTTTTAAACTGTTACATTAAATTTAGCTTAAATTTGCAGTTTTTTTTTTGTTTTTTTTTTATAAATATTACAAGTGCGGACTTTCTTTTTGTCTCCTGTGTATGTATATGTGTGTGTGTGTGTGTGTATATATGCTAGCAATACTCCAGGGCAAGGGCATCACACTTTTCTTTAAATTTTTGTCCAAAGTTCTTCCAAATTTGAAATTATGTCAGGTCATGTCATATGCTACTGGTACCATGTAACCCAGTACTACCTGCCTCATGGTCGGGTCACCGGTGACTAAACTGGTTCCCCCACCAGACTTGTTTGGTGAGGAGGGCGGCTAGTCTCCCTGAAGGATTAAAAACAAGACCTTCCAAAGGGCGAATGAACTCTTTTTCTGGGTCAACGGCCAACTAGCACCGTGTATATTTGTGTGTGTGTATATGTGTATTGGGGTGGAGAGGGCTCCCGTAAGCCGTGGTGAAGGCAATCTTTCTAGGAGAAGCAAATCTCTGATTTAAAAAACCATAAAACGGAAGACCATTACCCGCATTAAGCTGGTCTGCAGTTTACTTTGTTGCTGGCTATCTTGCTCTTGCTTGTTGCTGGATTTCAACATTTTGAACCGAGAGAGAGACTTAGCTGTCGTACAAAGCTAAGACTCTGTAACATCATATTTGTATAGATACTCCCTCAGGCATTTAGGCTCATGGATTTTAAATGTCTGAGGGAGTGGCACTCGTCTGACAAGACGTTGCAATCATCATGCATGTATATATATATATATATATATATAATTAAAAAGTTTGACTCCTGTTAGTGGGGCATTAGAATACGCCGACTGCCCCCCTGCAGAGGGTAAAAGTCCCTCAATGGGGGTCCTGGATATGACCTTAAACTATATCCAGTGGTGAGGCCCCAGCTTGTGGGCTTTGGGGAGTGTGGAGCCACCCTTTAATTGCCATTGCTCCCAGATCCACTCTGACCCGGAGTGGTAGTACCTGTTAGGGTCCCAACTATGGGTTGAATAGGAACTGACTTGCAAAAAACAAATATATTCTATTAAAAAAAAATTTTCTTCAAAATCACCAGATTCGGCATTAAATAACCTGAAAAGGGTTGATATGCCGTAAAACAAAAACAACCAACCAACCTGACCAGGTAACGTACATCTAAAATTTCAAGTCTTTAGACCCAAAATTAGCAAAGGAGTTTGGTAGAATCTGCAAAGGTCAACTCTTTCAACTTTGACCTCTTGGCAACCAAATTTTCACCCCTCCCAAACTGATTAAAAAGCTTGTTGCATGTCTGAATACCCTTTATGTAAAATTTCAAATGTTTAAGTCCAAAATTGGCTGAATAGTTTGCTAGAGACCATAAAGGTGAAATCTTTTGTACTTTGACCCTTGGGCAGCAAGATTCTCGGCCAAAAACCGATTATGTCTGAATACACTTTATTTAAAATTTCAAATATTTAGACCAAAAATTAGTAATTTGGTAGAGACACCAGAGGTCAAATTTTTAAAACTTTTACCCCAATTTTGACCCCTTAACATTTATTGTTTTGGGCTCGGATCAAACTTTTTAATTTGATTTATGTCAAAGTAACCTACATCTAAAATTTCAAGTGTTTAGATTCAATATTGGCGGAGAAGTTTGGTAGAGTTTTCAAAGGTCAAATCATTGAATTTTGACCCTTTGACAGTCAAATTTCTGGCCGAAAACCGATTAAAAAGATTTTCCCAACTCTCAATACCCCTTATGTAAAATCTCGAGTCTGTAGACTAAAAATTGACAGTAGTTTGGTCGGGAAATGTACACGGACACACAATTTCATTTTTATAGATATATAGATTGTCGAACCGTTCCTGCTTACTGTCCTCCTCTTCCTATCTACAGCCTTGGTCTTTTCAAGAATAAAGTCTTTATGCATCTGTCTTGTTAGCGCCTTACATTTAGTGGCTTCATGCCTTGTCTTCATTGATTTCCCTTGAAAAAAAAAAAAAAACGTATATTAAGTTTGGAATCTGCACAGAATTTCGAATGGAACCTTTTCATCAAGAGGAGTAATATGCTCCCATCCTTGTCGGCAATGACTGGGTTAGCAAGTAATTTACCAAGTAATTCATGATTGAAATTTTAGTCTCCCACGCTGAGGATTGAATTTTCCCAAGTACGCTAATCACTACAACAAAGGTTCTTGTAAATCTGTACTTCTTTTCAGCTTATTAAGAGATGGTGTAATGATGGATATTGATTTCTAGATATCGCCTTTGTCGTGTGTGTGTGTGTGTGTGTGTGTGTGTGTGTGTGTGTGTGTACATTTTCCTACCAAATAACTCTGTCAATTTTCGGTCTAGAGACTCGAGATTTGGCATGAGGAGTATTGAGATTTGGGAAAATCTTTTTAATCCGTTTTCGGCCAGAAATTTGCTTGTCAAGGAGTCAAAGTTCGACGATTTGACCTTTGGAAACTCTACCAAACTCTTCCGTCAATTTTCGGTCTAAATGCTTGAAATTTTAAATGTAGGTTACTTGGACATGGATCAAACTTTATAATTTGATTTTGAGCCCAAGAATATAAATGTTAAGGGGTCAAAACTGGGGTCAAAGTTAAAACAATTTGACCTGCGGTATCTACCAAATTACTCAGCCAATTTCTGGTCTAAACATTTAAAATTTTACATAAAGGGTATTCAGAGATAGGCCAAGCTTTTTAATCGGTTTGGGTCGAAAATTTGAGCTGCTAAGGGGTAGAAGTTCAAAAGATTTGACCTTTGGGGTGTCTAGCAAACTACTCAGCCAATTTTTTGGTCATGAACATTTTTTTTTCCTGGCTGACTGGCCAACCGATTTTTTAAAATTAAGACAGCCGAGATATTCTTTTATGATTAGGTAGACTTTTCTACGATCACTTCAGATGATATTAAAGTGGCGTGAGAATGGACAGCAGATGTGGAAGAAACCTCACCAACTGGGTAGCTTTCTGATATATAGTTTAAAGCAAAAGGATCATTGCCAAATTTGTCTCCACATAAACTCGAAAATATAACTGTTGAGAAGCTCCTGGCGTTTGCAACTGACTGTTGATCACACATGGAGATATTCATCTTGTATAAAGTTGTTAGGAACGGTCGTTTGAGGGTGTGTTGTTTACTTAATTTAATGATTTTTTTTTCTTCTTCCAATATTTTCCCCAAAGATCGTCTGCTCTTTTGCCGCACATTGACCAGCGTCTTATTTCAGATTACAGTCAAACCCGAGCGCATGACGTCATGTTCCATGCAAAGCTGAGTGGACAGTTAGTTACGTCTGGTTCAAATTCAGCACAAGTACCAAGATTTGCTT
This sequence comes from Euprymna scolopes, assembly GCF_053919585.1. Lineage (NCBI taxonomy): Eukaryota > Metazoa > Mollusca > Cephalopoda > Sepiida > Sepiolidae > Euprymna > Euprymna scolopes. Next base: position 77,347,497 of record NC_136511.1, on the reverse strand, counting down.
TGAAAAGGTCTCACCATTACTTGATGTTTTTAAGGCTGTTAACGTGCACACAAAAAAAAAACTAGGCTATCATGTACAATGCACACTCCATCCTTGTAATTTTTTTTTGTGTTCCGTCTTCTTTCAATGTTTAACAAATTCCACCCCTCTTATATATGTATAAAGGATTTTCCATTTAATCTAAGGACAATGATGTAAGACCTTTATTATCCAATATATTACATATTGTTTTCATGCGTGTGCTCACAATTTTTGAAAATTTACTCATTAATTTTTTTATTTATTTTTTACATGGTGGTCACCACTTATCAAGGCCTGGAAGCCACTCGAGGATCAGGTTTATTGCATGTACAGTAATCAATGTGATAGTATTGTAGTAATCATTAGTATTGGAGATTTGATAAAGTGTCTTACTTAAGGGGGTGGTCCATCAGGAATTTGTTTTTGTGGGACTTGAAGACATCCAAGTTGTAGTCAGGTGGAAAACAAGCAAATGGAAGAGAGTTCCACAGGCGTGCACTGCTAAGAAAGGAGCTTTGTTCATGGAATCAACGTTTTGATTTAGGCACAGATAAAGAGTGGGGAAAATTGACAATGGTTTCGGCTAGATGGATGTTTATCGTGAAAGATTGGCGAGAGGGGGACCAGAGATTGGAGCTCAGACGAGCACTTGCCATGGAAATAATGATAAAACAAAGACAAGCCCACAATGTCTCTTCTGTAGGAGAGAGATTGCAGGGAAGAGAAAAGACCATCCCCCACTAAACCACAAAGTCTATTTTGTACTCTGTCAAGGCAGAATAGGCTCTTTTTAGCCATTAATTCTGTATACTCACTATTCCATAGCTAGCAATTACATATACTGATCCAACGGATCACAGGTAGTCAAGTGTGTGTGTGTGTGTATATATATATATATATATATTATTTACAGACATTATAGAAAAGAATAGACCCTAACATAAATATTTTTTCCAAGATAAATATGTTTATTTATATTTACAGATAAGGATAGTATTGAAGTAACTTAGACGTAATTTTAATGAGATACTCGAACAACATTAAAGCATGCCACAAACCAAAGAAGCATCAAACCTATCAGAATTTCTGCGAGGATGAACCTTGGGTCAACATGAAGAGGGTCTTGGTCAACGTAAACTAGCAGGAAATCTTTCAATACCTCTTTCTACTGTTAATAGTGTTATCAAGAGAGGACAAAGAGTGCACAAAACCTCCTCTCGGTCCCACCTGGCCCTCTGAAAGAACCTTGCATCTTGTGAAAAGAAATGTTGAAGACGATCCTTGGTGCAAAGCCCCTGACATTGCAAAAAAAACCTTGTGTCAGTCCCAGAATAGCTATCAGGTATCTTCACAAGTTGGAGTACTATGGTAGAGCTGCAATAAGGGAACATCTTCGTCCTGCCAATATCAAGCATAGAAAAGATTGGACCAATGCCATTTTTTCTGATTACTTAGGATTTGCATTATTTCCCGACAGTGGAAGAGTATGGGTATGGAAGCTCCCTCAACAAGAGTTCGACTTATAAAGATTGCAGCCAACGCTGAAATATAAGGGTTTCTTGGTTATGATCTGGGGTGTAATTTGGAGTGATGGTCGCTCAGACCTGATGGAGTGCAAGGGGAAACGTCAATTCTACTAAATATGTTTCAGTATTACATGAAGGACTCCTACCAATATTCTGAGGCGGCAAAATGAACCAAGTTAACTCCGTTTTAACGCTCATAATGCTGCCAAAGTCAACTGTCTAGACAATCTCTGAAATGACATTTTCCTTGTCGACTGCAGTATGTTGCTGGTCTTGTGCAGTTCTCTTTTTAAGGAGTTAGGTTCAGGTTGATCGCCTGAGACTCCCTTACTGGGGAATACTGATAGGACTACTCGGGTATTTATTGCAAGCCAAAGTGCTCTTCCTCTAGGGCAAGGGTCACCTAAGTTTTTAGATGGGGCGGGGGTGCATATTGCTGATTTTTGTAGAGCTACGCAAAAAAAAAAAAAAAAAAAAAAAAGATCCGGACATGTTTTTACTGATTTGCTTTTAGTAAAACTTATTTTCCAAAACCTCATTTTTTTTTTTTTTTTTTTTTTTTTTTTTTTTTAATCATTTCAGAAGAAGAAGAAAAACAACCACACTATTTTCACACATTTCCTTTTTTTTTTCCTGAATATTTTTGTTTTCAATAAGAGCTTTATGGTCTTTGCTGGGCTGGATCTGGCCTGTGAGCCATAGTTTAGAGACCCACTGTTCTAGGGCATTGGCTTTTCAATCCCACTTTTCCACCCTTGTATCGCATCTTCCCACTATAGAAAGCGATAAATAACTATAACTTAACCCCAGATGTTAAGAAGGACAACTTTTGCTCCATGCTGCCTTTAAACATCCACCACTCAGCATATCTCCTAGATAACAAAGAATCTATTGCATCCAATGATGATGAATATTATGAGAAGATTTAAAATAATGTATGCAATAAATAGCATTTGATGATTCATGAGGACAGTCTATGACCAATGTGTATTTATATTAGATTTGAAGATGACCATATTGTAGCCCTTAGAGAAGCAATCTTGTGGTAATGTTCCACAAATGGGAAGATTTTGGAAAGAAACTCTGTTCATGGAAATTCTATTTAATATTAGGCACACGGCGGGAAACATAGGAAATTTCTTTGCAATGGTGATAAATAGATGAGTTCTCACTTTGAAAGTTTTAAAAGGAAGTACTAAAAATTGCAGTTCAGTTGAACACTGTCGATGGAAACATTGTTTTATCATCTACGGTTTGTCCGCCAGAACTACGAAAACCATCTGATCAGCTTAGGGATGATGGATGACTCGTGCTGGGAGTTTGCTTAACGTGAAGCTGCTTTGTGCAGAACCAGCTTTACTCTCTCATCCCAACCAGCCTGATCTGGCGACAAAACAGCTCCTGGATCCCATCTGATCTCCATCTGGGAGATCAGATGGGATCCAGGAGCTGCTGGAAGTGTCATGATCTTCTTGCATATAGCGCTTGATATTCCCCAAAATAATCACCCATCTAGTACTGGCCAGGCTCAACGTTGCTTAAGTTCAGCGATCTGGGGAGAACTGGGGTGTTAATGTAATTATACTGTATATTATTTACTTGCTGTATCGACCCAATGTTTCCTGGGATACGGTGAAGTCATTTTAATTTATAAGTTTTATTTCTTTGCACATTTTAAAACTTAAGAGAGACAATTATTATATTCAATTTAAAATGAATTATCTCCTTTTCTGATTTTTATTTTTAGGTGATTTAAAAAAAATTTCATAACCAATCGTTTTGCTTGGACTAAGTAATTTTTGTAATAAATTTTACTTAGGTACGTGATTATAATAACGTTGTACACTTGTAACAAATGAGAATTGGCTAATCTAAGCAAAATTTGATTTGTCAGCTTAAATGCCATTTGGGTCTAACTTAAAAATCCGAAAAAGATAACTTTGTATGTTCACTAAGAGTTGATACTGAAATGTTTTTTTACGTAAAGAATAACCATCTCATTTTAGTATTGGTGAAACTCGAGTTGAAGGAATTTACGGATTCGTATTAATTTCAGATACACGGTTTTAGAGTTCTTGCAGCGACTCTGAGTTTCCCAAATCTACTTGAACAGTTGTTTTTAGTATTGCAACCTTCTTATCAAGGATTTACATCTTAATTGTCTCTGAAAATCAAATGCTTGACTATATTGTTTCACTTATTTCTTTTACATTGTTTGACTTGAAGTTGTGTGTGGAATCATTGGGACACTAGTGGTGATGAGAAGAAGGCTCCTTTGACAGACTATGGATACCCACGAAGGGGTGCCTGCGCATGAAATTTTTGTGGCAAGTGGAATGTATGTTCAGGACAACTGAAAACAAATGCCGAGATAAGCGTAGAGCACATACAGCACCTAGAATTCCCAAATAGTCACCCATCTGGTACTAACCAGGCTCAACTTTGCTTAACTTTGGTGATTTAACAAGAACTGGTGTATTAATGCTATTATACTGTATACTAGTGGTTGATGCCTCACTTTTGATTGGGAAAAGTTATAAACTGATGTCGGCGTTAAAAAGATATACACAGACAATATATCTGCCAAGAATCAGTTAAACACAAATCTGTTAAAAAAAAAAAAGTTTGAGGTTTAAGTGGTTGTAGACAGTTTGGCCATCAAAATATGCATGCTCATAAGTTCAGTACAATTTCAAAGCGGTAAGCTCCAAATGCAGAGTGGTTGTAAACAATCTAGCAAGAACAATCAGAATCAATTGCAAAAAAAAAAAAAAAAATCTGATCTTGTAACAAGAAGTGTAACAAGAAATGCGTGTGCACGACAAAAAATAATATTTCTTATTCCCCATTAAAAAAAAAGTTTTTATTCAGAAGACAGATTATCTCGTTGATTGCTCAACATAATTTGTCACTTGTAATTAGGGGTTTGGACTCTGAAGTTATAAGGTTCGACTCTGACTTCTATGATTCCAAAAACTTCAACTCCTTTATTCTAAAGTCTTCCAGTATTCAGGCAGTCTGTTAATTCTTTGGAAATTTAAAACGAACTCTTTTAACTTTCAGCCCTCTTGCGATCCTGGCTCACTTCAAATTCGCAAATCTGCTTGTAGTGAAAAATGTAAAGAACATTTATTACTCTCGCGCATGCGCGCACGCACACACACACACACACACACACACACACACACCCTCTTACAGACCACAAAAACGAATCCAATTCGTTTTTGGTGATTTTCTTGTCGTTCATCAGATTGCCAGTGAATCTTGATCATTTATTTCTATTCAGTTACGTTTCAAATCAACTGCATTGATCGTTGTTTCTTGCCAGCAGCTCTCTACACCATAGATCTGTCTTTTCCATAAAAAAAAAATACACAGGATGAAATATACTTCGACCTGCTGCTACTGAAGTCAATAACAAATGTACCAAAGAATCCTCTTTTTATCTACTTGTTCTTCTCCACTCTCCCCCCTCCACACACACTGTTGTCAAGTTCATATGTAGATGTTTCAGAAATAAACTAGCTGTCCCCCTTCGGTGTTACCCGGGAGTTTTTACTTTTTTTCATATATTCATCCCCATATCAATTTCTCTAATTATTTATGAGAAAATATTTCCAGGAATGAAGTGTTACTTAAAAAAGTGTCAGTCAAGGAGAAAGGCGGGACAAATGTTAATGAAACAAAAATGAATGAAGCGTTAATTAAAAAAAATTAGTTTTGCAATAAAGTATATCAGACGTTTTCAAGTCCTAAGTACTTTTACTTGTTTTAACTATGGCGTTTTATTTTATTTTTAATACCTTTTCAATGGAAAACTCCTTCCTACTTAATCCTATTTAATGTGGAAAAATCCGTTTCTAACACCTCAACATCCAAATGTATTGCTATTTAGTGAGAATATGTTGGTTATTGTTTGAATGTCAGGATGAAGGTAGCTATTTTTGTAGGGCAAGCCGTGTCTGGACGTAATTGCATATTAAACAAGAAAAGGGATTCCAGCTTCCATGGAATACACTACTAAAGTATACATCCACTTTAATCAATGGGATCACTGGAAAATAAAGTTTTTCATCAGGCTGGCTTTTGTTGAATTGAAGCTGATTTTTTGCAGAAGTCTCCCTGCTACTTCTTTCTCATAGAAGAGACGTTGTGGTATCTCTGCTCTAAAGTTGTTTTCATGGCAGATGCTTGACAGAAGTTCACTCTAAGCCCTCCTCTATTCATTCACGACTAATACCTATCCCGTGCTCTCTATCTGTGCCTAGAGCTTAACGAAAATTCCATGAACAGAGCTTTTATTTTTTTTCTTCTCAGAACTGTTCGTCTGTGGAAACAATACTATGGAGCTGCTTCCCAGCTGATTGTAGCATAATTTTCAATTATAATTGACTATAACATTGTAATTTTCAAGTCTAAATTAAACAAGTTCTTGCTGAGCCGTTTTCTAAAATAATGCCTACAATTCCATCAATAATCAGTGCTGTCTCACTTGACATGCATTAACCCTTATCCTTGAGCGCCCCAGAACCTTAATAAGCAGTGACTCTATAGTAAAAAAAAAAAAAGCTAAAACAAAAAAAAAGCCCCTGCACATGTGGCAAGCTAAATCACAGCTCAATGTAACAAGATATTGCGTCTACATACAACCAAAATAGATCCTGTGCAACTGTTACAAGCTTATTGTTATATGAATATAAATCGATTCTATTTAAATGAAAATTAGACCTTGTTTGGCCTAATACTATGAAACGCTCCTCTTTCTTTGTCTTTAATTAAAAAAATTTTTTTTTTATTTACCTCAAACAAAACATATTGACACTAATTTATTTTTAAGTTTTAAGTAAAAAGAAATGCACTTAATGATGGTTAAAACATTGGTTCAAACACCAATCCCAAGTCCAAAGTGGTAATCTAGAACTTATCTCCCTCCCACAGTGAGAAGAGGTGATACAAGGTTTGAAAGTATTGAAAACCCAGTGTTACAGAAGCAGAGCACTCTGGCCTGAAAAATGTTCCTGGGCAGCCCTATTGACCTTCTCTAGTAAGTGTGCCTTTGGCAATAAACTAACCCCCTTCTCAAAGAGAAGTTGGATCTCTGTACAAAACCAGCAGTCAACAGAGAAGAGGCCATTTAAAAAATAATGGTCTGGACTGTCGACCACTTTAACAGAGCTTTTGAGATAGTCTAGAATATCAGCACCAGGTTGAGATTCTGAATTCAGCTTTGATTTATAAATCAATAAAAAAAAAAGTGACCATTCATAACCCACAGACTTACCGCCCATTTTTTTTTTTTTTTTTTTTTTTTTTTTTTAATTGAAATATTTTTAGTTTTCATTTTCTTTTTCTTCATTCCATGTGTTGTTACAGAGTAAAAATGGAGCTTGTGCCAGCTTCTGAAAAATCAGGACATGAAACATCAAAGGCAAAAGAGTTATTGAAAATGGTGTTAACATTTCCTTGTTCTCTGAATAAACAACCAACTGCATGAATGATTAAGTAGATGTCTAATAAATGTCTCTTCTGAGCTGCGTTTAAGTGTGGAAGTGGTGCGATGATTAATGCTACCGATTGTTTGCTCAACTGTCGAATGTGATGAGGACCAGATTTATTGGGAGCAATCTGGATGTGTCTGGTTTGGTCAGCAAGACATATTTTTCATGTAATATTTAAATTTCTGCTAGTACGTTTGAAGAGAGGGAGAAAGGATGAGCAGGGAGGGATTTCCCAAAGTTAGAAGATGAAACCAGAGTAAAAAAATAATCCAGAATCTAGGGACCACCACAGTGAAAGGTGAGATTTTGATATTAGTTGAGGATTTTTTTTAGTCTGGAATATTTTCGTTGATGCGGTACAAGTGTAGCGAGTTCAGCAGTTAGTTTGCATAGTTAGCGCAAATACTACTATGAAATAATTGTTTTAACAATGAATTTAAAAAAAAAAAGCAAAATCATTATTTTATAATATTAATCATTTAATAAAAAAAAAATGATATTTGTTAGATATTGACCGGACAATGCTCGGTAACCTGATCCATTATTATTATTAGAAAGATAAAACAATTAGATTTTGGAAAATGTGTATTTACAGCTTGGAATGTTTAGTCATGAATTTAAGCAAAAATAAAGTCGATTTAGGAATTTTAAAGTAGATTTTGAATTTGGTTAGAAGTAAAAAAAAATTTAGGCTTACGTGAGAGATCACCTGTTTTGTGTCCTTGAACACGTGGTTAGTTTTGCTGACCTAATAGTTAGCAAAGATTAAAGAGTTGGCAAGAAATGCGTTACCGAAGAGATGTGCAGACGACTATGTTGGAAGCGGACAGGGGATCGAGTGAACATGTAGAAAGAAACTCTGCATGCCAAACCCTAACAAGGGAATCCATAAAACAAATAAAAACTAAAATATAACTCGTATGGTGTCTTTCAGGGTTTGGACAAATAATGTATGTGATTACTTTGGTCTGAAATAAGCAGACATCTTGTTCTCATTTGATTGTAAAAAGCTGTCTATGAAAGTTTCTGTCACGATTGTTAACTACGTATATTTGTAAAGAAGCGGCCTCACACATAATGGACCTTTTTATATACATGCAAGACACAATGGACATTTCACACACATACCATACAACATTTTATACCACTAGACTATACATGAATTCAGACAGTGTGTGCATGTACACTTGTGCCCGATATTATTCATACCCCCCTTGAAAATTGAGTTTATTAGGTGTAACTTTTGTAAGAATTTATTGTTTACGTCCATATTGATACATATTCTTAATAAACCTCTTCTGATCATTTTCGTCATTTTAAAATCTCGGGATACTTGTAATAAAAGAAATATACAGCTATTTATAAAATCTGCAATGTTCAAAAATAATCATACCCCCTTATTTTTTCAGTATTAATCGAGTTTCTGACTGTTTGTTTTCTGCTTGATTCTTATTTTGAATGCTTTTATACAACCTTTGATTAATTTCATTTCGTTTTTTGCATTTTTCAGAAATTAAAATGATATCAACTGAAAACCAATAAAAGAATAAAAATTATTAGAATGGGGAAGAAAAAAGAGCTTAGTAATGATCTTAGGACTAAAATTGTGAATTCACATAAGGATGGTTTAGGTTACAAGTCAATTTCCAAGAAATTTGAGGTCCCTACAGCAACAGTACAGAGCATCATCAAAAAATTCCAGAGCCACCACACAACAAACAACTTGATTGGTAGAGGAAGGAAAAGGAAACTGTCTGCTAGAGCCACCAGGAATATTGTAAGAAGTGTTAATGCAAATCCAACCACCACTACTAAGGACATTTTAGAAAATCTGGAGTCTTCTGGCATAAAAATATCAAGGCAAACATTGCAAAGGACTCTGCATGAAAATGGTCTGAAAGGAAGAAGACCAAGAAGGACTCCATTGCACACCGGAAAACACCTTGCAGCACGTCTAAAGTTTGCTAGGACCCATGTGAATTCTCCAGAGTCCGTTTTCTCAAGTATTTTGTGGACTGACGAAACAAAAATTGAATTGTTTGGCCATATGGATGCTTCTTACGTTTGAAGGAAGAAAGGAGAAGCTTACAACCCAAAGAACACCATACCCACGGTGAAACATGGTGGTGGTAGCCTAATGTTTTGGGGATCCTTTTCGGCTAGTGGTCCAGGTAGTTTGGTCAAGATAGATGGAACCATGAAGAAGGAGCAATATTTGGAGATACTCCAGAAAAACATTAGACAGGATGCGGAGAAGCTCCATTTAGGACCAAACTGGGTCCTTCAACAGGATAGTGATCCAAAACATACTGCCAAAATAGTCAAGAAATGGTTTGAGGATAATCAAATTAATGTTTTGGAATGGCCTAGCCAGAGTCCCGACCTGAACCCTATCGAACACCTCTGGCACATATTGAAAACTGAGGTTAAAAAGCGGAAACCTAGAAATTTGAAGGATTTGGAGAACTACTGCATTGAAGAATGGTCAAAAATCAGTGTTGATGCTTGTAAAAACCTTGTTGATAAATATCCCAAACGGTTACAGGCAGTTATTAAGAATAAAGGGCATGCTATTGACTATTAGTAAGAGAGGTATGAATAATTTTGAACTAGTGCCATTATTGTTTTTCTTTGTATAATGTTTCAAACTTGCATAATTTATTTATTTGTTGAGTTTAAATTAAATGCTTATGCTTGATTTATTGTTTGAAATCCCTTTAATATTGTCTACCTTCTGGTTTGAGCAATATTCTTATAGAAATCTCAAAGATCCGAGGGGTATGAATAATATCGGGCACAAGTGTATGTGTAATATATATATATATATATATATATATATATATATATATATATATGGACTATCTTCTTCCAATTATGGGATTTCCTTGGATTTTACTTGTGCAAATGGAAATTCAGAGTTAACTTTCTTGAAGTTATATATTTGGATTTTACCGTCACTGGATTATTTATCTTCCACCAGACTATCCATATTCATGTGTAATCACCTTTTTCTTAATCATATTCCCTCTGCTTCACTTTTTTTGTTATCAAGTAAGATCTTTGACTTGCTTGTAATTTCATAAAATACTTTTGCATGCAAAATCCGATCCCGCATTTTACTAATTCTTACCCCCTGATAAGAAGGAAAGTATTTCTTCGAAACTCCGTGGATTAAGAACTATCCACTTAAATTAGATTTTTTTTTTCTTTTCCTGCTTTTGAAGCGTTGTGTTAATTGAAAATAATTACGTATATAAATGAATACGTTTTGAAAGCTGAAAACAACGCATTTTTTTTTTTTTTTAATATAAACAAATTTATTTGCTTATATCAGATATATTTCGATGCTAAACATCCTTATCAATGTAGTGACTTTTTTTCCTTTTTTTTTCTTTTTTGTGACCGCATGATGGAATTTTGCATTCGAGGGTGATGGTAGTAGCCCGATTTTCTTAACGGCTCGATATTTAAATAAAAACAATAAAAACAGTCATCAGCAAGGTGTCGCGCCACCCGCGCAAAATTGAAATTAGGAAAGAAATATTTTTTTTCTTCTTTGCCTGCTTTTGAAGCCTTGTGTTAGTTGAAAATTGAAAATAATTACGTATATAAATGAATACATTTTAAAAGCTGAAAACACATTTTTTTTTTTAATATAAACAAACTTATTTGCTTATATCAGATATATTTCAATGCTGTTTTGTTTTTATTTTTATTTAAATATCGAGCCGTTAACAAGAACATCGGGCTACTACCATTACCCTCGAACGCAAAATTCCACCATGCGGTCAAGAAAAAGAAAAAAAAGAAAAAAACAGACTCTTCATTGAGAACGATGTTTAGCTTCGAAATATATTTGATATAAGCAAATAAATTTGTTTATATTATAAAAAAATGCGTTGTTTTCAGCTTTCAAAACACATTCATTTATATACACAATTATATATATATATATATATATATATATATATATATGAGATATAAGAAATATAAAAGACACGTATTTGTATATAAATATATATACAGGGTGACACAAAAAAAACAGTATATCTATAACATATACTGTAGAACGGAGAAAAAAAGGCCAAAGACCCTAGTTGATGTGATGTTTTGAATATAATAAACTAATTAGAGTTGGGGCCCGTTTTTTGGGGGTCACCCTGTGTGTGTGTGTGTGTGTGTGTGTGTGTGTGTGTGTGCACACACACACGGGATACATAACTTATTCGGTTTTCTAAATTTTCAAATTAAAATAATCTGATATTGTTTGATTCTCTGTGAGACTTGTATGTTTTATTGTTTTGATTTGAAGGTTACATTGTAAAAGAACAAAATGATTTTTCGACTCAAAGAAATGGATTTTAAGATTCAGAGCTAGCGGTGGTTTTTATCCCGGCACCAAAACCAATAATCTAGCTCGTTGTTGAAATGTCTTTTTCCCTGTTGTGAATGAGCCTGGCTGTTGTCTTATGTACTTCTAGGATGCCCACCCTGTCCCCTGTCTTTCGAGTGGAGTAAGTTTATTGCTTGCTACGTGAAGTGCCCTTACTAGGAAATACAGATGGGGCCGCCCAGGCAATGTAATCTTTCGGTGCTCCTACTTTTGAATCGCTGGTTTGATTCCCCCAATACTTCTCCGACTCTGTCTCTTTGTTCCACTTTTTATGGAAACGATGGGTCTCATCTGGCTGGAATTTTGTATGGACCTTTATTAGGTGCAGTGGACTAAGTATTATGGTATCCGTTCAATGCACAATTAGAAATTAACAGGAATTAGTATTTAATGCAAAAATTAGCACAAATTTAGCCATACGCGGCAATCAGTTTGACGTAAAGCCCTCATTTTAAGTCAACAGGCTATAACTTTTATCCATTTTTAACAGGCCAAAAAGTCTGATATATATTCCAGTTAAGTTGCATACCTCTGCACCATTATGGTACCTCATTGCGACGTCAAAGTTTGCAGTTTTGTTTTTATCTATATAGCATAGATTTTTTGTTTTATTTGTATATCGTCATAAGCGAAGGCCACTATTAATTTGTTTGTAAACAAACTGATGGTTTGAGCACTGTTGCGATGGGCGGGTGTAGATTTAAGACCCACTCGAGGAGAAATATTTACGGCAATGATTCGTGGTCCGATGGTTAGAACTGCTGACTGTCATCGTGACGGTTGTAGGTTCAATCCATGGGGGTGGGGGGGAAGGTGTTTTGATACAACGAAACTACTGTATGTGGATGACACACACACACACACACACACACACACACACACACACACATATATATATAATGTGAATGCTGAAATTGACACTCCGTCTTATCTAATATATAAGAATAAAATCCTTAGCAGGTTAACTTTTTAGTTGAACTTTAACTGTATGTCTTGTAAACATTAAAAAATGAAGTACAAACAATTATTTTCATAATAATTTATTAACAAATTACAAGAAATAATTTAAAAAAAAAGCCATAGTCAAATTTATTGGCATACTAATATCAAGTTGCAAAGCTTTTGTTTTTAACTACAACCGACAGCCGCTTTCAATAGTTCATTACTAAGTTTCGACAAACATCAACGGAAATATTGATCATTCTTCCTTCACAATTTTTTTCCAATTCATCAATTTTTGGGGGATTTTTCTTGATATTTTTCTTGACAATAGCTCAGAGTTTCGATTGGGTTCAAGTCCATACTTTGTCTTGGCAACTGCAAAACATTTATTCTATTATCCGACAGCCATTTCTTAACAGATTTTGCAGTATATTTTTGATTTTTTTTTTTTTTTTTTTTTTTTTTTTTGTCGTGTTGAAAGACCATGTCGGTTCCAAGATTAAGAATTTCAGAAGAATTCTCTAAATTTTCAGTCAAAATTTTATGTATTGGTCTTGTTTAATGATTTCTATAACTTTTACGAGTTCTCCAGTTATTATTAGATGAGAAACAACTCCAAAACATACGGCTTCCTCAACTTTTGGTACGCTGCTCTTCGGAATTGTAAACTTCACCTTTTTTTTCACCAAACTAAAGATATCCTGGTGGCCCAAAAACTTGATTTTTGCCTTCTCCGACCACGAACGTCAAATCTTTATCAATATGTTCCTTGGCAAACTGTAATCTGGCTTTAACATGTTTTGTATTTTTTTAATTAAGGGAGGGGGGTCTTTCTTAGTCGGTATCCTTTGAACCCTTGCGTCTTCAGTGTTGAAATTGAAATGTCAATATCCTGTTTGCTTTAATGTTGCAATACTTTCTTGGCTGTTGTTTTTGGATCCTTTTCGACTTCTCATACAACTTGTTTAACGGCTCGGGGTTAAAGTTTCTTTTCCGGCCTCGTCAAGTAAGGTTTTAAGTAATAAACTGTGTATGCTTCTTGATAATATTTCGAATTGTATGCACTGAAATATCAAAACACTTCAAGATTGATTTGTATCCACTCCCACTGTTCTGCTTTCACAATTTTCTTAATTTTCTTTCGATTTCACCATCTTTTTCTGTGCGTTTTTTTTTTTTTTTATATTAAAGTGAAGGGTTTCGTCATAATTCTTAATTTATGAGAATGCTCTAGAACGTTCAAGAATACAATGTAATATTTCACTTTTGTTGGTCTCTCCCAACAAAAGGAGGGTCGACCTGTAAATTCACCTTTGTCCGTTCGTCCGGCTGCACTTTTCTCAATAACTACCCCTTGGAATTTTTTAAAAATTTGTACAAACATTAAACCTGGTATGAGTAAAAAAAAAAAAATAAAATAAAAAAAAAAATAACAAAACGGATTTTCTGGGAAAACTCCAGTTGCCTCCTAGGGTTGCCCTTCGGGTTAAAATGGTTAAAATTGACACTTTTGAGCTTATTAAAAAAACAAAACGCTGATGCCTCGGATTTTTATAGAACTTTCTGAAAAGTTGTAACTAACTGATTTCTATGTAATTTTATTTGTCTATACTTTGCAATAACTCTTTTAGGGCTAATAAAAACACTCCATTTTAGAGACTATTTTACCATATTTGTCGAATTTTCTGTGTATGTCTATTTAGCAGTTTTGCATAGTGCTGAACTAAAATTTAAATATGTTAAGGTCTTGGACTTTTTGGGCTAAATGGAGCTGGAGAAGGGGCAAATGATGGACTTGATCATTTCGTTTTTTGTATGGTGCAGAACTGAAATTTACAAATGTTTAAGCCTAAAACTGCACCGTTTGTTCATTTTCACCAGGATTTGACGTCCCCTGGGGACTTTTGGAGCTAAATGGGTGTAGGGATGGGAAATGCTGAACTTGTTCACTGTGCATTCGCGGGGGAACCATGTATGCTTCACTTGTTACATTAATGTTCACCTGAAATTTGAAATGATTAGAATAAGACAGGATGCTGATAAATTTGACTGAGGACTTTTTCTAATTTTTTTTATATAGTAATTTATTTACAATAAATTACAATTAAAATATGTTTCGATGCTATTCTAAAAGTTCAATGAAACTTTTGATGCAAAATTAGACAAATGTGCCTATAAATGATTTTCATTGAGAAATATTGAATAATAAGAATTATATGCCAATAATTTTGGCGTCAATTGTATATAAGTAACTGTCCTTTCCTTGCTTTGCGCAATTCTTTCAGTTTTTGTTTGTTTTCTCTTGATATTTTTGTACTTTTTGAAAATTAATTTCTTGTAAGAAAATATTTACATTTTTTTTAATTCAAGTGTCATTTTGCAATAAAATCGATCACACATGAATCGTTGACATTTCAATCTCGGAAATAATTTAGCATTATTTTTATTTTATTTTATGTTTTTAACTATTAAATTTGTGCCATTTTGGGAAACCGTCTGTTGGAAGTAAACACTATTTTTGGTGCTAGTTAAGATAGTCAACAGACTGATTTTTAAAAATATGTCTCGAGTAAAAACAACAGTACTTACTTGTCATGTCGAAAAGAGTAATATATTAAATTACAAAAGTTCATCAATAGAAAATTATTTATAGTTAAAAGTAATTTTTACCGAAAATTGGGGGAAATTGCATTCTCCCTATATGTAAACACTTTGAAGGTTGCTAATACAGGGGGCATACTTATCTCCATTTTTGCAAATGTCTATTACCAATAGCAACAGACTTTTTCGTGTAGAACATTCGTTGATCATCATTCAATCCTGTGCAACATCGAGTCTCCCTGCTAGTTGATAAAATAATTAAGTTCTATGGGAATATATAACTTTTGAAAACGGAAAAGCATGTTATTGTCAATAATATGGAGCAACAATTGCAAATGAAAATTGGCTGTTTGTATTATTTGAATTATTTGAACTGCTATTCATCTTGCGTTTTATTTTCACAATGTTTCAATCTGGGTAGAAGTCTCAAGTAATTCACAATTCGCATTATTTGGATTCTCCAAACTACTGTTTTCATCTTGAGTGTTATTTTCACAATGTCTGTCGATGAAACCTCCGACCTTTTTCAAGTGTATCTTGTGGAACTCTGCAATTTTTCTGTCGAATTCAGGAATTTAGATGGGATTTTGAATGAAACCCTTTATTTACTTCATGGGTGGGTAGCATGCTCTTGTTCCATCAGCCATGACTGGATAGACATCCTAAGTAATTCGTAATTGTATTTTTCTACCGTACTGAGAATTGAACCGTCAACCTTCCGGAGAATATCACTTTTACAATTGATTTTTCCAAGTATTCTAATGGACTGTGCTACGGTTGTGTAAGTTACTCTTTTGGAGGTTCAAGGTTCAATCCTCAGTTTGAGCAACATTCAAAATATAATTGTGAATAATGTTTCTGATGGATACGTGGCCCAGTGGTTAGAGTATTTGGAAAAATCAATTGTAAAAGTGACCTTCTCCTGAAGGTTAAGGGTTCAATTTTCAGTGTAGATGAAAAATACAAATGTGAATTACTTAGTTCCTCTCTGACGGAATGAGAGCATGCTACCCCCACCCCACCCATGAAGTAAATAAAGGGTTTCATTCGAAATTCAGTCCAAATTCCTAAACGACAGAAACATTTCTGTGTTTGACAAGATACACCTGAAGAAGGTCGGAGGTTACATCAACTGAAACGTTGTGAAAATGACACTCAAGATGAGAACAGTAGTCCAAAGATGCCAAATAATATGAATAACCAATCCTCATCTAAAAAAAAATTCAAAAACATAATCCACAATTATATTTTGAATGTTGCTTACACTGAGGATTGAACCTTGAACCTCCTTCTAAAACTACTGGGATGATCTAGCTACAATTTTGTATGGACCTTTATGATTGAACCTGGTATTATGGTCACCATTTGATGCAGTTCGGAATTAATAGGGTCATGAGCACAAATTTAACCATATTAAACCATCAATTTGGCATAAAACACTCCTAAGTTAATTGGCAATAGCGTTTTTCCATTTTTACAGACTACAATGTCTAATATATAATTTTTCTTTAATTGTGACTATCTTTTATTTGTAATTCAGAAAAGTGACTAATTAGAATCAAAATTTGATTTGTCAGTTTAAATGTTAAGTCCAACTTGAAAAATCTGTGAGGATAACTTTATCTTGCATACATATTCAAAAAAAAAAAAAAAAAAAAAAATTACAATCTAAAAATATAATATCGGCCTGAGACTGAAAAAAGAAAAATTGGGTTATGGGTCATAGTCAAGATTTATTGTTGGTATCGATCAACTTGATAGGTTTGGAGATACAAGAGGGAAAAAGTCAATTTTCTTTTTCTATCAAATATTGATTTCTCTTGAAGAAAAAGTTAAGTTCTTAGATTCATCTATGGTTTTTATATAATCTCATTTTGGAAGTTGTGACATTTTAGGTTGGAGTGGTGGGGTGGGGAGGGGCTATCGAGTTATCTAAATTAGAATCTGGTGTTTTCAATTTATTATCTAATGTTTCTGGAGAAATAGAGGGAGATAATTAATTTTTGTGAAATTGTTTCAGAGATTGCTAAAAACAAACAAGATGATATTCTTGCCCATTAAAAGAGGTAATTTGTTGAAGTGGTCTCCGGTTTACTAGACCGAAATGAGCTGTTGGGTCACACATTGAACTCGAGTTTGTTTGAAATAGGATAAAAGTGATATTGCAAATATTTAAATATATATATATATATATATATATATATATATATATATATATATATATATATATATATAAAAATAATCCAAAATGTAGCCTCTTCCTGCTCATATATTTATGGATAACAATACATAAGGATAAAAGTGATATTGCAAATATTTATATATTTATGGATAACAATACATAAGGATAAAAGTGATATTGCAAATATTTATATATTTATGGATAACAATACATAAGGATAAAAGTGATATTGCAAATATTTATATATTTATAGATAACAATACATAAGGATAAAAGTGATATTGCAAATATTTATATATTTATGGATAACAATACATAAGGATAAAAGTGATATTGCAAATATTTATATATTTATGGATAACAATACATAAGGATAAAAGTGATATTGCAAATATTTATATATTTATGGATAACAATACATAAGGATAAAAGTGATATTGCAAATATTTATATATTTATATATTTATGGATAACAATACATAAGGATAAAAGTGATATTGCAAATATTTAAATATATATATAAAAAAAAATAATCCAAAATGTAGCCTCTTCCTGCTTATATATTTATGGATAACAATACAGCTACAATTCAAAGTTTTATCTTCTATATTTTTATAAAGTAATAGGGTTCGTGTGTTTCTGTCTGTGTGTACAGCTCTCCACCATCAACGAAATATAAAGGAGGTAAGAGGATAGATCTCTCCTGGTAGAGAAACATTAGAACCCATTTTAGGATGTTTCTGTTATAGGAGACATAAGAATCTATGCCTAATTTCTTTATATACTAGTCTACAAACCACCCCCATATCGAATGACTTATGCTCATTTGCATATCACATTATATTAAATCTCTTTAACTAATTACCTCGACCTTATTACATATTGGAAATATTCTAATCATTTCAACTGTACTATTTACAAAATCTATTTAACATTTAATTATTTAATATATTTTCATTTAATTTTATATTCGATTTATTTCACTTTACGTAATTGGCGAGGAAAGCTTTATGTTTTGGGATTGTATTGAAAATGTAATGGAAATTTCAATTTCGTTCCGTTTTAATCTTTTATATTTTACTTGCCAATATAATTGAAAGAATACAATTCAACTATCGTAATTTTATATAAATAAACAAAAACAAATATTTTAAAATAAAACTTTATTAAAAAAGAAATAATTTTATTTTTAAATGAAAAAAATCAATTTAGTAAAATAATTGTATTAAACACCCCCAGCCTTGTCAGCAAACCTGTAAACCTATAAAAGTTAACATTTCGAACGTAAACAGTGATTTTTCGATTTTGTTAGCGCTTGCCGCAATTAAAGACAATTAAAACGGAACTAACTTTATTTCCATTCTATTTTTTAAACAACCCCCAAAACATAACGCTCTCTTCCAGTTATAGCCAATTTTTTTTTAATTAAATAAAACAGGTCAAAATAAACAGATAAGCGCATTTTCTTTTACATTTTTCTTACAACCATTGTCATTTAACCAACTGCAGGATACCGTTACTTTTGTGGGGTTGTTTTGAAAATGGCACGGAGATTATAATTTCGTTCCAATTTAATCTTTCTGGTCGAGCCTATTTCGAAAGCCTGTCTTATCATAGATTTGAACTACAAATAATTTATTACATTTTGATTATTACTATCTTAAGACTTAAAGCTTATATTTATTTCATTTTTCTATTTATATATTGAATTAGTTATTTCCAGTCTTATTTAAACTTAGTGCTTTCTTTAAACCGGATGAACCTTTTATAAAAATATGAGTTTAACGTAAAGAACACGAACAAGGTTTTATTCAACTGAATTTCTTCCAGTTTACTAACAAAATATATAAATTTAAAAGAGATATAAATAATAAAATAAAAAGGTTATGTAATTTAAAAGAAATACACGTACTCACAAAAGCAGAACTTTTTTTACACATTTTTTTCTTTAAAACCATAACAATGAGACTAACAATTACCTAGATCTTAGTAATTATTTGTTTTAATAGAACTGTTTTAATTGTACTGTTTACTTAGTTAACCTAAGTTGGTATTACATTTATTTTACATTTACTTTTTTTTTTAATTATTACTTTTAGACTGTGACGTTTACACCCGGAAGTAATGAGTCACACGTAGGTCGCTTTTATTCATTCCTTTTGGTCAAGATCAAAGTGTAGTATCTGTTCCGGCAGATGCTGCACTTAAGATAATTTGTACCAGTCAATGGAGGGGAAACCCTCTATACTGGGACAATTATTATTTTTGGTAACCAGAGTGCCCCCTTTTTGCCTACTTTTAGGGGAGCTGGTTTTTACCTCACATTAAAAACGGCCTTGTGCCTAATTTGCTCTGTGGGGGAGCAAATAAATACCATCTGTTCTTCAGATGCTGCATTTCATTTTCTTGTTCTCTTTCGGTGGAGGAGAAATCCTTCACGACTGAGACAATTTTTATTTTTGTACCTTTTCTCCACGTTAAAAAACGACCCTGGTGTCTAACTCTGTCCCGTGGGGAGGCATAGTAAATAGGTACAATATAATTGTTTATAATTGTACTATTCAGAAATATTATTTATAGTTCGTCCATTTCAGTTAGTATACATTACCTTTACGCTTAATTAATTTACAATCATTAATATCGTTAAACAAATCCATTTAAAACCGAAATTATGCCACCCAAACGAAGTAGAAACGAAAGTGAGGAAGAAAGAATGGAAAGATTGGAAGCTAATAGACTAAGAGTTGCTGCAATTCGCTCCAATGAAAACAATTCAGATAGAGAAAGACGTCTAGAACTTAACAGGATACGTCAAAGAGAAAGGAGAGCAAGACTGTCAGATTTGGAAAGAGAAACCCAACGTGAAGCTGACAGAACTAGACATGCTGTAAGGCGGTTAAATTCATCACAAGATGAAATTCAAGAAAGGCAAAGATATGCACTGGAAAGAGAAGCAATATTACGATCGAATGAATTATATGAGGTAAGTAGACGTACACAAGGTCAGTTGAGAGTGGCTCAACGACATCAGAATGAATCGGAAACCCAACGAAGCTTTCGCCTATACCAAGGGCAACAACGAGAGGCTGCATGGAGAGAGAGTATGACTTTGCCCCAGCAATTGACAGAAAACGAGGCAGCTAGACAACGAATGACTGCTTTGAGACACCATGAAATAGAACACTGCAATAGAAAAGGATTGCTCTACAACAAAAATGACTCTCTCACTACAGCTGATATAGGAAAAATGGACAAAGTATGTCAACATTGCTCAGCTGTAAAATTTAAAGGAGAAACCCCTAGTTGTTGTTGTTCTTCTGGCAAAGTTGTGCTTGATAGCTTTCCACCACTGCCTCAGTTGCTTCAAGATTTCCTCTCCGGCAATGGTCCCATCTCTAAAGATTTTCTGCAAAATCTACGCAGTTATAACAATTGTTTTGCAATGACATCATTTGGTCACAAAATTGCGGTAGTACATGGGTGGAATCCTTCTTTTAGAATTCGAGGCCAGGTTTGCCACCAGATTGGGAGTCTTTTACCACCTGAAGATGAAACAGCAAAGTTTATTCAAGTCTACTTTTTGGATAGTCTGGAAGAGGAACTACATAATCGGGGACGTGACAGTAGACTCAATAGAGACATTCTCCAAAGTCTGACTGAATTTTTACATGAGAACAACAGCTTCATTTGTCAGCTGAAAACAACAAAGGAGAGGATTGAAGAAGAACACTTGGTAGAACATAAAGTTGTCATAAGGGAAGACCGAAGGCCGCAAGAAGAGCATCCACGGCGATTCAATGCTCCAACAACAATGTATGAGATTGGAATATTAATGGAGAATGAACCAACAGCTAACCGGGATATTGTCTTGCATTTTAGAAATGATACATTAAAACGGATCTCCGAACTACATCCCCTCTACGATACTTTAATGTACCCGTTAATGTACCCCTATGGTTCTCCATCTTACAACATCTACATGAAGGCATCCAATGGGCGAAAAGTTACCCAACAGCAATTTTATTCGTACCATTTAATGACTCGGCCTGGAAACTATTTTCTCTGGTACCAAAGGCTATTTCAACAATGGCTGGTGGATGTGTACTGCAAGATTGAAACAGAACGTTTACAGTTCCTGAGGCGTGAGCAACAGACCCTGAGAGCTGACAATTATAGCAACTTGAGAGATTCAATTCTTAGGGAGGATGGGAATCCAGAACAGTTTGGTCAACGAGTTGTACTTCCGGCAACTTATACAGGAGGCCCTCGATACATGTTTGAGCGTCAAAGTGATGCCATGGCATATGTTCGGCGAATGGGCCAAGCCGACCTCTTCATCACGTTCACAACAAATCCAAAGTGGACAGAAATTACAGAAAATTGTCTTCAAGGGCAAGACCCTCAGGATCGTCCAGATATTGTTGCCAGGGTTTTCAGGCAGAAGCTAAAAAAGTTACTTGAATTTATTAAAAAAGGGAGGATTTGGCAGGTTGAGGGCTTTCCTGTACAGTATTGAATATCAAAAAAGAGGACTGCCGCATGCACACATCCTCACCTGGCAGGCCCCAGAGGACAAACTTCTACCAGAAAAAATGGATCTCTGCAGATATGCAGAGATCCCTGACAAAGAGGAAGATCCTGATCTTCATGCTAAAGTGATGGCACATATGGTGCATGGACCTTGTGGACCATTTAATCCAAATTGTCCATGTATGATTGACAACAAATGTTCCAAAAAATACCCAAAAGAATTTCTTCAGTGTACCGAGCAAGGCCAAGACTCTTACCCCAAGTACAGGCGAAGAAAACCAGAAGATGGAGGCCAGACTGGTACAATAAGGATGAAGAGAAATGGTCGGTATGTTAATCAAGAAATAACAAACCAGTGGATTGTTCCGTACAACAAGGTCCTCCTTCAGCAGTTCAACGCTCACATTAACGTAGAAATTTGCAGCTCGATCCAAAGCATCAAATATGTCCTCAAATACGTGAATAAAGGATGTGATCAAGCAGTGTTTGAACTACAAAGAACTGATGGAGCAGCTAACCAACAAGGCCAAGTACAAAGTCACATTGTGGATGAGATCCAGCAGTTCCAGAATGCAAGGTATGTCGGCAGTTCAGAGGCGGCCTGGAGGATATTGGAACATCCCATCCATGAACATTTCCCCCCAATTGTACAACTTTCTGTTCATCTTGAAAATGGGTAGCATGTCACGTTCTCAGCTGATACTGCTCTGGAACGAGCCCAAGGTCCACCGCCTGCCACAACTTTGACAGCATTTTTTCAACTCTGCCATGAGGATGACTTTGCAAGGGGTCTCAAATACGTAGAAGTCCCTGAGTTTTACACTTGGAACAAATCGACAAAGAAATGGATGAGAAGAATGCGTGGGGTACAAGTTGAAGGTACTGAAAATGATGATGTATGGAAGGCACCATGCATTGGGAGAATCTACACGATTAGTCCAAAAGCAGGGGAGTGTTATTTCTTACGCCTGTTGCTCAATGAGGTTGCTGGTCCAACTTCATTTCAAAATTTGCGAGCATACAATGGTCAGGTGTTTGAAACATACAGAGCAGCGTGCCTTGCTCAAGGCCTTCTAGAAAATGACCATCACTTGCATCAAGCAGTAGGAGAGGCAAGTGCCACTCAATCACCTTCAAATTTGCGAAGCCTATTTGTGATAATTTTAACAGCCTGTGAGCCAAGAAATCCTCTTGAGATCTGGATGGCTTTTCGTGATGTAATATCTGAAAACATTCTTCACAGATACAGGCAAGAAGTTAACAATCCAGAAGCAGATTTTAATGAGGACATCTACAATAAAACTCTTTGTCTAATTGAAGAAAATGTTCTCCTTATGTGCGGTCAACCATTGGCAAGCTATGGATTACCTGCACCAACGCAAGGGAGAGATGAAAGACTCGCGAGAGAGTATCAACGTGAAGTTACTTATAATCTTGAAGAACTTTCCCTACAAGCAGAAAATATGCAAGAAAAACTGACCGATTCTCAAAGAGAAGTTTACAATTCATTCATGACAATGTTGGAAGCACAAGGTGAAATGAACAAAAACATGATGTTTCTTGATGCTCCAGGTGGTACGGGCAAGACTTTTGTAATCAATTTGATCCTTGCAAAGATTAGATCCATGAGAAAGATTGTGCTTGCAACAGCATCCAGTGGCATTGCTGCTACTCTACTACAAGGTGGCCGCACTCTTCACAGCACTTTTAAAGTACCCTTGGATACTCATCGAATGGATCAGCCAGTTTACAAAATTACTGGTAACTCAGCCTTGGCAAATGTAATTAGAGACACCTCTGCAATCATTGTAGACGAAGCCCCAATGACGCACAAGAGTGCTTATGAAGCAATTGACCGAACACTGCAAGACATCACAGGAAACAAGAATCCCATGGGTGGCATTCCAACCTTATTTTGCGGTGATTTCCGTCAAATCCTCCCAGTGGTTAAAAATGGCACAAGGGCTAACATTGTCAATGCAAGTTTGAAACAATCCTATCTCTGGAGGCACGTTATAGTGAAGAGACTGACTACTAATATGAGAGCCTATATCTCTGATAACACAGCTGCAGCAGACTTCTCAAAATTGCTTCTCCAAATCGGTAATGGTCAGTTTCCTATCACTTCTTCACCTGACACAATTAAGATTCCAACTGCGCTTGGTAAATGTGTCGGTAATCAGAAGCAACTGAAAGACAAAGTGTACCCAGACCTGCAAAACAATTGAAAATCACCGGATTGGCTTGCTGAGAGGGCTATTATTTCGCCATTAAACAGCAATGTGAATCATTTGAACAATTCAATAATGGATGAATTTCCAGGAGACACAAAGCAATACAAGTCAGTTGATTCGGCTACTAATGAATATGAAGCTGTTCACTACCCTGTGGAGTTTTTAAACTCTTTGGAGATATCTGGAATGCCTCCACACATTTTAAATCTCAAAATTGGATCGCCAATCATGATTCTTCGATCCTTGGAACCGCCAAAAACAACAAACGGAACCAGATGTGTTATCACCAGATTGCACACCAATGTACTTGAGGCCACCATTTCCTGTGGTCCCTACAAAGGCGAAACCGTTCTACTGCCAAGGATCCCCTTAGTTCCATCGGACTCAGAACTTCCATTTAAATTCCGGAGACTCCAATTTCCTGTGAAGGTGTGTTTTGCAATGAGCATAAACAAAAGTCAAGGTCAAGCATTTAACACCATTGGCGTAGACTTGACATCAGACTGCTTCAGTCACGGTATGTTCTACGTCTCCATCAGCCGGACAGGAAGTTCAGAAAAACTCTACATTCTGGCTCCAAATCAAAGCAGCAGAAATGTAGTTTACCCTGAGGCTCTTCAGTGAAAAGTTCGAGAAATGGATATGAGGAAAAACTGACATGATCTGATTGTGGTAAGTTTTTAGTATTGAATGTGCAAGATAAAATTTAAGCAAGAGTTGAAAATTACTTCAATGAAAAATTTACCTTCCTTTTTGATGAAAATGTTTTGTGAAGTTCCTGATTGAATTTCAGTCACTACAAGAGGTAGTTAAAATGTTAATCACCTTATGCAATCGTTGCTCTTACAACATCAACTTACTGGAAAGGTGCCCACAGATTTTGGTACCCGAGTGCGCAACAAAGCTCCGTGCGAAGCACGGGTATCTTTGCTAGTATTTTATATTTCTTTCAGCATGTCAAAAGTTTCCATATTTATTTTTACAGCAGCCGTTTCATTATATAGAATCAATGAGTTCTTAGTATGTCACTACTGAATATTCATTTGTAGACTCTTCATAAAACAGGAATATATCTTAGAAAGAAAAACGGGCATATCATTCATCAAGCAGAAAAAAATATGTAGGAAAATGTTGCGTGTGCTGATATGGCTGCCATTTGAATTTGTAGAAGAATTGCGTTATAGTCGGATTTGGACATTAGAATTCACCCTCGTTCCCAAAATTCTCAATAACTACTCGTTATATTTTTCTGAAATTTTGCATGAAATTACAACTACCCAAGAGAGGAAATGTAACATTCTCGGATTTTTCAAAAGGGGTTAAAATGGCTAAAAATATCACTTTTTGGGACATAGAATCTTTTCCAACCATTAGATTTTGCTAAAGATTACCCAAAAGCAAGATCACATGGAGATACATCTGGAAACGTAATATTTGACCCTGGAAAACGAAAATTTTGGGGCTTGAGCCCCAGGGTGCTTATAGGAGTAAAAAACACCTTTTCGGGCTAATTTTTATTCTTTCCCTAAAATTTATACTTGTCTAAAAAGGTGTTTTAAATGGTACAGAATAATAAAAAAAAAAAATTAAGGTATCGTTTGTCACAAAACTGTCCGTTGGCTGTTTTAACCTAATGTTTACATCAGGCCAGGTGTTTAAATCGGCAAAATAGGTAACAGTTCTATGACTGACTTTGGCTAACATTACAAGGGAAGTAACTCTTGTAGACTCGATTTTATAAATATTGATTATATATTTGTAGATTGAACTTTAATACATGCGACTGGTTGTATGCTCGTGTATTGCAAGCCTGGCTCACTAGAGAATTTTTAAAAATCTTCTCACCAATGAGCTCAACAACTTGCCTGTTGGTATAAGGGTACTTTTGTTGGGTGATTTCAATTTGGATCAGCTTCTTGCAAACAATGTGGCACTAATAGAATCCCTTAATGGATCTGAACAATTTCTTCAGTGCTCAAATCACACCACTCCAATTGAAGGTGGTCTATTGGACTTAATTCTTGATACAGAACTTTCTTTTTCACCAGCACTGTGTCTACCCACCCTATTTAGTGATCACTTTGTTTTGTACTTTAATGTGTGATTATTTTATACTTGTTTTGATTCATTTACTTCATATTGATAAAATAACAAAAAAGTAACATGTGACCCCCTCCCCCCAAATTTAACATCTAGAACTAAAAAAAAAAAGCTTATACAGAAACAATACCTTGTCATGGTTATAGGGCTTTTACTAAAGCTGCTTCATTACTTTATTCAAAAACATGACAAAGACATCAGTTAGGAACCATATAGTTTTTGGCTTGTTTATGCTCAAAAACAATTAGTACAATTTGTGTGTGAGGATTATCTAGTATGAAACTAACTTCCTACTTTTTTAAAAATGAAACTCTGATATCGTATTATTTTACCTACTAGTCAGTTAAGGAAAGTAGAAAAAATATAACTGCACACAGTGTAGAATGGTGTCGTAAGAGGTCTTATGTAAGAGGGGGTAAAATTTGAGCTACTTCCTCTGTAGGTTATGAAGATGGCGCTCCTAGGAATAAATGTAATGTTTTAATATTGCGGAATAATGTGTCTGTAATGGAGTTCTATAGTTATATAAGGTAGTAGCTAATAGCATAAGCATAAATTTTTATGTGCCATCTGTTGGTGTAAACCTACGGTATTTTGGTGCAGAGGGGAAAAACTGCACCTCTTTTATTATATACAAGAAGATAATCTTAGGGTTTTTTCATTTTTTAATACTAACTATATAATTAGAAGATATACTTTTAATATAAATATTTTTATAACTCCATCGAGATAAATATATATTGTCTAATATTTTCTAGTTGATTCTTTTAACCCTTTACTTATTTATACCAAGCTACTTATTTTGTAAGGTGCATTTTAAGGGACAATACTCTGCATTAGAAACAAACTTAAGTATTTTTCTTATATTTAAATGCAATTTACTGACAGATTTTTACTAAACATTATTATACACTTGACTAATATACACACACACACACACACACACACACACACACACACACACACACACACACACGATAGTTATTCATTAAATATTAATAATTATCACCATAACAATTAATATCTACTACAATATGGTTGTCTTCAAGTCTAACGTAAATAAGTTCTTGATGAGCCGTTCCATATAAGTTATCAAATTTACCAAATTTTCATTACTAATGATTACTATATTGTCCAATTTCTACTGTACACTCTTTAACCCTTATCCTTGAGTGGCCTCTTGGCCTTGATAATGTGGTGATTCCTATGTAAAAAAAAAAAAAAAATATCTACCATTATTATGATTATAATAAACAATCATTAAGCAATTATTTTAATTGTGAAAATTAAAGATGTAGTACCAATCATGCTAAATGTATTTCGATTTAATAGTTTTTCTTACCTTATATTTCAATCCCCCCCTCATTTTTAAAAACATTTTTAATATTTAAATGTTACTTCACTTACAGATTCTGACTAAAAAAAATTTTACACACACACACACTATTATTATAAATATAATTTACTATCATCACTATAACAATACCATAACTAATATTTACCATTAAATTTGTCTGCGTTTTTTTTTTTTTTTTTTTTTTTTCAACTGATGTAAGATGAATCTGAATTTTTAAAAAATGAGGTTTTGCTCAAATTTTTGAGCTATGGCCACATCTTTTTTTTTATATTTTTGTTCACATGTACGCACGTTTAGAGCACTTTAGAAGTTGGTGGAGGTAAAATCTCATGTCAAATAATTGTTTGGATTGGAAATGATTATTTTTAATGACAATAAGCATTCATGTCCGATAGTTCTGGGTGATTGTCGAAAAGGGATCCGTTTGAAGTCGTAAAACTTCAAAATCTTCCAAAAATTGGTGCAGCACCATGCTCAGCATTACAAAAAGAAGGACTAGCCTGTGCGAGTGGAGGGTGGAATTGGTGGTTTGCAAAGAAAGGAACGTCATTATCGCCCCTCTGATCGACAGACAGAATACTCTTCCTTCTGCTGCACATCAAACTTGGTTTAATAAAGCAGTTCACCAAGGCTGTAGACAAGAATGGTGACTGCTTCACTTACTTATGCTAGACTTTTCCAGGATTGGCCATAGAGAAGTTGAAAGATTGCATCTTTGACAGTCCTCGGATCCGTCAGTTCCTCAAAGATTCTTAGTATGAAAACTCTATGAACGAAGCAGAATTGGAAGTGTGGAGTTTGTTCTGGTAGTGAATAACTTTCTTGGCAACAATAAGGTTGGAAACTATGCAGAACTTGTCAGCAACATGCTGACTGCTTTTAGAAACCTGGGTTGCAACATGAGCA
Organism: Euprymna scolopes; assembly: GCF_053919585.1. Taxonomy (NCBI): domain Eukaryota; kingdom Metazoa; phylum Mollusca; class Cephalopoda; order Sepiida; family Sepiolidae; genus Euprymna; species Euprymna scolopes. Next base: position 77,319,207 of record NC_136511.1, on the reverse strand, counting down.
TCAAGATGCACTTCCTATTTTCACATATGGACCGGTTTCCTGAGAACCTGGGTTCAATGAGTGACGAGCAATGGGGAAAGAAATGGAGGCCAGGTATCAGGGTCGCTAGGATGCAGTCATGATGGCTGACTATTGTTGGAATCTGAAGAGAGACCTCCCTGCCATAAGAATTCCAGGAGTTTGAAGAAACTGAAATTCAAACCCTTAAGTTTGAACAATGTTGAAGCAATATGCCCTTTACGTGTACTTTTATCAATGCTTACCATTTACAGTAATCAGTGTTTCTATCAGGTAATCAATATATGTTGTTGGCAAAATATATTTAGGATAAGTGTTGACAAAAATCAGCTGATAAGAGCACAAAAATGTAATCGATTTTGTTACAAGATCGAATCCACTTGGCACAAAAACCTGGAAAGAAATGGATGCCGTTTTCTAATTCAGCACTACAAAAATACCCTAAATCAATTGTAGAAATCTGGACAATATTCCAAATGTAAAAATTGTTGCCCAGTAGATTTATTACCTTAAGCAATCAATTTAATTTTAATATGAATTTTAACTGAAAATTAAAGATGTAGTACCAATCATGCTAATTATTATATTTTAATTATTTAATAAGATTCTTTTTACTTTATATTTCGACTTTCCTCCCTCAAATTTTTCCTAATATTTAAATGTTACTTTATTGACAGATTTTGACTAAAACAAATCATGCATGGTCCCCCGTGAGTATACATGAACAAGGCATAAAAAAATGACTAAGTTCAGCATTTGCCCCCCCCCCCTCCTCATTTAGCCCCGAAAGTACCCAGGGGACGTCAAATCCTGGTGAAAATTAACAAAGAGTGCAGTTTTAGGCCTTAACATATGTAAATTTGAGTTCTGCATCATGCAAAAAAAAGAAATGATTAAGTCCATCATTTGCACCCCCCCTCCCCTTCCCATTTACTTATTTTATATCCTACCTTCAGCGTTTTTTTTTTCTTTTCTTCTTTTCGTAAAGCCTCGTACATATAAATCATCAACCTACCCTGGTTTCATCCGGGATAGAGTATATCTAGTTTTATACAGACAATTTTAGACCACTTGTCTTTAAATCAACTTTTCCTTAGATGTAATTATTTGGCATGATTTGAGGGTGCGAATATTGCAATGTCCAAATTTACTTGGTGTGCATTTTTTAGCACTTATATACTAGTATGTTGCCCAGCATTGACTGGTCATAAAATATGCTTAAATATGTTTTAATTTGTGCAGATTTTGTATTTATTATTATCATAGTCCATTGATATTCTACCAAATATATAGTAGCGATTTCAAGTTTTAAAAAGAAATATGACTTGGTTTCTATCAGCTAAAATCGAATCCAAAATATTTAGCTATCAGATAAGTACTGTATTTAACTCAATGTTAGTCCTATGGGGTGTTTTTTCACTTCAATTTTGCTTAAATGCTCATAATCCCTAGTTGGCAACTTATTTCTTTCCCTCCCTCCCAATAGTCTCCTTACTCGGTGAAGTATAGCACATGGTATGGTGCAGTTGTATCTCAGTTTTCCTTTGGAGGTGAATCAGATTAAAAGCTTATCTTTATGTAATGAACTCCTATTTATTTTTCTTATTTCAATTTATGAAAACATTTTGTGTTCATAGATATTAAAAAAAAAAAAAAATAATACAAACTGGATATTTTTAAATACATGTGATCTAAATCTAAGATTTAAAAATTTTCCCTGAGTTTTATAATCTATATATTAATACGATAGTGTGTGTGCTATTTTCTGTTTCATGCATGTCCGGGTCGTTTAATTGTTATGTACTTCCATTTGTTGTCATAAATAATTTTACCAAGAATTCTTCATACGTTTTGGTTTCGGTTTCGATCATGGCTGAAGGAACTCGAGTTTATATATATATATATATATATATATATATATATATATATATATATATATATATATATATATATATATATATATATATATATATATAAATTTTTTTTTCACAAGTTTTTATTTTGATTTCGATTCAAGCTAATGCACTCATGTCATATGGATATTTTTTTTTTTTTTAAATCGCAACTTTATAATATATAAAAATCGATAAAACTATAATAATATATACGAAATTTGCAAGAGTTAAAATATCATTTAAGTGTACTTTACGACCGGGCTTTGCCAGCCGTTCATGCTAGCTTAAATAAATACTTTTGCAGTTAAAAAAAAAAAAAAGCTATAATAATATCAGAGCGTCTCCATTTACACTGACATCAACATCAATGTATTACGTATGAATGAGTCCCCTGTGGAATTCCACAGGTCCTGCTAGTTTATTTTATTGTATTTTATATTAATATGAACAAGTTAAAGTGATTCAAACTCTTCAACAGAGACTGTAGATATATTCTGAACCAGCAGGATAACTATATTTTACACTGCAAACATTTTCGTATTTGTGTATATAAACACCCCATTGGACGAATTGTTTGGAACACCCAGGTTACTAACACAGGGTAATTCTTGGTCTTTAGGTCAAGATCAAAGTGTAGTATCTGTTCTTCAGATGCTACACTTCAATTTCTTGTTCTGTTAGTGGAGGAGAAATCCTTCACGACTGAGACAATTTTAATTTTTTGTTCCTTTTCTCCACATTTAAAAACGACCCTGGTGTGTAACTCTGACCCGTGGGGAGGCATTGTAAATAGGAACACAGGGTCAAACATTTCTTTATTAGTTATGACATTGAATCTAATGATTATTGACGGCAAAAGCATGCAGGCGTCTTTCTATACATAACTTATATATATATATATATATATATATATATATATATATATATATATATTCAAGCACGTCTGATTGAACACGACATTTATTCTTCTTTCCGATTTTTTTTGGATATCTTTTCCATTCGTTAAGCGGTGTTTTTTGTTTCAAAATAACTCTGTTGTGTTCAATCAAACGTGCTTGAATGACTTGCTGCCTATATATATATATCAATTACTATCATTACCATGACAATGTCATAATAACCAATATTTCCTACTATTATTATAATTATTAATCCTTAAACAATCAATCACAAACACTATGACTTTTGTATAATCGTAGATAGATTTGGATTTTTGGAATAAATACAATTTGGTCTTTAGCCGGTAAAAATAGCTGCTAAATTAGAACTTGGCAGCTGTAACTCAACTTAGTGTTCTTCCACACATGCGAAAATATACATTTAATGTTATTCAAGTTTTTATATGCATAAGAGCATAGTACAGATTGTAACGAATAAGGTTGGAAAGCTGTGTTTCGATTCTAACTGATGGCACCCAAGTTTGTGTCTGTGTTTTTTTTTTTTTTTTTAACTCTTGAAATCATTACTATATATTGGGTACAGCATAATCAATAGTATCGGCTCTATAATAATAAGAAATCTGCATGAATTAAAATCTCATTAAAGTGGATTTTTGACTGGACAATGCTGAGTGGCCTACTAGTATGTATATAATTTCCACAATCCAACCATGACTGGAGTTTTATCCTTATTTGGGCTCATTGGAATATATCCAAACTTCAGATTCGAAACCTGAGTCACTTGGATGTGAGGTGAGTTACCCTGCCACCACACCGCATGTAAGAAAGTCTAATGACTATCACAGATCAAGCAAACATGACGATTTAAATTAACCAAACTGCAATGCGTGACCTAACGGGTCACATTAATATGCGCATATATATTCGTTTCAAAAATGGGTTTATATTATTATTGCTTGTAGTGATATTGGACTATTTCACTTTGTTTTTTATTTCCTTTCTTACCTTTTAACAGTTAATGAACAAAAAGAGTTCATCAGATATCGTATAAGGTAAGAGTGGTGTGGGAAAGTCAAATAATATGCAGCGCGCGAGAGAGGGTGAAAGTGATAGAAAGTTATTAAGAGATAGGTCACGTGATGAGCTATTTTCAAGTTACGGCGAATTAAAACCAGTAAAATTGATTTAAACATTTTTTTTTAATTTATTGCTTTTTCATTTTTTTTTTTTTTTTTTTTTTTTCAAATAAAACTCAATCCGAAAACTAAGGAATATTTTAACATGCTTTTTGTGTATATGGTTGAAATATAGAGAAAAGGCCTCGGTGTGTGTGTGTGTGTGGGGGGATAGTGGTCAATGTGGCAACGATGGATTCTATTGTCTGTATTTATTTAAAGAAATTTTGTTAAAATTTCGTAATCGTTGCATTACTAATATTTATTTATTTATTTATTTATTTATTTATTTTTTACCGTGATGTAACAATTTTTCTCCATTTAAGATTACCATGTTTATATATTCAAATTCGGGCAGCCCCGTTGGCATTCTATAGTAAGGGTGCCTCGGACAATAAACTAATCCCCTTCTCAAAGAGAAGTTGAACCTCTGAAGGCTGCACAATACCAAGTGAACAGGAAAGAGATCATAAAAAATGGTCTGGTCTATTGACTTTGACGCTGACAATCCCGACTAAGATAGTCTAGAATGTCGACATCAGGTTGAGATCCTAAATTCGGCTTTGATTTATAAATCAATAACAAAAAAAAAAAAGTGACTACTCATAACCCCAACTCCTCTCTAGACATTTTTTCTTTCTTTTTATTAATTGAAATATTTTTAGTTTACTTTTTTCTTTTGTTTTAATCATTCAGTGTTACGGAGTAAAAATGGAATTTGTGCCAGCTTCTGAAAAATCAGGACATGAAAGATCAAAGGCAAAAAAGTTATTGAAAATGATGTTAATATTTCCTTGTTCTCTGAATAAACAATCAACTGCACGAATGTTTAAGTAGATGTCTAATAAACGTCCCCTTTCTAAGCTCCGTTTCGGTGTGAAAGTGGCACAATGATTACTGCCATCAGTTGTGTTCGCTCAACCATATAGAGTTCAATTTCTGTGCGGCTGTTAAGATATTTTCACTAGTATTCTCGGGAGAAAGAGCTACTGAAACGTGGGTTCACACACGTGAGAGACTAGTATTCTCTTATCTAATTTGTTGGTCCCCTGACAAAAGGAGGACGGACCTGTAAATTCACACTTGTCCGTTTGTACATTTCTCAATAACTACGCCTTAGAATTTTTTGAAATCTTGCACAAACATTAAACATATGAGTAAAAAGTAACAGAACGGATTTTCCGGGGAAACTCTGCCCCGCCCCCACCCCACGGGGTGCCTTTCGGGTTAAAATGGCTAAAATTGATATTTTTGTGCTTATTAAAAAAATTGATACCTCGGATGTTTATAAAACTTTCTGAAAAGTTCCAATTAACTGATTTCTATATAATTTTGTTTGTCTATACTTTGCGATAATTCTTGGGTGTGCCTCGGGCTCTTTTAGGACTAATAAAAACACTTTATTTTTGGGACTATTTTTACTATATTTGTCCAAAATTTTCTGTGTATGTCTATTTAGCAGTTTTGCATGGTGCTGAGCTCAAGTTTAAATATGTAAAGGCCTTGGAAACTTTTGGGGCTAAATGGAGAGGTGCAAATGATGGACTTAGTAATTTCGTTTTTTGCATGGTAGAGAACTCAAATTTACACGTGTTATAGCCTAAAACTGCACCGTTTGTTAATTTTCACCAAGATTTGACGTTCCCTGGGGACTTTTCGGCCTAAATGAGGGGGGGGGCAAATGCTGAACTTAGTCATTTTTTGATGCCTCGTTCGTTCACTGTGCACTCACGGGAAACTATGCATGTTTCACTTGTTAATTATCTTACAACCCCAATAGGGGAGAGGGAGCCACCTGGCTTTGCCGGTCATAAAATACACTTCAATTTATGCAGATTTTGTATATCATTACAGAGTCAATTCTTTATTGAATATATATATATATATATATATATATATATATATATATATAGTAATAATTTCAAAAGTTTAAAAGATGACTTGGATGGCATAAGCTGGAATCGAAACCAAAACATTTAAAGCTTCAGCCATGTTCCCTAATGTTTGAGCTAACCCGACAGATAGATAAAAAAGATTTAAAATTAAACCATTTTTAGTTCTGATTGAATTTGCTCATGCATAAAACTAATAGAAATGTTTGCAAGTTGAAATGAGAATTTTGCATTTCACCTTGCTGGCATATTCCTGTATGCGTTATTTATCCATCCAAACAAATATTTTATTAATTAGAAACCATCCTTAGTGTATAATTACTATTCCTTGTTAATTTTCATCCTATGTGAACAGTAGTTTAAGACTTTATCGGTTAAATATTTTCATACACACATATCTCTATTGTTTTATTTATATAAATAGCTGGACATAGCAAATAGATCCTGCTATTATCGATTATCAAAGTTTTCCTTTCAGCTATTACAATATTATTGATCTGGCTTGCACAACGTTCCATATGCAGATTGAAACCTTGGTTTCTTTGTCAACCCTAATATCTGTGACGTCATGTATCATGTTGACATGACATCGTTCTGTTATCTTTCATGGGAGGTAATAGAAATATGACAAGTTGAAATAAACCTTTTGCATTTCAACTTGCCAACATATTTCATCCATCCAAACAAAAATTTTACTCATTATAAACCATCTTTGGCGTATGATTACTATTTCTCATTTTGTGTCACTTCGATGCACACTTAGTTCAACACTTGTCGATATTAACAGTAGCCGATATAATCACTGTCCTACATGGGGGGGGGGCATCAATTATGTAACCCAACGTTACATTAAAGACTGGAAGATACCAGAAATTGATTGGTTGAGATTGTTCAAAAAAAATCAATAATGTAAAGAAAAAGTTTTAATTATTATGCAAGAAAGCCTTTTACTCCAATAGTTTCTTCCCCAGAACTGCGGGTCTTTGGAACTCCCTTCCGGGATTCTGCTTTCCCAGCTGCAATGATATGCAGAAGTTCAAGTGTAATGTTAACAAACATCTTTCTACTCTTCTCCCTTCATAATGACCCCGCTAATTAATTCCCTAATAGTAGCCCCCTGCTTCAAAGTGGCACTGTGCCTTGTTTGGGGTGAAAATTGAATAAAAAAAAAAATTTTTAAATCTGAAGAGAAAAGTTAATAAAATATTTCTTAGTATTATTAGTGCTGATCTGAATTAATGAAACTAAGAAACCTTTTTAACCCCCCCTCTCTTTTTCTTTAGCCCCCCCTCTCTTTTTCTTTAGCCCCCCCTCTCTTTTTCTTTAGTCCCCCCTCTCTTTTCCTTTAGCCCTCTTCTCTCTCTTTTTCTTTAGCCCTCTTCTCTCTCTTTTTCTTTAGCCCTCCTCTTTTTTCTTTAGCCCTCCTCTTTTTTCTTTAGCCCTCCTCTTTTTCCTTTAGCCCTCCTCTTTTTCCTTTAGCCCTCCTCTTTTTCCTTTAGCCCTCCTTTTTTCCTTTAGCCCTCCTCTCTTTTCCTTTAGCCCTCCTCTCTTTTCCTTTAGCCCTCCTCTCTCTTTTCCTTTAGCCCTCCTCTCTGTTTTCCTTTAGCCCTCCTCTCTCTTTTCCTTTAGCCCTCCTCTCTCTTTTCCTTTAGCCCTCCTCTCTCTTTTCCTTTAGCCCTCCTCTCTCTTTTCCTTTAGCCCTCCTCTCTCTTTTCCTTTAGCCCTCCTCTCTCTTTTCCTTTAGCCCTCCTCTTTCTTTTCCTTTAGCCCTCCTCTCTTTTCCTTTAGCCCTCCTCTCTCTTTTTCTTTAGCCCCCCTCTCTTTTTCTTTAGCCCCCCCTCTCTTTTTCTTTAGCCCCCCCTCTCTTTTTCTTTAGTCCCCCCTCTCTTTTCCTTTACTTTTCCTTTAGCCCTCTTCTCTCTCTTTTTCTTTAGCCCTCTTCTCTCTCTTTTTCTTTAGCCCTCCTCTTTTTTCTTTAGCCCTCCTCTTTTTTCTTTAGCCCTCCTCTTTTTCCTTTAGCCCTCCTCTTTTTCCTTTAGCCCTCCTCTTTTTCCTTTAGCCCTCCTCTTTTTCCTTTAGCCCTCCTCTTTTTCCTTTAGCCCTCCTCTTTTTCCTTTAGCCCTCCTCTTTTTCCTTTAGCCCTCCTCTTTTTCCTTTAGCCCTCCTCTTTTTCCTTTAGCCCTCCTCTTTTTCCTTTAGCCCTCCTCTCTTTTCCTTTAGCCCTCCTCTTTCTTTTCCTTTAGCCCTCCTCTCTCTTTTCTTTAAGCCCTCCTCTCTCTTTTCCTTTAGCCCTCCTCTCTCTTTTCCCTTAGCCCTCCTCTCTCTTTTCCCTTAGCCCTCCTCTCTCTTTTCCCTTAGCCCTCCTCTCTCTTTTCCCTTAGCCCTCCTCTCTCTTTTCCCTTAGCCCTCCTCTCTCTTTTCCCTTAGCCCTCCTCTCTCTTTTCCCTTAGCCCTCCTCTCTCTTTTCCCTTAGCCCTCCTCTCTCTTTTCCCTTAGCCTTCCTCTCTCTTTTCCTTTAGCCTTCCTCTCTCTTTTCCTTTAGCCTTCCTCTCTCTTTTCCTTTAGCCTTCCTCTCTCTTTTCCTTTAGCCTTCCTCTCTCTTTTCCTTTAGCCTTCCTCTCTCTTTTCCTTTAGCCTTCCTCTCTCTTTTCCTTTAGCCTTCCTCTCTCTTTTCCTTTAGCCTTCCTCTCTCTTTTCCTTTAGCCTTCCTCTCTCTTTTCCTTTAGCCTTCCTCTCTCTTTTCCTTTAGCCTTCCTCTCTCTTTTCCTTTAGCCTTCCTCTCTCTTTTCCTTTAGCCTTCCTCTCTCTTTTCCTTTAGCCTTCCTCTCTCTTTTCCTTTAGCCTTCCTCTCTCTTTTCCTTTAGCCTTCCTCTCTCTTTTCCTTTAGCCTTCCTCTCTCTTTTCCTTTAGCCTTCCTCTCTCTTTTCCTTTAGCCTTCCTCTCTCTTTTCCTTTAGCCTTCCTCTCTCTTTTCCTTTAGCCTTCCTCTCTCTTTTCCTTTAGCCTTCCTCTCTCTTTTCCTTTAGCCTTCCTCTCTCTTTTCCTTTAGCCTTCCTCTCTCTTTTCCTTTAGCCTTCCTCTCTCTTTTCCTTTAGCCTTCCTCTCTCTTTTCCTTTAGCCTTCCTCTCTCTTTTCCTTTAGCCTTCCTCTCTCTTTTCCTTTAGCCTTCCTCTCTCTTTTCCTTTAGCCTTCCTCTCTCTTTTCCTTTAGCCTTCCTCTCTCTTTTCCTTTAGCCTTCCTCTCTCTTTTCCTTTAGCCTTCCTCTCTCTTTTCCTTTAGCCTTCCTCTCTCTTTTCCTTTAGCCTTCCTCTCTCTTTTCCTTTAGCCTTCCTCTCTCTTTTCCTTTAGCCTTCCTCTCTCTTTTCCTTTAGCCTTCCTCTCTCTTTTCCTTTAGCCTTCCTCTCTCTTTTCCTTTAGCCTTCCTCTCTCTTTTCCTTTAGCCTTCCTCTCTCTTTTCCTTTAGCCTTCCTCTCTCTTTTCCTTTAGCCTTCCTCTCTCTTTTCCTTTAGCCTTCCTCTCTCTTTTCCTTTAGCCCTCCTCTCTCTTTTCCTTTAGCCCTCCTCTCTCTTTTCCTTTAGCCCTCCTCTCTCTTTTCCTTTAGCCCTCCTCTCTCTTTTCCTTTAGCCCTCCTCTCTCTTTTCCTTTAGCCCTCCTCTCTCTTTTCCTTTAGCCCTCCTCTCTCTTTTCCTTTAGCCCTCCTCTCTCTTTTCCTTTAGCCCTCCTCTCTCTTTTCCTTTAGCCCTCCTCTCTCTTTTCCTTTAGCCCTCCTCTCTCTTTTCCTTTAGCCCTCCTCTCTCTTTTCCTTTAGCCCTCCTCTCTCTTTTCCTTTAGCCCTCCTCTCTCTTTTCCTTTAGCCCTCCTCTCTCTTTTCCTTTAGCCCTCCTCTCTCTTTTCCTTTAGCCCTCCTCTCTCTTTTCCTTTAGCCCTCCTCTCTCTTTTCCTTTAGCCCTCCTCTCTCTTTTCCTTTAGCCCTCCTCTCTCTTTTCCTTTAGCCCTCCTCTCTCTTTTCCTTTAGCCCTCCTCTCTCTTTTCCTTTAGCCCTCCTCTCTCTTTTCCTTTAGCCCTCCTCTCTCTTTTCCTTTAGCCCTCCTCTCTCTTTTCCTTTAGCCCTCCTCTCTCTTTTCCTTTAGCCCTCCTCTCTCTTTTCCTTTAGCCCTCCTCTCTCTTTTCCTTTAGCCCTTCCTCTCTCTTTTCCTTTAGCCTTCCTCTCTCTTTTCCTTTAGCCTTCCTCTCTCTTTTCCTTTAGCCTTCCTCTCTCTTTTCCTTTAGCCTTCCTCTCTCTTTTCCTTTAGCCTTCCTCTCTCTTTTCCTTTAGCCTTCCTCTCTCTTTTCCTTTAGCCTTCCTCTCTCTTTTCCTTTAGCCTTCCTCTCTCTTTTCCTTTAGCCTTCCTCTCTCTTTTCCTTTAGCCTTCCTCTCTCTTTTCCTTTAGCCTTCCTCTCTCTTTTCCTTTAGCCTTCCTCTCCTTCTTCCTCTTCCTTTAGCCTTCCTCTCTCCTTAGCCTCTTCCTTTAGCCTTCCTCTTCCTTTAGCCTTCCTCTTCCTTTAGCCTTCCTCTTCCTTTAGCCTTCCTCTTCCTTTAGCCTTCCTCTTCCTTTAGCCTTCCTCTTCCTTTAGCCTTCCTCTTCCTTTAGCCTTCCTCTTTCTTTAGCCTTCCTCTTCCTTTAGCCTTCCTCTTCCTTTAGCCTTCCTCTTCCTTTAGCCTTCCTCTTCCTTTAGCCTTCCTCTTCCTTTAGCCTTCCTCTTCCTTTAGCCTTCCTCTTCCTTTTCTTTAGCCTTCCTCTTCCTCAGCCTTCCTCTTCCTCAGCCTTCCTCTTCCTCTTCTTTAGCCTTCCTCTTCCTCTTCTTTAGCCTTCCTCTTCCTCTTCTTTAGCCTTCCTCTTCCTCTTCCTTTAGCCTTCCTCGTCCTCTTCCTTTAGCCTTCCTCTGCCTCTTCCTTTAGCCCTCCTCTGCCTCTTCCTTTAGCCCTCCTCTGCCTCTTCCTTTAGCCCTCCTCTGCCTCTTCCTTTAGCCTTCCTCTGCCTCTTCCTTTAGCCTTCCTCTGCCTCTTCCTTTAGCCCTCCTCTGCCTCTTCCTGTAGCCCTCCTCTGCCTCTTCCTGTAGCCCTCCTCTGCCTCTTCCTGTAGCCCTCCTCTGCCTCTTCCTGTAGCCCTCCTCTGCCTCTTCCTGTAGCCCTCCTCTGCCTCTTCCTGTAGCCCTCCTCTGCCTCTTCCTGTAGCCCTCCTCTGCCTCTTCCTGTAGCCCTCCTCTGCCTCTTCCTTTAGCCCTACTCTGCCTCTTCCTTTAGCCCTACTCTGCCTCTTCCTTTAGCCCTCGTCTCCCTCCCTCTTCCTTTAGCCCTCGTCTCCCTCCCTCTTCCTTTAGCCCTCGTCTCCCTCCCTCTTCCTTTAGCCCTCGTCTCCCTCCCTCTTCCTTTAGCCCTCGTCTCCCTCCCTCTTCCTTTAGCCCTCGTCTCCCTCCCTCTTCCTTTAGCCCTCGTCTCCCTTCCTCTTCCTTTAGCCCTCGTCTCCCTCCCTCTTCCTTTAGCCCTCGTCTCCCTCCCTCTTCCTTTAGCCCTCGTCTCCCTCCCTCTTCCTTTAGCCCTCGTCTCCCTCCCTCTTCCTTTAGCCCTCGTCTCCCTCCCTCTTCCTTTAGCCCTCGTCTCCCTCTCTCTTCCTTTAGCCCTCGTCTCCCTCTCTCTTCCTTTAGCCCTCGTCTCTCTCTCTCTTCCTTTAGCCCTCGTCTCTCTCTCTCTTCCTTTAGCCCTCGTCTCTCTCTCTCTTCCTTTAGCCCTCGTCTCTCTCTCTCTTCCTTTAGCCCTCGTCTCTCTCTCTCTTTCTTTAGCCCTCGTCTCTCTCTCTCTTCCTTTAGCCCTCGTCTCTCTCTCTCTTCCTTTAGCCCTCGTCTCTCTCTCTCTCTTCCTTTAGCCCTCGTCTCTCTCTCTCTCTTCCTTTAGCCCTCGTCTCTCTCTCTCTCTTCCTTTAGCCCTCGTCTCTCTCTCTCTCTTCCTTTAGCCCTCGTCTCTCTCTCTCTCTTCCTTTAGCCCTCGTCTCTCTCTCTCTCTTCCTTTAGCCCTCGTCTCTCTCTCTCTCTTCCTTTAGCCCTCGTCTCTCTCTCTCTCTTCCTTTAGCCCTCGTCTCTCTCTCTCTCTTCCTTTAGCCCTCGTCTCTCTCTCTCTCTCTTCCTTTAGCCCTCGTCTCTCTCTCTCTCTCTTCCTTTAGCCCTCGTCTCTCTCTCTCTCTCTCTTCCTTTAGCCCTCGTCTCTCTCTCTCTCTCTTCCTTTAGCCCTCGTCTCTCTCTCTCTCTCTCTCTTCCTTTAGCCCTCGTCTCTCTCTCTCTCTCTCTCTTCCTTTAGCCCTCGTCTCTCTCTCTCTCTCTCTCTCTTCCTTTAGCCCTCGTCTCTCTCTCTCTCTCTCTCTCTTCCTTTAGCCCTCGTCTCTCTCTCTCTCTCTCTCTTCCTTTAGCCCTCGTCTCTCTCTCTCTCTCTCTCTTCCTTTAGCCCTCGTCTCTCTCTCTCTCTCTCTTCCTTTAGCCCTCGTCTCTCTCTTCCTTTAGCCCTCGTCTTTCTCTCTCTCTCTCTCTCTCTCTCTCTCTCCGTATTTTGAAGGTCTATGTGCATTTGGTCTTTTTTATCAAACAGAAAAAAAAAATGTGGAAAAGTGTAGAAAGAAGTAAACCACAGAAGATTGCATGATAAAATATGTTTGAGACAGTTAATACACGATAGATCGTATTCAGCGGTGGGGTTGGGTAGTTTCATCTTAACCATACTCTAATTCGATAACCATTTGTACTTTTAATGTCCCAAGTTTTTCTGTTTTTTGTTTTTTCTTTCCAGTCGGAGATCTTACTTTTGCAAAATTACTTTTGAATTGAACGGATTATTTGTTTGGCGATACAAACATAAACACACTTTGAAAACTAAATATTTATAACAAAAAAAAAAAAAAAAAATTGCGTTTCAGATTTACAATTTACGTGGCATGATCGATACGTGTAGGCCTGGGAGCATCATCAAAGGACAATTTAAAATATTCAGCTTTTAATAAAATTTTTATATTCAGCTATCAAAAAAAGTTTGATTCAATTTAAACAGTACAGAGAGATGTGCACAGAAGAAAATTTTATTGGCCGCTTTAAAAGAACGGGTGAACGCGCTTTGGTCAGATGTCGAAAGAACAGTTCAACTAGCAGGATCAGTTAGCAGGGAGGGGCGGGCGCAGGAAAACCTGAAAGGAAGCGATAAAGATGGATTTGAGATATGGTCAAAGTCACAACAGAGGAAGGATCAGAAGAGTTCGTTTTATGGGAGTTGGATATAACAATATGATGGAGGAGACAATGTACTCAAATGTTTAGAGAGTTATCTTTTGAAATTAACGCAATGTTTATTTTATTTATTTGCGCACAAATTCGTCTTTATTTGTCGTTTCACGACGTTTCAGCCAACTATTCTTCTGGCCTTCGTCAGGTGGTTAGTGGCGATGGGATAGGAATGCTGAATCTCTTAACTGTATCTTCAGTAATTACTGCCTTCCATAGTTGTCGTCTCACCACATTTTGGCCAATTAAGCCTCTGGCCTGCTTTGGGTAAGATTGAAATCTCTATCTTCAGACAATGCTCATTTAGATAAAAAGAACAAAAAACTTGGATTTATAAAACAAAAAAATCCAACCTTGATCGCCCTTTGGGGCCCGTGGTGCAGTGGATAGAGACATTGAATCTCTACAGTTCCAGGTGTGCATAGTCTGAAGATAGCGGTTTCAATTCTACTCAAAGCTGGTCAGAGGATTACTTGGCCAAAACGTGGTGAGACGACATCAACTATGGAATGCAGTAATTACTGAAGATACAGTTAAGAGATCCAGCATTCCTTTGAAACAGCAACTATAAAAGATGAGGATAATAGTCCGCAAATAAATAAAATATACAGATTGCTCAACTCAAAAATGAATTCGAATAATTTATAAATATAAAAGCGAAAATGTATGTATGTATGTATGTGTGTTCGCTTTTTCTGTGTGTCTACAAAAAGGCTTTTTTCAGAGAAGCGGTCGCTCGCTTCACAGCTTTTTAAAACTTTTTATATCACATATAAATTGTAATATCTCAGTTAACAACGAAGCTCGCCTGTCTATTTAATCTGCTCGATTTTGGGAAGATAAATATTCAACATTTGTCGCTCGCCGCATGTGGGTTAGTCTTTTTCCTATAACATCTTGGGAAAATAAAAATGCCGCAGTCAAAATTGACCTCATTAACTCATTAAAACGGGCACCTGCCAAATCCAAGTAATTAAGTAAATTCAAACGCGTTTCCGTTAGCATATCGCGGTGGGGCAATGGTTAACGTCGCACGTTTTTATTTATTTATTTTTTTTTTCACACTTTAATTTACAACTTTGCCTCAAGGGTTCGGGTTTGGGTTCGATCCTCATACTTACTTTTTTACCCCCCCCCCCGGAGTTTCCACACACACCTCCAAACACCCGGGCAACGCTGGGTACCCCTCGCTAGTCCAATAATAAGGCAATGTTATTTATTTGAATTCTAAACAGTCAAAGACAACATACATTCTTGTGACACATCTTCTCCCCTCTTCGCTTTTAAATTATAATAGAGACTAAGTGCAAAGCGAATAATGCATTTACCATTAGTCTTTTACTTTTAGACAGTCTCCGAAAGAGTCTCAGATTTAATAGGTCTCACACTAACGACCAAGCTCCAACCTCTGTCCCATCGCCATAGTATTGCATCTCTGTGCCTGTTTTACAAGTATTTAATGAAATGTGCTCTGATGAAGCCATAACACTTATGTCCCCTTCAACGTACATACTCCTAACTCAAGCAGCAAAATCCCACCCTTTCACCGATGTCCCGAGATGCTGAAAAATCTTAATGACTTCTCCTCTCAAACTATCCTACTCTGGAATTCCATCCCTGGTTCCCTGCTTCCCTGGCTGTACTAACCTGCAGAAATTTAAATGTAATGTGAACAGACATCTTATTCGACCCCCCATGATCCTCTGCTAGACACTATTACAAATAGTAGCCCCTTATGTTCCAAGTGGCAATATACTTTATGGCGAAAAAGATTTTTAAAAAAGTACTCTGTTCGACAAATGTTTACAAATTCAGATAGTCTACATTTCACAGCTTAAAGTACTCAAACAATAACCGCAAAAAAGATGAAGTTTGAGTGGAAAGAATTCTACTTCAGTTATAAAACGGTTGATAATTGAATTCTTTTGGAACTAATTAAGGTAATTACTTTTGATTAGTATTTTTAATTATTTTTTTTATTAGCAGTCTTGCAGATAGCAGTCATCCATTTCTCATTCGATGTAGAAGTAATTAAGACCTCTTTTATTTTTTATTCGTAGTAGAGAAGGAGGGGTTAGGCTTGTATAAAGTGACAAAATTGAAGGAGGTTTAATAGAAACGTAAAAGTGTAGCAATTCAGTCCGTTTATCATTACATTTAGAGACTAGCATGGGTGCCCGGCGTTGCCCGGGTGTTTGGAGGTGTATGCTGAGCAAAAAAAAGGGGGTGATTTTTTAAACTTTGACCCCTATTATGACCCTTAACATTTATTGTTTTGGGCTCAAATCAAGTTATTAAGTTAGATCCATGTCCACGGAAGCTATATCTAAAATTTAAAGTGTGTAGACCCAAAATTGTCGGAGAAGTTTGGTAGAGTTCTCAAAGCTCAAATTGTTGAACTTTGACCCCTTAATCGCCAAATTTCTGGCTAAAAACCGATCACATAGATTTTTCCAAATCTCAGTACCCTGTATATCAAATTTCGAGTCTGTAGACTAAAAATTGACAGAGTTATTGCGTAAGGAAATGTACACAGACACACACACACACACTTTCACTTTTATAGATATATAGATTTAAAATTTGAGTCTGACAGAATGACAAAATTATATTGCAAACCGATATGTTAAACAAACGAACTTCAAAGAGACAAATGAACACATAAGTAAAAACAATTTGTATTAGAAAACATTTATTATTCCTCGTCTTTTTTTACAGACCTGACGACTGAGGTTTGCTCTTAATAAAAATTGTTTTTTATAGTCTTAATTTTGACTTCCTTTTTCATAAAAAACTAAAAAAAAATCAAGAAAGAAAAGAAATTTAATTTTATTTTTTCATTAATTTCTTTCTGTGCAAAGCAATTCTTTCAAACTTACTCTGTTTCCAAAATGTTTTTATTTTATTCCCCTCCCCCTTCATTCATTTTCCTCCGCATCCTGGCAAGTATTAAAATAAACCATTTATAATATTTATTTATGGATTTATTTACTTATCATTTCTTTTGTATCGGTAAATGAATTCCATTTTAAAAAAAAAACTGTAAAAGTCACGTTAAAGGTGATTAAGTTGGAAAGTAAGTAAAAATTTACCCTTTTTACATTTATACGATTTCTGATCACTTTGAAAAAGGTGTGTGTGTGTTTTAAAAATTTAACTGCTATAATCGCATTTATATATATATATATATATATATATATATATATATATATATATAACAACGTGAGTATTCATATCGTGGGTTTGTATTACTGTACACATAGATTCGAAAAAATAGTCAAAAACAAATATATAAATAAATGTTATCAAAGGCAAGATAAGTTACTTTTCTACCTAAGTGGATATATTTTTTGTGTTTTTATTCAATGTAATATATTTATTCAGCTCGAAAAACATAGTGTTTACCGATGTGTTGGAAAATTCAAGATGGCGTCTCACACCCTCTTTAACACCGTAAGTTTGGGAAAAGGTGTTATAAATAAAAAACTATACAAAATACTATTAAAAACCCGCCGAATATATGTCAACCTATGTCACGGTAACATATATTGAGCGAGTTTTTAACAGTATTTTAACAGGGCACATCGTAAAAACTGACCCATTAATTTTCCTGAAGTAAAAACTATATAGTTTTTAAACTTTTAAAACTGTACATTATAAAAAGAAAACTGTTCGAGTGATTTTTTTTTTTTTACATGGGTGTCACCACTTATCAAGGCCCAGAGGCCACTCAAGGATAAGGGTTAATAGGTACATTAGTCATTGTGATTTTAGCATAGTAAACAGTAGGAATTTTGTAACTTGGATTACTTGAAAAAGAAAACTGTTCGAATGATTGAAAATGAAAACAAAATAACAATGTAAATATATTGATAAGAAAAAAACAAAAACAAACGCAGTTTCCGTTTCAGGAACCCGAGTTTAATTTTATGTCGTAATCATTCAACTCGTTAGCGGTTTTATTCAGCGATTAGGGATAACCATACGACATATCTAATTACCAAAGTGATTTTTTTTTAATTTTTTTTTTTTTATTAAAACTAAACCTGTTTAGTTTTAATGAACCAATTTTTTAAAGCCAACACTTTAGTTATTTTGAGAGCGTGCAACTGCACCCGAAAGGTTGATTAGGAAACTCCAAATCCTTTTATGACTCGAAAAAAAAAAGGGCTTTTTATCGGCTTAAATGATAAACTAATGTTAAATATTAGTATTTAATATAATGAGATATCAATCTACACAATTTGCCATCGATTCTGAAATAAAATGAAATCCTGACATTGTGATCATTTTTGCAGGTGTTATGTGCCAAATATTGAAATAAGAATGTTTAAATTCAATTATTGTAATTTAAGTCTTTAATTTTAAAGTCGATTTTATTTATAAAATATCTTTTTAGAAATCAATCTCAAAAACAATCTGAACAATAAATCTCTTTAGTTATGGCTAAGTTTTTGTCAAGGGTAGAAATTATAATAGACAAGTATTCATCCATGATGACATTTTACTGATTTCCTGGTTTACAGGTATTCTTGCTAAATTTCTTCGAAAGAATTGACATAAACAATACTTCAACTAAATACGTATATTTCATGCAATAATGACTTTTGTTTCTTCTGACTTTTCCTAAACTAAACATAAAACATCGGTTAGGGTTAGTTTAACATTCTGTAAAAGTACCTTCCGTTTTTTTTTTTTTTTTTTTTTTTTTTTTTGTACTTCTGCAGAGAAGGTAAAAAACCGATAAAAACTGGATATATTTTTCGTGTTTTTATTCAATTTAACATGTTTATTCAGCTCGAAAAGAATACAGTGTTTACCGATGTGTTGGAAAATTCAAGATGGCGTCTCACACATTCTTTAACACCGTAAGTTTGGGAAAAGGTGTTATAAATAAAAAACTATACAATATACTATTAAAAACCCGCCGAATATATGTCAATATATGTCACGGTAACATATATTGAGCGAGTTTTTAACAGTATTTTAACCGGTTTTTTATTTATTACACCTTTTTCCAAACTTACCGTGTTAAAGAGAGAATCGGCCGCCATCTTGAATTTTCCAATACATCGGTAAACACTGTATGCTTTTCGAGCTGAATAAACATGTTAAATTGAATAAAAACACGAAAAATATATCCAGTTTGGTAGAAAAGTAATTTATCTTGCCTTTGATAACATTTATTTATATATTTGTTTTTTTGGCAACTTATTCGAATCTATGTGTACAGTAATACAAACCCGAAATGAATTTAAGACCACGAGTAAAATGAGAAAATGAAGAAAATCACATTTACTGTGTGTGTTTACTGTTTATGTAAGTCAGCGGGTTTGGTTGCCATAACAACGTGACGGTAGTGAACGTGTGTGTGTGCGTGTGTGCGCGTTTCGTGTAGTTTAGTTTCGTATAATAGTTTCGTATTTTTTTAATTTGTAAATAACAAGTTATTAAAAAATTAAACCCTTCCAAGATGGACAATAAATAAAGCCATAATATTTTATGGTAAAGGTAAGAGCGTAGAAACGATTGTTTTTTAGGAGATGTGATTATTGGATTAACCAATCAGAAATCGTCTGTGGCACACACATCTCTGTTTTTATAGATATATATAGGTCGAGGTAATTAGTTAAAGAGATTTAATATAATATGATATATAGATAGATAGATTAAATGTTAAATAGATTTTGTACATAGTACAGTTGAAATGATTAGAATATTTCCAATATGTAATAAGGTCGAGGTAATTAGTTAAAGAGATTTAATATAATGTGATATATAGATAGATAGATTAAATGTTAAATAGATTTTGTACATAGTACAGTTGAAATGATTAGAATATTTCCAATATGTAATAAGGTCGAGGTAATTAGTTAAAGAGATTTAATATAATGTGATATGCAAATGAGCATAAGTCATTCGATATGGGGGTGGTTTGTAGAATAGTATATAAAGAAATTAGGCAAAGATTCTTATGTCTCCTATAACAGAAACATCCTAAAATGGGTTCTAATGTTTCTCTACCAGGAGAGATCTACCCTCTTATCTCCTTTATATTTCGTTGATGATGGAGAGCTGTACACACAGACAGAAACACACGAACCCTATTACTTTATAAAAATATAGATGACGGTGGTTCATGGACTGGCACCTGGGTGTACAAAGTTCAAATCAGTTTCTTTCCACAGAAACTTACTTTCACTTGGCAAACTTAATGTGGTCCCTCCCGTAAGTACCAGATGGCTTTCTAGAAAAAAAATTCTGATTAGAAAAAATATCGGAGAAACCAATACCAACAACAGCATCTTCAGATTTATACGATATAATGATCATCATTATGTTATATAGAGCACTGCCAGGGGATGCCAAGTAACCTGAACGATTATCATTATGATCGTTTTTGATGTTTGAAAAATAGAATTCTAGAAAATATATATCTAGACGAAAAAATTTATTTTCAGTGTGAAAGTATTTATGGTAAAAATGTTAATCTAGAATGTTAATCTAGAATGTTAATCTAGAATGTTAATCTAGAATGTTAATCTAGAATGTTAATCTAGAATGTTAATCTAGAATGTTAATCTAGAATGTTAATCTAGAATGTTAATCTAGAATGTTAATCTAGAATGTTAAGCTAGAATGTTAAGCTAGAATGTTAATCTAGAATGTTAATCTAGAATGTTAATCTAGAATGTTAATCTAGAATGTTAATCTAGAATGTTAATCTAGAATGTTAATCTAGAATGTTAATCTAGAATGTTAATCTAGAATGTTAATCTAGAATGTTAATCTAGAATGTTAAGCTAGAATGTTAAGCTAGAATGTTAAGCTAGAATGTTAAGCTAGAATGTTAAGCTAGAATGTTAATCTAGAATGTTAATCTAGAATGTTAATCTAGAATGTTAAGCTAGAATGTTAATCTAGAATGTTAAGCTAGAATGTTAAGCTAGAATGTTAAGCTAGAATGTTAAGCTAGAATGTTAAGCTAGAATGTTAATCTAGAATGTTAATCTAGAATGTTAATCTAGAATGTTAAGCTAGAATGTTAAGCTAGAATGTTAAGCTAGAATGTTAAGCTAGAATGTTAAGCTAGAATGTTAAGCTAGAATGTTAAGCTAGAATGTTAAGCTAGAATGTTAAGCTAGAATGTTAAGCTAGAATGTTAATCTAGAATGTTAATCTAGAATGTTAATCTAGAATGTTAATCTAGAATGTTAATCTAGAATGTTAATCTAGAATGTTAATCTAGAATGTTAATCTAGAATGTTAATCTAGAATGTTAATCTAGAATGTTAATCTAGAATGTTAATCTAGAATGTTAATCTAGAATGTTAATCTAGAATGTTAATCTAGAATGTTAATCTACAATGTTAAGCTAGAATGTTAAGCTACAATGTTAAGCTACAATGTTAAGCTAGAATGTTGGATAAACAAAATAAATGACATACAAACATGGATAAGCTGATTTTTATTTTTTTTAATTACATTTTCATCCTAAACAAGGCACAGTGCCACTTCGATGTAGGGGGCTACTATCAAGGACACAAGTTGCATGGGTACTATGAAAGGAGTTGAACAGCAAAATATCTGTTCACATTACACTTGAACTTCTGCATGTCAGTACAGTTGGGGAAGCAGGAGATCGGAAGAGAATTCCGGAGTCTAGCAGTCTGGGAAAGAAATTATTAGAGTAGAAAGCTTTCTTACATCTAGTGATCTCTACTGTGTAGCGGTGGGATTTTGCTGCTTGTCGGGTATATCGGGAGTATTTATGTTGTAGGGTTTGCAGTTCGTCGAAGCATCCACCATTAAAATACTTGTAAAACAGGCAGAGGGATGGGACAGAAGTTGAAGCTTAGATGACAGTTCAGGACCTATTAGGTTGACGACTCTCTTTTGAACCCTGTCCAGGAATGAGACTAGTAGCAGATGGTTACGTGAGTTAATGACGTAATGAGATGGTTAAGAAGAGACACGTGCAGTTTAGTTTAGAGTTGAGTCATAGGAGAGAGTTGGACAAGTTAACATGGAAGATATCGTCTCCGCGTTTTGGAAGCTGGGAGAAACGCAACCTTAGTTTCATGTAGAACTTACAATACAGCTTCGATGGAAAGTCAATAAAGTTATATCAAATATCTAACTTATTGCTGTTTGGTTTACATCGGAGAGAGATGAACTTGAATAATGAGAAGAGATGAAGACAACGGAGAGAGATGGTTGTGCTCTAAACAGTGAATGTTAATGAATTGTTTTATCATATCAGAAACGCCCACACATACATGCAACTATAGAAACATTTTAAACGCTAAACGATCACGTATATCTATACTCCTAAAAACCCTTTTCCTATTTATTTAAAAAGAAAATACAACTTTGTTATATATGGGTTGTTGAATTGAATTTATCTGCAAAAGATCTAGCTAATTTGCATATTCTTTTAAATATTCATTTTAATTAATTCCCTATTAGTTTTTCCGGTTTTCTTATGGGATGATCAACTTTAGTTAACTATTATATGTAATTATATTCATACAGATATTCTACATAAATATTGCTGGCATAATATTTGTGTAATAAGGTTATAGTAAAGATAAAACTTTTTTTTCTGTATATATATATTCGTATATATTTTTGCTTTAAAAAATTTGCCTACCAAACTGTTCTGTCAGTTTTTGGTTTAGACATGAAACTTCATATATAGAGTATTCGAACACATACAAAACTTTTATATTTGATCTTTAACCGGAGAAAATCGGTGCAAAAGTGAAAATAAAAAAAATGGAATTTGCCAGGTGACGGTCGAACAACGGCATTATGAATATGCATGTGTAACGTAATAGTTATTGGTTCATGGTTTAATTTTTAGCTTTGCAGTAAACATGTTTTCATAATATGGTCATTAATGTCAAAGGAAAAAACTAAATCGTAAGCTAAACGGTTTTTGGTTTCGATTCTCGGTGGTGGTGGTGCACAAGTCATTTTTTTTTTTTTTTTTTTTTTTTTTTTTAACTTTTAAAATCATTACTATATATTCGCTCCAATATAATAAATATGAAATCTGCATTAATCGAAATATCATATTTAAGCATAAAGGATAGTTTCTATTTACAATGCCTCCCCACAGGACAGAGTTAGACACCAGGGTTGTTTTTTTAACGCGGAGAAAAAGAACAAAAATAAAAATTGTCTCTGTCCTGAAGGATTTCTCCCCCACAAGAAATTGAAGTGCATCATCTGAAGAACAGATACATTTTGATCTTTGACTTTTTTTTTTTTTTTTTTTAAGATAGTTTTAAAGGTTGAAAAACTTCCAAGATTGTGTGTGTTCTTTCATTTATCATCTGCTGACAATTTCTTTTCCATTTTTCATGTACAACTTGTCTTTCCTTCTTGTGATAAATCATGGCTTGACCTCTTGTGTATTTTAACTCGTGCATTTATTTTAATCTGAGCTTGAACCGTCCCCCACCTCCCACCACTACCCCTAACCATCTGCCAAATGAATGATGGTTTATCTTTTGAATGTTCGTCTTTAAGAATCAATATTGTTTTCGACATACCACTCTATTTCCACCACCTTTGCCACTTTCTCAACCAATCGAACATTTCCCCTTTGTATTCCTTCAGTGTTAGCCGCCAAAACCAAAATTCTACATTGTGCCGTTGCTCTAGCGTTATTTTCGTGTATAAGCAGATTTTTATTTGTTTGCCCCCCCCCCACTCCCAACCTAATCATCTATCTTACTAATGCAGTGAAGGAATATAATAGTCTCATCCCTAGGGATACTGGCTATAAGTGGACTCATTAACTTGATTTAAAGTTCTATTTTGTAGCCTGTCCAATTACTATTGACTTGTTTTTCAAGATAAGAATATGTAGGGATACTGATTTATGACTGTAAACAGGGTCGGGTTGAGCCAGTTTGTCTCTGACTATCACAGCCCGAATTCGCATTCGTAGATCTTGATTAAAAATGACAAAATTGAAGGAGTTTAATAGAAATGTCTCTCTACCGTGCTAGAAAACTACTTACGCCTGAAAGTATCCTGTACCTCTATAAGGCCACGATTCGCCCATGAATGAAGTGCTGTTGTCACATTTGGGCTGGTGCATCCGCTGCTTGTCTCTCACTCCTGGACAGGGTACAAAAGAGTCGCCAACCTGATAGGTCCTGGACTGTCATCTAGGCTTCAGCCTCTGTCCCACCGGCGAAATGTTGCATCCCTCTGCCTGTTTTACAAGTACTTTAATGATGAATGCTCTGACGAACTACAAGCACTTGTACCCCCTCGACGTAACTACCCCCAACAAACCCGACAAGCAGCTAAGTTCCACCCCTTCACAGAGATCCCTAGGTGTAAGAAAGCCTTTTACTCTAATAGTTTCTTCCCCAGAACTGCTAGACTTTGGAACTCCCTTCCGGGATTCTGTTTTCTCAACTGTACTGACATGCAGCAGTTCAAGTGTAATGTGAACAAACATCTTGCTACTCATCTCTCTTCATACTGCCCCTGCAACTTATGTCCCCAATAGTAGCCCCCTACTTCAAAGTGGCACTGTGCCTTGTTTGGGGTGAAAATTGATTAAAAAAAACAAAAAAAAAATTAAAAACTGTAGCAATCTGGTCAGTTGGTCATTGTATAATATTATGAATTAACTCATTAGGGTTGATATGCCATAAAACAAAGCAATCAAACTATCTGACTTTTTGTTTCTCTTCATCTATCTCTTATAGCTCTGTGTGTGTGTGTGTGTGTGTGTACACACATATATATATATACACACACACAGACCTATATATATATATACACACACACACACACACATAATTTAAAAGTTCAATTAACAATTTTTGAGAACACGTGTTTTCTTTTCTTATAAGAGTATATGTTATAGAACTGTTTCGTTAGCAATCTTCAACAAACAGTAAAAATATCACTGTATTTTTGAATGTTGCAAACTCTTCAACCAATTGGAGAAAAATCGTTCAAACAGTCTTTAAATGTAACAGTCAGACAGATAAATAAATACATTCCAAAGATATTGTAGTTTTAATACAGAGCAATTTAAGAACAAATGAAAATAAATTTTAGGAGGTAAATTATAAATAAGATGAATAAAATATAAATACGAAAGACATATGCTCTGAATGTCATTGAGCATCATACAAATGTAGTATATTTGGTATATTATGTTGCTAGCATTTCAGCCCGGGTGTTTGGAGGTGTATGTTGAGCAAAAAAAAAAAAAAAAGGCGGTCAATTTTTTTAAACTTTGACCCCCATTATGACCCTTAACATTTATTGTTTTGGGCTCAAATCAAGTTAAGTTAGATCCATGTTCAAGGAACCTATATCTAAAATTTCAAGTGTTTAGACCCAAAATTGTCGGAGGAGTTTGGTAGAGTTCTAAAAGGTCAAATCGTTGAACTTTGACCCCTTAACAGCCAAATTTCTGGCCGAAAACCAATCACAAAGATTTTCCCAAATCTCAGTACCCTGTATATCAAATTTCGAGTCTGTAAACTGAAAATTGACAGTTATTGTGTAGGGAAATGTACACACACAGACACACATACTTTTACAGATATATAGATTGTCTATCCTGCTATACCTGGAAAAACATTACTCTTAGAATATTTACAAGAAAATCATAAGTGTGTGCATATATATATATATATATATATATATATATATATATATATATGGCATAATCACGTTGATACACCTATTCTTATCAGATCACTGAAGTTAAGTAACGTTGAGCCTGGCTAGTACCAGATGAGTGACCATTTGTGAATTCTAGGTGCTGTATGTGTACTCTGTTTATCTCGGCATTATTTCCAGTCATCCTGAAACTCCATTTGCCACTGGTATTTGATAACGCAGACTCAAGAGAGGAGTGGTTGGAGATTGCGCAACTCTTGCTATAAAAGTTCCAAGTGCGGGCACCCTTTAAAATGGGTATCCATAGTCTATCAAGACAAAAGAAAGCTACAATATATATATATATTTATATCAATAGAAATCTAATACCATTCTCATCATTCTTCTGGCAAATCAATCCAGATTCTGCAGTTGAAGACCAACTACCTGTGGGTCTGATAGCACTGTTAGATCACCTCTCATTATCACTGCCCATTAGTAATGTTTGCGCTAAACAAGCATAGGTGGGAGAAGGACCTCATGGATGATCTTTTTGTCTGGGCGACATCCTGCATGCCGGAACCATCTTAATTAGCGTTTGTGAATAAGTGTTTTTATATTCAACAAGTGTTTTTTTTTTTTTTTTTTTTTTTTTGTAGTTACTTATCTTTTACTATGAGTCATCATAAAGTAAAATAAACATAATGATTGATAAAGAGGATAAAATATATGAAGTAGAAAATATAGAGATGCACATACCAAACTTTGTTTCTCTTCCAAGTGTTCAACCAAACACTATGAGCAGAAAATGTTACCGTTTATAATATACTAAAATCCTATACAAGGGCGATAACTATTCGAACTGTTACTGCTTTGGAGAAGGATGGATGGCAACAGTCAGATTCAGTTGTTGATAGAAATATCTCAAAATTCAGAACCTGCTCGTATTAAAGATGTGGTGTTAGGACTTGAAGGTAGATGCTTGAAAATCTGAGTTATTAAAAACGTAGTTTCTTTTTTTCTTTTACAAGGGAGTCACCACATACGGCCTGAAGTCCACTCAAGGATAAGGGTTAATGAATGTAATATGGTAATATAGTAATCGTTAATGGTGTAAGTTGGGTATAATTTGACTAAGGGGGACGGTTCAACGAGAACTTGTTTCCATTAGACTTGAAGGCTACCATACTGTAGTCGGCTGAGAAGCAGGCTAATGAAAGAAACTGTGTTAATGGTATCTGCATTTAGATTTAGGCACAGATAGAGAGTGGGGGAAATCGTTGATAGTGGTTAGCTAGTTCAGCGGGTTTCTTTTTTTTTTTTTTTTTTTTTTTTTTTTTTTTTGTGAAAGTTCGACAAGGGTGGACCAAAAATTGGAGTTTAAAGCAATTGCCATGAAAATAACGATAGAGCAGACTCGCAACATCTCTTCTGTGAGAAAGAGGCTGTAGGGAATAAAAGTGCTTTACTTACTACGTTATGAAGTCGGTTCTGAACTCTATCGGGGCAGGATAGAACACCCCAAGCAGCTCCTGCCCAGACGTGGCAACAGTACTCCATTTTAGGACTTTACTTGGTTTTTATACAGATAGAGAATTGCATCAACAGTGAGATACCGACAGGAGTGGTAGAAGGATTCAGCCATTTTTCCAGTGATCTTGGCAACAGATTTGATGTATGTGTTCCATTTCAGGTTAAGAGTGAAGGTTAGTGCCAGAACCTTGTCAAGACATAGTGCTTTCCCCAAGACACACGTTATTCTTTTCAATTGGGGCATGATGGGGGTTAGAACGATTATAATGAAAAGAAAGAAGCTTTGTTTTAGATACATTAAAATTAATCAACCACCTTTTTCTCCATTGCTCAAGATCAAAAAAAGTGAGAATCAGAAAAATCTTGGTCATTTTTTGGCTTTGAAGTGTTGCCATAGATTGTAGTGGCGTCAGCATAAATGTCTACAAATGACCTAAGAATGTGATTTGGGAGATCATTGAAGATCGGGAAGAGAGTTCGGCTCAGGATGGAACCCTGAGGGATGCCAGCATTGATACTATGAGCTTCAGATTTTTGCCCATCGACGACTACTCTTATAAGCCTTCAGATAGAAAGGATTTAATAATTGAGAAGACATTTCCAGCTATTCCTGTAGCTGGCAATCTTGTGAAGTAAACCTGTATGCCGTACTCTATTGAAAGCCTTTGATATGTAAATAGTTGTTGCTCTAGAAATGAAGCTGTCATTGAGATTCACTAATCCTATGCAATATTGCAGTCAGCACATTAGCTGTAGATCTAGCAGAACGGAAACCATATTGCATGTCGCTTAGTAGGCTACTTTTGTTGTTGTTGACCACTTTTCTAATTATTGCAAAATCCTTTATAAATGGAGGCATCTGCTCTACACATGATACCATTATCATTTCTTTATATTAATCTATTTATCTTTATTTTTCAAAGGATATTTTAGCATTGGCAATCGATCAAATGAACTGGCTAAACCAACCCAGGGTGAATGTAGTCACAAACACCAAAAAAAAAATTGATAAAAGGGAACACTGTTCTGTTTTTTTTTTTGGGGGGGGGCGTTTTTGTGTTGGTGTGATTTTTTGTTTTTACATATTCACCCCAAACAAGGCATATGGACACTAAGACAGAAAAGGTTTCTGCGATGAGACTATATGGTCCCTGCCAACATTGCAAACCCCAATGTTGTAATCTATATATATTTGTTGGACTTCAAATGCGTTTATGAAACCCCAACCCTCTAAATGCTAAGGTTCACATCTACGTCTACTATCGAGGCTGTATCCATTTGTTGGTGGATCAGTTCAGTGAGGTATTACAGGGAAGAATCAGATTCCTTCGTCGTCCAAACAGGCACTCTCGCCAATCTTGTATTACATCATTGACTGAATCCTGGAGAAAATCTTGGTTGATTCCGCTGATGTCAGTTGGCCATAACTGCTTCATCATCAATCTCAATTATGTTAATGACGTTGCAATCCTTAGTGAGTCCAATGCAAAGGTCCAGCATGCACGTAACGAGGTCAGTCGCATGGCAGAGATAGAAATAAATGTTTCCAAGACTCTCTCTGTGAACTACCTCCTACCTGACAGTGGCTATAACCCTCAGTGAAGCCACAGAAGAAATCAAAAGCTTCATGTATTTGGGCACTAATTTTACAGTTGCTGGTCAAGCGAAAGACAAACTTGCCATTCATATCAATCTGACTAGAACTGCCTTTGTCCGTTTTCAAAAGCAACTTTGGTCTCTTTAGAAGATCAGACGATCCACAAAGTTTCGACTTTACAAATTATGGTCAGAACAATTCTTTTATGTATTGTTCAAAGATTTTCATCAATTTGAGGCTTTTGATCACTAGTGCCTCGCAGTATCCTGCGTGTTTGCCTCTCCGACCGGATCCTCAAATCAGCCATTCATGCTAGATGTAACATTCTTGGCCTGGAAGAAACTCTGCTCAAAAGAAGACTCCAGTAGTTTGACCACTTCAGTGCTGCACCAGCCTGGTGGGGAGTTTGTCTGTAAACTAATGTCCAATGCACCTACTGGTTGGAGGAAGTGTCGAGGTGGTAAATTGAAGGCGCGACTTGCAATGGTCAAAGCAGACACGAAACTTGCGTCTGGTATTGAACGTTGGAATCGTGAATGGCTAGATAATGCCAACTGTTGCAGATCGATGAGGGTGGACGACCTTTATATGCAATGTGTTTAACACCATTGTGTCTATATGCAATGTGTTTAACACCATTGTGTCTATATGCAATGTGTTTAACACCATTGTGTCTATATGCAATGTGTTTAACACCATTGTGTCTATATGCAATGTGTTTAACACCATTGTGTCTATATGCAATGTGTTTAACACCATTGTGTCTATATGCAATGTGTTTAACACCATTGTGTCTATATGCAATGTGTTTAACACCATTGTGTCTATATGCAATGTGTTTAACACCATTGTGTCTATATGCAATGTGTTTAACACCATTGTGTCTATATGCAATGTGTTTAACACCATTGTGTCTATATGCAATGTGTTTAACTTACCTCAGGTGAATGCAGTTACAAGTTCATTTCTCCATCTGCTTTGAGCCATGATTTGTATTTAACTGTCTTACTGGCAATCTTAACTATCATCAACTGGACTCTGTTTCTACGTGTTAGTACAGTGGAGGAAGTAGGAAATGGGGAGCGAACATCTACAGTGAAAGCGTGAGATTTTCTGTTTATCAGGTTAGTTGAAAGTATTTCTGTCGAGGAGACACCAGTGTTATGAGTTCGTCTGGGTACATTCCCTTAAAGTACTTGTAAAACGAACAAAGGGTGCTACACTGCTGTAATAGAACAGGGGTTGGCACTTGGTTAACCGTTCAGGATCTATTTATTAAATTGGAGTTTTTTTTTTTGTTGTTTTTTTGAGCCTGTCCAATTTTGGAATAGGTGCTAGTCTAGCCATACTGAAGAGCTGTGATACAGCAAAATTGTCTGGATGATTATGTATACACACACACACACATGATGAGAATAATGGAACTAGTATTCTGACGAAATAAAGAAACAAATCGAGTTATGTTCATCAACGTTTTGTCTTTATTTCAAGACTTCCTCTGGATGAATGAAATTTTAAAAGAATAAAGCACTAATACAAATACTTAAAAATATATTTTCAAATATTTGTACTGGTATTTTTTCTTAATTTCATTCATCCAGAGGAAGTCTGTACACACACACACACACACACACACACACACACACACACACACACACACATGGCACTTAGACTTTTAATATTTAAAGAATTACATTTTTTATTCGATCTTCTTTTTCTTTCTATTTCCGATCGATGCTGCCTACTTGTAAAAACAAGACAATAAAAGCTTAACAGTTGCATTCACTGAAACGGTAAAGTGAAAATTCATAAAATGAAAAAAAAAAAAAAAAAAAAAAAGGTAATTTGATTTAAATGTGCCTGAAACCACCATTTAGAACTTAATATCAAGCATGCAGTTTTTATAACTACTTTTAATTGTCATTACGGTTTGAGTATTCTGTTATAAAAAAAAAAAAGGTCTTTATTTCTATATATGTGTGTAGTTGTGTATATTTGCAGATATAGGTACGTGTATAGAATCAGTTTGGTTATATAATCAAATGTAAACCAAGCAGGTGCTCGACTGAGCTTTATTATTCACAACAAAAACTTGTCTACCTACAGCTGCCAATAAATTCTCCTTCTCTTTCTCTGCCTAGAACTAAGCAGAACTTCCATAAGCAAAGTTTCTTTCCTAGAATCATCCATCTATGGAACACAGTACCAGACGGCTGATTCCTGATTGACTATAACATTGCCACTTTCAAGTACAATGTAAACAAATTCTTGTTGAGTCGTCCTCTAAGTCACATTCTTGCAAGTTGCAACCATCATTACCACTCTCTTCTGTGTTTCACCATTTACTCAAACTCAATAATGCTGGTCCTCAAGTGGCATGTAGGCCTTGATAAGCAGTGTGAAAATAAATGCATAGATTTTTAGTTCCAAAATGGAATTTCCCAACTAGAGGTAAATAATTAAAATGGTCTGAACTTTACTTCTCTATATCGTATGAAGTATTCCTTAAGTTATGCCAGGAAAACGTTGCAAGCTCAAAAATATTCATTTGATCGGCTTGAAATATTTTGGGGAATCGGAAATATTGATGCCTATTTTCCGATGCCAAATCGATTCTTTTAATTGTATTTTTTGGGGATTTTGTTTAAAGTAAAATCTTCCATTGCTGGTAATATTGATAAACTAGCATTTCAGCCGGGTGTTTGGATGTGTATGTTGAGCAAAAAAAAAAAAAGTGGTTGTAGGAAGGCAGGCTCCACCCATACCACGAAGGAGGGGAAAAAAATCTGACGTCTTTGCTGTTACGACCACCGCCAAACCAGAAGTGACTTATGTTTAAATTAAGGCTAGACAATCGAACAGAAGGGATGACTCTCAAAAATATTGGGGAAAAAAGCGACCCCCCCCCCTGTAGAAAAGTGCCCAATTGAAGGTGAAGATATTAATGTTTTTAGCCAATTTTTCTATATTTGTCGTCTGAAAGGTCTAACTTCAAAACGAAAAAAATCTGTCGCCTCTGTCAAAAGTTTTAGGCAGACATGCAAACATACATACATTTATATATTGGTAACTAAAAATTTTCGACCCAAACCGATTAAAAAGCTTGCCAAATCTCTGAGTACCCTTTGTGTAAAATTTCAAATGTTTAGACCAGAAATTGTCTGAGTAATTTGGTGGAGACCGCAGAGGTCAATTTCTGTTAACTTTGACCCCTATTATGACTCCTTAACATTTGTTTTGGGCTCAAATCGAGTTTTTAAGTTAGATCTATGTCCAAGGAACCTATATCTAAAATTTAAAGTGTTTATACTTAAAATTGGCAGAGGAGTTTGATAGTTCTCAAAGGTCAAATCGTTGAACTTTGACCCCTTACCAATTAAATTTTTGGTCAAAAACCGATCAAAGATTTTCCTAAATCTCTGCATATCAAATTTCGAGTCTTTAGACTTAAAATTGACCGTTATTGCGTAGGGAAATACACACACACACACGTTCACTTTTATACATATATAGATTAGTAAGTATTCATTGATTTTAAAATACAAGTAAAGCTAAAATCGATAGATCATCCTCCACAAGTGTATTTTGATGTTTAGGAAAATATTTGTATTTTTAACATGTGTTTTTACGAAAATTAAGGGAAAATAACAATCTTACAGTTAAATAATTAGATTTATAAAGAATCGGAACCAGAAATTTAGCACGGAATCGGTAATTGCATCGGAATCGGAAAAAATATTGGAATCGTCCCATCACTAATACGCTAGCCAAACATCGTTCTCTTAGCCTTTGCTATAATCCTATTTACAATGTCTCCCCACGGGACAGAGTTAGACACCAGGGTCATTTTTTAATGTGGAGAAAAGGAACAAAAATAAAAATTGTCTCTGTCGCGAAGGATTTCTCCTCCACTGACAGAGAACAAAAAAATTGAAGTGTGCAGCATCTGAAGAACAGATACTACACTTTGATCTTGTTTATATATTTTATTGAGAAAGAAAAAATTAAACATAAAAAACGTACAAAAAATTCAATTCAACAAAATTAGGCACAAGGCCCTACAAGAAATTGGGAGGGGGAGGGTACAGGGTCTTTTTGACTATGTAACAGATGAGACTTTGAAGTCTTACTCTTGACTGGCAACATTTACCAAAATACCTCAATCACTCTGTGGATCCTAATCTAACTAATAACCCCAGCGTTCAATGTAAAATTTAACTATGTACAATTTGTATATTCATTTCTGTATGTTGTGTGTGCATTTTTTTTTTTTTTTTTTTTTTTTTTTTGTGTGTGTGTGTGTGTGTGTGTGTGTGTGTGTGTGTGTGTGTGTGTGTGTGTGTGTGTGTGTGAGAGAAAATAAAGTTCGATTTCATTAGAAAGAGTTCTTGAATTAATTGGCATAAAATGTTCGTGGAGTGGGAAAAAACTAATGAAAATGTTCATTTCAAAAATAAGGAAAAAACTACTAATGTGTTGTTAGTAAGACCCCCCTGTACTATTCTATGTGGCTAGATCCCCCACTGTTTTCCGGGGAACCGAAAACAAGCAGAGCATCCCTAATGGGGTTTGGGGAAGTCGCCTTAATGGAGGTGGGAGAAAATAAAGCAACGGATGGAGGGGGTAGGAAGGTGACCTCTGAGTAGGGGGATGACCGGGGGCATCAGAAAATAAAGATGAGGAGCAGGGGGGTTGGGCAGACTCAGAGGTTCTCTAATACCAAAAAATAAAATCAGGAACAGGATCTCATTTGTACCACCAGTCAAGAGTTACTTTACTGAACTTATAATGCTAACCTAGGCGGGATGGGTTCCGTAGGACCCAGCACCGCCCATGCCATGCCTAAGGAGGGAACACGTATTGAAACTTGGCTCCTCGACGGATGCACAAACTAGTGCTGTGCACCCACCTCTTGTCAAATTCCACTCTAGGCAACCTCTTCCAATCGCATCTGATCTTTACTTTAAGCAAATGTTTAAAGTAAACGATCAGATCCCGATCAGGAACAGATGTCCCTTCGTGGACCAACTTGAGGCGCGTGATCCAAATGGTCATGCACGCTACTGCTAGGATCGCCAGGAAAACCAAACTTTCCTCCCTGGGGAACGGCAGCTCCATGTTGTACACAAAAGTTCCTACGTCGAGATCGAGCAGACACTCGGCATCGATGCGAGCTGTTACCCCCTCAACGTACCTTAATAGGGGCTGTATCCGGCTGCAACTAAAAAACGCGTGCTCGATTGTTTCGGGCTCGCGTTCGTCACAGCACGGACAGAAGTGGCTGGTATGTTCTTTATACCGGAAAAGTACGTCGAAGAGGGGCAGCGCATTACTACACTTTGATCTTGACCCAAAGGTGCTGTTAGTATGTATTTATTTGCTTCCCCACTGAGCAAATTAGGCACAAGGCCGTTTTTTAATGTGGAGAGAGGGAGGGAGGAGGGAAAAGGGGGACCAGCTCCTGAGAGGTAGGAAATGGGAGCTGGATAGTAACTGTTAGTCTGTAGGGTGATCCCTACATTGACCAAGGTCTGATATGTGGGGTTACCCCCACATATGGTCTTTGCTTGCAGTATCTGTCGGAACAGATACTACACTTTGAGATATTAAATTTTTTATTCAGGCAAAAAAGAACATGAACAAAAAAACTTAGGCACAAGGGCAACTCAAAAGGGGGGGGGAGCAGATGAGGGTCGTTGGGCATCCTTGTCACTCTAGAACTAAACAAAATTTTCTCTTAGCTAGAATCTTCTTTCACCATAATACCGCATTCGCCCTTTCGTACTTGGGGACGTCCTACTTGGCACCCAATTGTTTGATCTTGACCCGAAGGTTCTGTTAGATGCATGTAGAGCATGGAGATTATTTAATACTGGCCTTTATTGTGTATGCGTTGTTAATATGCTAATGGATTGAAATACTCAGCAAATGTTCGTTTAATAAATAGCAATGATTGTCAAGTTTTTTTTTACAATTTTAGACTTTAACATTTCATGATTGACTCATATTTAGTGGAAAAGGAATGTACATTTCAGATACTGTAGACATGTTGCTGTAAGCCGTTGGGTTACAATCTACTTTAATTTAATCAGTACTAGCATGTTGCCTGACGTTGCCCAGTCGTAAAATACGCTTAAATATGATATTTTAATTTATGTAGATTTTGTATTAATAGAAAATTGGCTCAATAATAATTGATTATTATATTGTACCCAATATATAGTAGTGATTTCAAAAGTTAAAAAGAAAATGACAGGTGCTATCAGCTAGAATCGAAACCAAAATATATAGCTCTTATCTGAGTTCATATACATATCAAAAATTAGTGAAATGAATAAATATATATTTTTGCATGCATAGAAAATGCATGTTTAGTTGAATTATATCTGCCAAGTTCCAATTTTTCAATTTTTACTCCTTAGCAGCTATTTTTGCCACCTAAAAAAAAACAAATTGAATTTAATCTACAGGTCTGCATCCTCTATATATATCGAGCTTCAGGTCTGTAAACCAAACATTACTAGTATTTTTAGAGATCATTTTGCACACACACACACACACACACACACACACAAGATCACTTTTCTCTATCTCAATGTATATAGTGACCTTGTCTATCTATGTGCATGTACAAATATACATTTATACATTAAACAACACTATGCATATAAGCTTAGCTTAGATGGTAAGGAATAATGCTGGAGAGCTGTATGTTTTTGGTTTCGATTTTAGTAGATGGCACCAAGTTGTTGTTTTTTTTTATTACTTTTGAAATCACTACTATATATTAGGTACAATATAATATTCAATAGACAATTGGTTCTTTTAAAAATAAGTACGAAATCTGTATGAATTAAAATATATTTCAGTGTATTTTCTGATTGGGCAACACCAGGCGGCTGGCTAGTGTGTGTGTATAATATAATATATATATATATATATATATATATAACAGAAAAATAAAATGCACTGTTTCGACATCTAATTTACTGTGCTTACATCTATATATATAGAGAAATAAAAAGGAACAAACCGTATTATGTGTTCATCAACGTTTCGTCTTTATTTCGAGACTTCCTCTGGATGAATGAGATTAAGAAACAAAAAATACCAGTACAAAATATTTGAAAATGTTTCACGTGCACAGTGTGATGCAGTTCTATTTCAGAAAAACGGAAAAAGACGTTGGAAATACAAAAAAGGGGGGGCACTGTTAAAAAGAGGGAAATTTCAGTGACGTCATATAGTTGTTAATGTAACTTTAAAAATATGAACGCAGTTAATATTCTTACTGAAAAAAAAAAGAAAGATATCTGTTGAAATTCAAATATAGGTTTATAACAGAAATGAAATGAGTGTTTTTTATGTAATTTATTGATTGAGATTATGTGTTAATTATTAAGTTAATTATTTTAACAGCGCCAACCTCCCCCCCTCCTTTTTGAATTTCCAACGTCTTTTTCCGTTTTTTCTGAAATAGAACTGCATCACACTGTGCACGTGAAACAGTTTCAAATATTTTGTACTGGTATTTTTTTGTTTCTTAATCTCACACATCCAGAGGAAGCCTCAAAATAAAGACGAAACGTTGAACACATAATACGGTTTGTTCCTTTTTATTTCTCTATTTTGTCGGAATACTATTTCCATTATTTTCATCACATCTATATATATATATATAAATCACCTATCTGTTTAATGCATGTATGTATGCATGTATGTCTGCCTAAAACTTTAGAAAGAGGCAACGGATTTTCATGAGATCAGTATTATTTTGAAACTCTACTCTTCAGACGACAAATATTGAAAAATTGGCCAAAAATATTAATTCTTTCACTCTCAATTGGGCATTTTTTTACAGGGAGGGTTTTTTTTTTTTTTTTTTTTTTTCACCGATATTTTCGAAAGTCATCCCCTCTTTTCAATTGTCTACCCTTAATTTAAATTTATGTCGCTTCCGGTTTGGTGATAGGCGCAATAGCAAAGACGTTATTTATTTTTATTGTTGTTCACTTTCTTTTTCTCCTTTGCACTATGGGTTCGAACCTGCCTACCTACTACCTTTTTTTTTTTTTTTTTTTTTTTCTTGCTCAACACACACCTCCAAACACTGGGGCAACGCCGTGCACGTCTTTCATAAACCATAATCTTGTAGCTTTTGTTTAAGAAATTGCTTTCAATAATTGTTTCTTCGGTATTAAATAACCAAAAAGCTGTTGATCTAACGTGTAAAGTTAAGGTTGCTTAGTTTTATCCCAATATTAAAAACTGCTAAAACTGCTTGTAAGAAGAAAAACAATATCACGAAAATTTTATTATGTACATAGGTGTTCTAAAAAAAAAAAAAAAAAAAAATACACCAAAAATTCTGTAAATTCATCCAATTTTTTTTTCGATGCCTCTGTTCAGTCTTGAAAGACAAAGGATACCCTCTGTAGGGGGCATCTGCACGTGTAATTATGAGGCAAGAGTTGCGCAATCCTCTAACCACACCGCTCCTGAATCGACAGTGCTTGAGTCCAGTGGCAAGGAGAAGTCGAGGACGACTGGAAACAATGCCAATATAAACGGGAGCACATGCAGCACCTGGAAGTCCCAAATGGTCACCCATTTAGTACTGACCAGGTTCAATGTTGCTTAACTTTGGTGATCCAACAGGAACTGGTGTGTCAACATGATTATGCTGTATATATATATTTTTTTTTTAAACAAGAAAAAATACATTTTAATGGTGGAATATCTTGTTCGACATTTTCTTAAAATTGTCACAAGTTGTCTCTCCTTTAATTACCTCCTTATAAAAAGAATTTAAATATCACCCAGTCATCATAATACCGACTAGAAATTGTTTACTGATCAAATTTGATCTTACATGATAAAAATAAAAATACTGGATGAATTTGCATTAATTTTGGTGTATGGCCCTTTTTTTATCTAACGGGTAAGCAAATAAAGTTTGTGTGCAATTATTACAATTTTTTTAAATCTTTAAGGCTACACTGGCTGTTAATTTTTTAACACCTACTTTTTACTATTACAAACAACTGCAACAGTTGTGTCTTCAAGGACTATGGAATTCTTCATTGCCCTAACTGCATTAATCAATGAATGAAACCCATGCTTGAATGTTTGTATTGTTTTCTAATAAAAAAAAAAATCTTTTTCAAAGACCCTAGATTTTATTTTATATAAGAAAAAAATCACACCCATCGTAGAAAATGTGTGTAAAAATGCCATCGTAGCCCAAGGGTTACTATTCGGGTAAAACTGGATAAGTGCCTGAAGGTTATCATGTGAGATTTTAAGAATTGGACTGAAATAACATCTAAACTGATTTATCGAAATTTGATTCTGACTAGCCAGTTTTCATGTTATGTTTGTATCAGGTTATTTGGCATTATAATATACTTAGCTCCAATTTATTTTAAGAAATCATGTAATCCTGCCAGTGGGAACATTTTTCATTTATGACCGGAAAATCAAAATCAGAAAGGGAGAGTAACTGATATTTTTGCTTAAAGAATGTACAAAGACGTGTCTCTCTTTACAACATTTTATTTCTTTTTCTGTATAAGTTTTGAAAAAAAAAATGTGCAAACAAATAAAAATTTAAAACTGAAATAACTTTGCATGCTGGGTTAGTAGTATTCCACACAGCAGAAAATCCAACCAATAATTATTGTTTCAGCCTTAAATGACTGCCTAAAGCGGTTGGTATGCCATAAACTGTATGTACAATGTGAAATCTGTATCGATCGTAGGTTTCTATAATCTTTACTCGTTTGTTACTTGTAATATCTTAACCTAAAAAGATTGAGCTGTGAGGTTGTAAATTTGATTCATTTCTCTTGCAGTTTATAGAAATCACGCCAACATTGCAACACGCTGCAAGGTATATTTGTTTCTTTCCTCTTTTTAAAGTCATTCGTTTCTTTTCCTGGCAACCCTACGAGAATATCGAGGCCAAAGTGCGTACTGACTTTGGAGTGGGGAGATCTGTATTTTCCTACTCGATAATTGTATTTTCTGTAAATGGAAACCATTTGTGTATTGTCAGTTGATTTGTGATTTGTTGCTTAATATATACTGGCCTGGGTGCTCGGCATTGCCCGGCATTGCCCGGGTATTTGGATGTGTGTGTTGAGCAAAAAAAAAAAAAAAAAAAAAAAAGTGGTAGTAGGCAGGTAGGCTCGAACCCATTCAGTGAAGGAGGAAAAGAATGTGAAAAAAAAAATGTGACGTTTTTGCCGTTGCATCCATCGCCAAACTGGAAATTCAGGTTAGTCAATAAAAAAAAAAATGGATGACTTTCAAAACTATCAACGTAAAAAGCGACCCCTCCTTGTAGAAAAGTACCCAGTTGAGGATAAAGGGATTAATGTTTTTAGCCAATTTTTAGATATTTATCGTCTGAAGAATTGAGCTTCAAAACCATGCTGATCTTGTGAAAATCAGTCACCTCTATCGAAAGTTTTAGGCAGACATAAGGCTTCCTTTAGTCTTGACAGACTATGGATACCCACTGTAAGGGTGCCTGCACGTGAAATTTGTGTGGCAAGAGTTGCGCAATCTCCAACCACGTCTCTCCTGAGTCAACATTGTTGCATACCAGTGGCAAGTTGAGGTACAAGACGACTGGAAACAATGCCGAGATGAGCGGAGAGACATACATACATACATACATACATACATGATGAGCGGAGGCATACATACATACATACATACATACATACATGCATGCATGCATGCATGCATGCATGCATGCATGCATGCATTTAAACAGACAGGTAAGATTTATATTATAGATTAACGAGACTTTTTAGCCCATTAAAAACAGGCAAAAGTTATAGCCCATTGACTTAGAATGAGTGCTTTATGCTAAATTTTGGGTGACTAGGATTAAATTTATGCTAATTTTTGCTTTAAATACTCATCCCTATTAACCAAATTTAATCTATATATCTATAAAAGTGAGAATATGTGTGTGATAGAGGATATCTCTCAGCCTATATACCCAACAAATTTTTGATCTATAAACTTGAAATTTGGTATATAGGATATTCAGACATGTGGAAAACTTTTTAATTGGTTTTCATCCAGAAAAAAAGGGTTGCTAAAGGGTCAAAATTTAAAATTTGTATGATGTGGGAGGCCACCGGATTTTTATCTGTTTTCAACTGTTTCACGACTGTACATGCACGGTTGTGAAACATGACAGCTTTCTTATGTTAAGTATGAGTTTGTTTGAAAACGCTCTTAAAGTAATGTCAAGCTGGTGTGATGGTTATTGTACTTTATTCATTGTCTTTAGGTTTTGATTTCAATCTCAGTATTTTTTTTTACTTACAAGAAGTGAACTGTTTAAAAAAAAATATAACTCCCATGCACATGTCTGTTTCTGTTTTTTTACTTTAAGGAATTTTACGTTACGTTTAATACCTACAGTATTTCTGTTTATAATAAATAA
Organism: Euprymna scolopes; assembly: GCF_053919585.1. Classification (NCBI taxonomy): domain Eukaryota; kingdom Metazoa; phylum Mollusca; class Cephalopoda; order Sepiida; family Sepiolidae; genus Euprymna; species Euprymna scolopes. The sequence continues at coordinate 77,279,787 of NC_136511.1, read as the reverse complement.
AAATTCTGCTTTAATTAAAATATATGTATTTTACAACCGGGCAACACCGGGTACATCTAGTATAATATATTCCATGTTTCAACACCGGGTACATCTAGTATAATATATTCCATGTTTCACAAGTTTATAAAATAACAGGAACTATTATAACTTTTCTGTGGCTGGTCTGCAGGCATTGTCCTGCCTTCTAACCAATGGTGAGACAGGGACACCAGTGGAGTTGGAGTGTTCACCCACAGCTAGGAACGTGAGCTGGGTACCGCCACCACCCATGGATCGGCATTAGACGATCCATCCTGGTACCACGCAAGTCACCTGATCTTAGGTCCACTCTTCCAAGCACACAGAGGTCCTTCTGTGTGCTATGACCAGCCACAGAAGGCGGGTAACAGTGCTCAGTCGGAGACATACGTCCTCGCGACGGATGGACAGGGTTGACACACCCCATGCAAGTGTTGATATGTTCTTTCTGCTCCATATTTTTTCTTTTAGAAGACATCCAAGGCAGAAATAGCTACTACTGTTAATGTATAAATCCAAGTTACGGTGGATAACATAAATGGAAAAAAATTCTGATATAAAATTATAAAAATAATTATATAGCTACTAGACTTTAAAGCCCTTTAAAACTTGGCAAAAGTTAAAGCTCATTGGGTTGGAATGAATACTTATTGCCAAATTGATGGTTTTAACTTCCCAACGTTGTCTGGGATGCAGTAAAATTATTTGAGTTTAGTCATTTGTTTGTACAGTTGTCTACCTTACATTTGAAATTTCATTTCTTTTTTTTGTATAAGTTTTTTATACAGAAAAAGAAATGAAATTTCAAATGTAAGGTAGACAACTCCTTTGGCTTATAGTCATAATTATCAGCTCTTTTTGACTTGTTTTCTGCTTTGCAGATGGAACAATAATGATAAAATGTAAAGTATCAGTTTGCTTTTTCTTTGTTCCTGAATTTTTTCGTTTAATTTTCTACTTGTCGACCTGTCCGTCCCATCGACAGTCGTCAGTATGAAAAAGACGACGATACTGCCAGTACAAGAACAGTGAAAGATGGAACAAAGCCACAGCGCACACTGTTTTGAGTCGGTGACTTGTCAGTACGGCCACGTGGTGTCACACAGCTCTGTACCTAGAAGACAGAGCTATTAAACTTGACATGTAACAAGGAGATAGCTTCCATCTTAGAAGTTAGTATCCCTGATAATGAGGGGTTAAACGGAGCTAAGAGAGAAAAGATAATTGAATACCTTCTGTACGACATGAAAATAAACTGGAATCTTTGTAAGATCTACATGATTCCAGTAATTATAGGACCAACCAGATTCATGAAGAATTTAAAACCCCGCCTGGCATTATACCCGGTGAACCAAGTGAAAGAGATTCAAACAATTGCACTTAAAGGGACGATTGGGATTTTTTAAATTCTTGGTTAGAATATGAGATAGCAGGTGAATATCTTGCATCCAGTAGGATGCCCCATCCCTAGCTTAAAAAAAAAAAAAACTACACCTGCCATTCCAAGGGCAAACATGTTAAATTTTATGCAAGTCTGACCAATCTATAAATAACAAAGGAATACGAAATTGGAATCCATGTTCACGCGGGAAAATACATCTGATACATACAGTATATAAATGTCCTTACTTTTTATTTATTTTGGACAACACTTACGCAATCGAGTTAAAAATTGTTTATCATAGTTAGTACGGGTTGAAAAGTAATTTCTATTTTTCATAGTTAGTTTGTAGTAAGTATTGAACTTTGAACCTCCAAAAACATTGATTAAAACAGTTCTTGAGAAACAGAAGTGCATTGGTTTTAGTATATAATGTATCGATAGTAAATAATAGTTATATATCTATAAAAGTGAACGTGTCTGTCTGTCTGTGTGTCAGTCTGTACATTTCCCTACGCAATAACTCTGTCAATTTTTAGTCTATAGACTCGAAATTTGAAATACCGGGTACTGAGATTTGGGAAAATCGATGTGACGGGTGTCAGCCAGAAATTTGGCTGTTAAGGGGTCAAATTTCAACGATTTGACCTTTAAGAACTCTACCAAACCCCTCTGACAATTTTGGGTCTAGACACTTGAAATTTTAGATATAGGTTCCTTGAACCTGGATCTAACTTAATAAAGTGATTTGAGCCCGAAACTATAAATTTTAAGGGGTCATAATAGGGGTCAAAGTTTTTAAAAAATTGACCTCTGCGGTCTCTTCCAAATTACTCAGACAATTTCTGTTCTAAATATTTGAAATTTTATATAAAGGGTATTCAGAGATAGGGCAAGCTTTTTCATCAGCTTGGGTCGAAAATTTTTTGTTACCAATATATAAATGTATGTATGTATGTCTGTTTGCATGTCTGCCTTAAACTTTCAATAGAGGCAACGGATTTTACCAAGATCAGTATCGTTTTTAAGTTCGACCTTTCATACGACAAATATCGAAAAATTGGCTAAAAACATTAATATCTTCCCCTTCAACTAGGCACTTTTCTACAGGGTGGAGGGTCACTTTTTTTGCCGATATTTTTTAAAGTTATCCTCTCCTTTAGATTGTCTAGCCTTACTTTTAAAAAATGTCGCTTCCGGTTTGGCGGTGATCATAACAGCATAAACTTTAGGTTTTACCCCGTTTTTTTCGTCCTTTGCGGTACGGGTTCGAGCCTGCCTTCCTACTACCACTTTTTTTTTTTTTGCTCAACATACACATCCAAACACCCGGGCAACGCCGGGCTGAAATGCTAGTATATATATATAATGAGAGAGAGAGTTAAAGCTTAGAAAGTTAGAATAGAACAAATTCAATTCTATAAGAAGAGACTTATCGGGATAACAAAAAACTCAACAAATTTCATTGAAGCTTATATAGGAATCAATAAGCTTGGAAAATGACGTCACAAAAACTATACATTGGTGAATATAGAATGGTTCTTTTATTTAATAAAGGTATAAACATTTAGTTGGGGGATAGAGGGGACTCTTTATACCAAGGTATTTCGAAGCTTAATGCTTCTCATCAGAAGAGTAGAGAAGATGCTAGGTAACATAATGGGGATGTGACATTTAGCATGGGATTCATCAGGAACGAAATAAATCAAAGAAAATATGGATGTTGTTATGTGGATTTATATCGAATTCTTAGAATACTCTTGGTATAAAGAGGCCCCTCTATCCCCCAACTAAATGTTTGTATACCTTTTATTAAATAAATGAACCATTCTATATTCACCAATATATAGTTTTTGTGTCTTCATTTTCCAATCTTATTGTTTCATATCTATATATATATATATATATATATATATATATATATATATATATGGATGCTTCAGCCTTTGATTAAAACCAAAATCTTGATACCTTCAGTCTGACACTTTCTTTAGTTATTTCGATTGGCTATAAATCTATTGTAAATTTGATATTTTGATGGATAGCTGCTGCTACCAGATCATGTTCTCTGAAGGTACTGACTTCCTGATCTAAACGGCCCTGTCGGTGGGGCATTAGAATACGCCGACTGCCCCCCTGCAGAGGGTAAAAGTCCCTCAATGGGGGTCCTGGATATGACTTTAAACTATATCCAGTGGTGAGGGCCCCAGCTTGTGGGCTTTGGGAAGTGTGGAGCCACCCTTTAATTACCATTGCTCCCAGGTCCACTCTGACCGGTGTGGTTGTACCTGTTAGGGACCCAACTATGGGTTAAATAGAAACCGACGTGAAAACAAATATATTCTATTAAAAAAATTTTTCTTCAAAATCTTTGGATTCGGCATTAAATAACCCGAAAAGGGTTGATATGCCGTAAAACAAAAACAACCAACCAACCAATCCGGATCTAAAATGCACCAAACATTGATGTTATTGGGTTTTTGTTTCCTTTCTCTTTTGGCAAAACTCAATCATGTTCTTTGAAGAACAAAAACAATTTTCCTCTACAAAACAACCAAACAAAACAATGAATAAATATTTGGAAAAAAAAAAAAAAATACTTGAAGTAAGAAAACTTTTACCAAAATGACTGGGTTTGTTATTAAGTAACTTTCCAAAATGGTTGATATCTCGTGAAACAAAACTACCAAACCAGCGACGGATGAATTTCTTTTTTGAAAGAAATTAAAACAAAATACATTTTTTGTTATCAATAACCAATATGGACAACAATCTGCAAACAAAAACTGGTGAACCAGAATCAAACATTGAGTTTATGGGGAGAAAACTATTAACCGAAGATCAGAAAAACACACACTTGACTTTATATATTTGTTCTTATTCACCTCAAACAAGGCAGACTGCCACTTGGACGTAAGGGGCTACTACGTGGAGCTAAGTTTACAAGAGTACTATATAGGAAGTTGCGCAGCAAGATATCTGTTCACATTACATCTAAATTTCTGCATATGAGTACAGTCAGGGAAGCAGGAAAAAGTTTGAGGGAAGAAACTATTAGGGTAGACAGCTTTCTGGTATCCAGCAACTTCTACAGTGAAGGGTTGGGGTTTTGCCTCTTGTTGGGTTAGTCCGAAGTATTCTTGTTAAGGGGATACAAATGCTACGAGTTTATCAAAACTGTAGAGAAAGTCATAACTTACTTGGCTAGCATGTGTGCGTGCTTCAAAGAGTCGGTCATGTAAACAAAAATGACTGAAAGGCTAAAATGGGAACACTCGGTTGGTTTTATGGTTGACGGTCATGTGAGCGATACAGACTGTCACCGTTTCTATGCAAATAGGACAGGTGAATAAAAAGGACGTGAAGCAAACTGGGCGAGTTGGAAGAAGACGTGTACCATCAACTTGAAAGAGTGTTAGGTTTTGGAGTTGGAGGTTTTGGAGTTGGAGGTTTTGGAGTTGGAGGTTTTGGAGTTGGAGGTTTTGGAGTTGGAGGTTTTGGAGTTGGAGGTTTTGGAGTTGGAGGTTTTGGAGTTGGAGGTTTTGGAGTTGGAGGTTTTGGAGTTGGAGGTTTTGGAGTTGGAGGTTTTGGAGTTGGAGGTTTTGGAGTTGGAGGTTTTGGAGTTGGAGGTTTTGGAGTTGGAGGTTTTGGAGTTGGAGGTTTTGGAGTTGGAGGTTTTGGAGTTGGAGGTTTTGGAGTTGGAGGTTTTGGAGTTGGAGGTTTTGGAGTTGGAGGTTTTGGAGTTGGAGGTTTTGGAGTTGGAGGTTTTGGAAGCAGTGTGTCGAATTTATCCAAAAAATTGTTAGTTTAGCCATAAGAGCATATACAATTAAAGTACTTGTAAAATAAGCACAATAATGCACTATTGTAGCTATGGGACTGGAACCTGGTTGATTTCACAGGACATATTAGATTGAAGACTTTTTTTTAACCTTGTCTAAGAGAGAGACTGATGGCAGATGCACCAGCCCGGATGTGGCAGCTGTATTTCATGCATGGCCGAATTTATGAATTCAACAGTAAAACAAAATATTGACTTATTTTAAAACCTAAAAAAAAAAACTGTTGACCAGCTTTAAGAAATAAACTTCCAAACAAACCTATCTCTGGCCAGGTCTTTATTTGTCCCTCTTTCTCTCAAAACCATCCTTATCACTTCCTCCCATGTTTTCCTTAACCTTCCTCTGCAAAGCAATCTTGCTACCGCAACTCTTCTACATCTAACCCAAGAACTGCCAGTTCTTTTAATTTGATTATACCAACAATACAACATAATCACGTTGACACACCAGTTCTCATCAGATCACCAAAGTTAAGCAATGTTGAGCTTGGTCAGTACTAAAATGAGTGACCATTTGGGAATTCCAGGTGCTGTATGTGCTCTCTGTTAGGTGCATCAGAATTTTTGTAGGAATTTTTGACACCCCTAACACGAAACTGCGAATAAAATATAAAAAACTCGTAATTTCTCTTTTAAAAGTGGGTTGTTTTTTTTTTATTTATGGATTATATTTCCAAAATAAACTATTAAAGTTGTTAAAAAAAAGTATTAGAAATATTAGTCTATTTTTTAAAAAAACAGTAATGAAATTAATTGAATTTTATGAGTTTAGTATTTTTCAATTTTTAAACTTTAAAAATCTATCAAAATTTTTCTATTGATTCTATTTTTACGATATTTTCAGGGTCAGTGTGAAATTTTATGCTCTTTCCAATAAACCGAATATAATATTTTAGACAAACATTTTTTTTTTTAATTCACGCCCCCCCCCATTTTGAAATGTCTATTAAAAAGTAAATAATTAATTTACTCACCAAAGTTTTATATATCACAAATTGAAGATAAAAGATCAATAAATAATATATTCAAATTTAAAACAACAAAAAAGTAGTGTTTTTTAGAAATTTACCTGTAAAGTCCGAAGTTTAAAACTTTTTTTTTTTTTTTTAAATGAAACCTTGGTCCTTGCTCCTTTAATTGAAAAAAACAAAATTAGGGTTTGAATTACATTTTTCGAGTAGTTATAAGCTTGGAAAAACAGGGGGTCGAATTATTCACTATTTTTCACAAAGTTTCTGACACACCTAGCTCTCCGCTTATCTTGGCATTGCTTTCAGTCAGTCTTGGGCCTTTTCTCTGGACTCAAGCTGTGCCGATTCAGGAGAGGCATAGTTGGAGATTGCGCGACCCTTGCCTCACAATAATACGTGCAGCTATCCTTACAGGGGGTTCCATTGTCTTATGAGACTGGACGGAGGAATCACTGTAGGTGTATCAGAAATTTCGTGAAAATAGTGAATAATTCCACCCCATCTTTCCAAGCTTATAACTCCTCGAAAAATGTAATTCAAGCCCTAATTTTTTTTTTTTTCAATTAAAGGAGCAAGGACCAAGGTTTCATTAAAAAAAAAAAAACAAAAAAAAACAATGTTTTTTTTTTTTTTTTTTTTTTTTAAAAGGTTTTAAACTTCGGACTTTACAGGTAAATTTCTAAAAAAACGGGGGGGGGGGGTGTTTTAAATTTGAATATATTATTTGACCTTTTCTCTTCAATTTGTGCTATATAAAACTATTCAACATAAATTAATTATTTACTTTTTAAGAGAAACTTGAAAATGTGTGACACTTACACAAATGGGGGGCGTGAATTTAAAAAAAAAACGTTTGTCTAAAATATTATATTCGGTTTATTGGAAAGAACATAAAATTTCACATTGACCCTGAAAATATCGTAAAAATAGAATCAATAGAAAAATTTTGATAGATTTTTAAAGTTTAAAAATTGAAAAATATTGAGTTCGGAAAATTCATTACTGTTTAAATAAAAAAAAAAATATTTCTATTACTTTTAAAACAACTGTAATAGTTTATTTTGGAAGTATAATCCATAAAGAAAATAAATAACCCACTTTTAACAGAGAAATTACGAGATTTTTATATTTTATTCGCAGTTTCGTGTTAGGGGTGTCAAAAATTCTGATACACCTAAGGAATCAGTTGATCAATACCAACAAAAGTATCTCATTCTTTCGACATGGTTTTAGGATTGAGAATGGACCACTCATAAAGCAAAATGTTAATTCAGATTTGTAGTGGTTTCTATTATAATTTGCTATAAAAGTCTGACATAGACTAAGATAGAGGCCATTTTAGCAATTACAAGCCTCGATGTTTTATGAGCAGTGCCTGGTTTTGATGGCGGGTTTATTGGCAAGCAACTCCAACTGGAGTTCGGTTTAAAAAAAAAAATAGAAATTGACATGCTTTCGAAAATAGACAATCAGATAAGTGACGCGGTTGTATGTAATCTCTACTTTATTGGATTAGTCTGGGCTGAATTCGTTTTCCATTTTTATGTTCGTTTTTTTTTTTTTTTTTTAAATTTTTGTTGCTGACTTTAGCATTTTATGTATATATATTTATTGTAACAGTCTGCACATATGTGCACCCGTGTGTATTGTGATCACCAGTATTTCAGTAATGTGCGTGTGTGTTATATATGTATGTGTGTGTGTGTGTGTTTAGATACATATATATATGCATGTGTCTGTTTAGATACATATAATATATGTATGTGTGTGTTTAGATACGTGTGTGTGTGTGTGTGTGTGTTTAGATACATATGTGTGTGTGTACATATATATGTGTGTGTGTGTACATATATATGTGTGTGTGTTTAGATATATGTGTGTGTGTTTAGATATATGTGTGTGTGTGTGTGTGTTTAGATATATGTGTGTGTGTGTGTGTTTTTAGATATGTGTGTGTTTAGATATATATGTGTGTGTGTGTGTTTAGATATATCTTTATATATATGTGTGTGTGTGTGTTTAGATATGTGTGTGTTTAGAGATATATATATATGTGTGTGTGTGTGTGTGTAGATATATCTTTATATATATATGTGTGTGTGTTTAGATATATCTTTATATATATATATGTGTGTGTGTGTGTGTGTTTAGATATCTTTATATATGTGTGTGTTAGTGTTTAGATGTATGTTTTCTTTTGTTTTAACTGGGAATTTCGATCGAAAAATCTTAAATATTCTAATCGTCCCTTTTAAGTGCAATTGTTTGCATCTCGTTTGCACTTGGTTCACCGGGTATTTTTTGCCAGATAGATTTTGAAATTCTTTTTCATGAGTCCAGTTCCTCTTATAATTACTGGACGATAGTGATCTTCCAAAGATTCCAGTTTCTTTTCATGTACATAAAATCTTTTTCTCTCAGCTCTGTTTTAACCCCACTTCATTGGGAACACTAACTTCTATTAAGGTTGCTTCTTTCTTATTGTCCCACATCACTATGTCAGGTTTAATAGCTCCGTTTTCTAAGTACATAGTTGTAGGGATTGCATAGTCATAGTGGATGCTGTATGACTTCTTTCCGACTGTTCTTTCTGGTATAAGTTCCCAGGACTTCTTGTTGCATTCAATATTCTACTTTTTACAGATCCTCCAGTGGAGATATTTGCACACACTGTTGTATCACATTGTATACTAGACCCCCCCTCCCCCCCCCCAGCAGAAGCTTACAGCTGGATTTCGGGTCCCTAGCACTTTGTTAAGTTGACAAGAAAGTTCTTGCGGAATTTTAAAATTTGATTACAAATGATGTATTTTCAAATAAGTTTTCGTGATAATACCTTTACTTTATATATCATTTTAAAGACCGTGTTTTGCTCTATCTAATCGTTTAAATTACAATTGTTTTAAAACAATTATCTTTACAGAGCGTTTAATACAAGATGGAACAAAAGCAAATTTGCACAATTTTTTATTTCAATTCAAGCTAGGCTGAAAAGCTGCTGAAACAGCTCGCAATATCAACAAAGCGTTTGGTCCAGGAATCACTATTGAATGCATAGCACAATGGTGGTTTAAGAAATTTTGTGGCGGTGAGGAAAGTCTTGAAGATGATGTGTAGTGGTCAGCTATCAGATATTGACAATGATCAATTAAGAGCCTTAGTCAAAACCAATCCACACACTTGCTTCTGAATTAGATGCAACTTATACGACTATTTCCAGCCACTTGAAAGAAATTGGAAAGACAAAAAAATCTTGATAAATAGGTGCCTCACAAATTAAATGATAACCAAAAGAAACGTCATTATGAAGTACCATCTTCCGTTCTTGTACGCAATAAGAATTACCTGTTTCTCGATCAGGTTGTGACTTGCGATGAAAAGTGGGTTCTTTATGACAACCAGTGATGCTCAGCTCAGTGATTAGATACCGATGAAGTTTATATGACATTTCCTGAAGTCAGAGTTGCACTGTTTGATAGTTTGCATCCAGTCTCATCCCTTAGTTTTTTTGTTTTTTTTTTAATGCAGGCGAAACCGTTACGACAGAAGTACTGTCATCAAATGGATGAGATGCATCAGAAACTTCGACAACAACACCCAATATTAGTCAACAGAAAAGGTCCAATTCTCCTCCACAACACTGTCTGACCGCACATTGCTAAACCGCTCCTGCAGAAGTTGATCGAATTGGGCTACGAAACTGCCTTATCTGACCTCTCATCTACTGAATACTACTTTTTCAAGCATTTCAACAACTTTCTGCATGAGAAATACTTATCAAAAACGCCTTCAGCGACTTCATCGCCACCAGAACACAAGATTTTTACATTACTGCCATTTCACCCAGAAAATACATGGCACACTCTTAGCCTATTCTAGGTTTTTGGAATGAAAGGTCTTGGTGTATTTCTGGCGACTATTTTGGGTTTGTAAGAGTATCTTGTGTAGTTTCCGACGTGTAGGAGATGGGGAGTCTCGTCGTGGGCAATGAAGCGTTTCACTGAAGAACCACGGCAACACACAGCGAACCAACAAACAATGACAGCCACGGCGCGAAGGTAATTAACAAAGCTCAGCTGACTGCACGAATAGAAACGGAACCCAACGGTCACTGTACTGATCGCCACGAACGTCAGAACCCGACTGCCTCGCACCTCCAATGGACCGATTTTTATTCCTCAAGATGGCCTAGCTAATTTGCATCCCCGCGAGATCCTGCGAGATTCCGTCTCTAATAAAAGCAGGCAGGCGCCATCTTGAAACTTTTTCTTCCGCTGCCCCGACCACAGGATCAGCCACCACCCCGCACGCCAGGCACACACGGACCCTCTTGCGCCGAGGGCTACGGTTAGTCTCACAGGGTTATTTTTCACGACTATTATGCCTCATTTGTAAGATGGTCTTGTTCAAAATGTTTGGTCAGTTTCGTGATGAAGATTGTTCTGCTGGCTCTTGTTTAATGATATTCTGAGAGCTCATCAGATATTGCCCAGTGCCCAATTCCTCCTGTACCATTTGTCTTTTTCCAGGTATACTCCGAAGGCAAGGTTCATAAATACTGTCTGCAACCAGGTCAGTGAAGAGTTTGTAGGTTGCAATGAAACAGCAGATGGGTCTATATTTACTAGAACGTTTTGTTCCACTAGTTTTGGGTATGATAGTTTTATCATCTTTAACAGCCATGCTGGTGTCTCTTCACCCCTAAATAGTCTGGTGAAGCAACTACTATAATGACTATGAAGTGCTGTCAGTTACTTAAACCAGAAATTGGGTAGGTTGTCTATGCCAGGTTTTTTGTAATTCTGGAATCCATTCAGCTTTTGTTTTATCATTGCAGCTATTATGACTGATATTTCTGGCTTGTTTTCATTGCTTTTAACCACATCTAACGTCAATTTGGCCTCCTCATTGTAGGGTGCTATTAGATAAGGCTGTCAGAAAATACTGGCTTCCTGACCAAAAAATGCACCAAACATTGTTGTTTTTTTCTTTGCAAAACTCAATCATGTTCTACAAAGTAAAAAAAATATTTTTCCTTTACAAAACAATCAAACTAAATACCATGAATGGTATTTGGTTTGATTGTTTTGTAAAAGGTTTTGTAACAGACAATTGCACTTAAAGGGACGACATTTGAAGACAAAGAATTTGAAAGAATAAAAGCATTTTTTTTCAAAATTACTCTATTCAGCATTAAATAACCTAAAAGGTTAAACAAAACAAAAAAAGAACATTTTCATTGTAGGCATTCTCATTTTCAAATCGTTGATTTTAGCGCTTTCATTATTAACATGACATCTTGTTTTCACCTCCTGGACTCCCACTGCTTTTGGAAATTGAGGGACTGTTTTTCTAGAGTCATGCAAAAAAAAAAAAAAAAAAAAAAGAAATTCGATTCAACTCTGAAGAATGTTGTAGGTGACTATTTTCTGCAGAGCAACATTAACTCTTTTTATTGCTGCCCTGGTAGCTCTCATAGTTTGAACATTTGGCAGATGAAATATTTCCTCCAACCCCCACCTTTGGACTGCCTTAATGATCTTAGTAAGCTCTTCCTCCAGGGCCAACTGCTCATCCTCTGGCTACAACATTTCTGATGGGCTATTTTGAGATTTATATTGTTTGCTGGTGGTGATGTGAAACCTGTAAAGTGAATCCATGGTGAGGCAATTTGGATAGATCCTCATGGGTGATGTGGTTCTGGTGGTGTATTGGTCAATAGGCATCGTAAGAATTGTGATGGGACTTCCTAGTGGATTCATTCGGTTATCTCTTTATGCTTGTGGAGAGGCAGTAACTAGAAACACAAGTTTTTTGATGTTTCTGAATTTTTGAGATGAGGATTGGTTATGTGTATTATTTGAATACATTAGACTACTATTCTCATCTTGAGTGCAATTTTCACAACGTTTAGATTGATGTTGTAGAATAATCCATGCTGTGATATAGCTGCAAATGTCATCCGATGGACCATGGGATTTGATTTTTGAGTTACCAATGCTTCTGTCATCTCTAGCAGCTTGTCTGGGATCTGGAATTGTTGAGGGGTCATTTCGAGATGAAGTTGGGGAGGCCTGGCAGCTGGTGCCTTAGCATAGGTGGTCTGGGTAGCGGGCTCCTTGGCTTGTCGAAGGATAGACAGAGCTTCTCCCATTGTTGTGATTCCCAATTCTCTTAGCATGGCTCGATCCATTACTTGAAGGTTTTCTTTCCTCAGTTTTTCCTTCACAAAAGTTGCAGCGTAGCTCTTGGATTATTCTACAGATGTAACCTCCAACCTTCTTCAGATGCATTTTGTCGAACTTGGGAATTTGAACAGAATTTAGAGCAGAACCCTTTATTTACTTCGTAGGGGTAGCATGCTCTTGTTCTATCATCCATGACTGGATAGAGGTCCTAAGTAATTCACAATTGTATTTTTTTGGTCGCCCACATGAAGGATCGAACCTTCAACCTTAAGGAGAATATCACTTTTTACAATTGATTTTTCCAAGGACTCTAACCACTGTGCCATGGGTCCTTTTTTTAATTTTTTTTTTTTTTTATAATCCATATTGAATGTTTGCATTTCTGATTAAATACTTGGCATAATGTTACGTGTTTGCTAATGGTCTGGGAGATTAGGGCTCAATATTCGGTTGAGTTATACCAAAGACTTATGCTCCCTTGCTAAACCTTCAGCATTATAAGGTAAGTATCAAGGACAAGTGGAGTAATCACGGAAATCAAATAGTGCCCCCCTACACCTGTGTAACATGCAATTAATGAAAAGAGAGCCTTCGAGTTGCCCTTAACTATAGTCGACCACTTAGTTTACCTTGAGTGTTAGTAGTGGCTTCAAAATAGATATCCTGCTGTCACATCTGCGCTGAAGCAGAGTCCGGAGTGATGTAGATCAAGAAACTACTTCATCAGTACAAACAAACGTATTGGAAGTAAAGGTCCTATTTAGCTGATCTTCATCTGTAGCTGTTGTCTTTAATTAGGAACCACATTTGTAACAAGTTTCTCTCAACTTCTAGAGCATCTAATCTGGACAACGATAGCTTTTTGACTCTTGTCAGCTTCTCATAACGTATCAACGATAACTTTTTGAAGCTCTGGTATATAACCTTTTTTCAATGATATGCTGCAAAACGAAGGTCTAACTCTTTTTATATTGATAATTTTACACTGAGAATAAAATTATCTTGTGATGTAAACGTGCACAATGTTACATGTGCATGTTACAGTTTTATTGTATTTTTACAAGAGTCACCACCTATCAAGGCTCCGAGGCCACTCGAGGATAAGGTTTAATGAATGTAATGTGGTAGTTTAATAATTGTTAACTAGCGGAACCTGTGGAAATTCCACAGGGGACTCATATGTAATATATTGATGTTGGCATTCTGTCGGTGTTCAGTGTAAATGGAGACTCTCTGATATTATTGTAGCTCTTTTGTTAAAGCTGCAAAAGTATTTATCTAAGCTAGCACGAACGCCTGGCAAAGCCCGGTTATAAAGTATGCTTAAATATGTTTTAATTCTTGCAGATTTTATATATATTATTATACAGTTAATGTTCTCTCGCTTTTTATATATTATAAAGTTGCGATTTCAAAAATTAAAAAAATATATATCCATATGGCTTGGGTGCATTAGCTTGAACCGAAACCGAAATAAAAACTTATGAAAAATTGTGTGTGTGTGTATATGTATATAATCGAAACCGAAATAAAAACTTATGAAAAATTGTGTGTGTGTATATATATATATATATACACACACACACACACACAATTTTTCATAAGCTTTTATTTCGGTTTCGATTCAAGCTAATGCACCCAAGCCATATGAATATATTTTTGTAAAAAGGAACTCATATATATATATATACTTGAGTTCCTTCAGCCATAACCAAAACTTTTGAAAAATTCTTGGTAAAATTATTTATAAAAAAAAACTAGCCAACCTCAACGTTGTGTGCCGATGGTTTGTTCTTCAGCGTCTTGTTTTATGGCTGTATAGTTGTAGTCTCTCACACTGGCAAGTGTCGAGGGTAGCACACAAGTTCAAAAAAATAAAATAAAACACGAGGAAACCTGAAGAAAACAGAGATTCTGATACTTTTGTGAATATTCGTTGCACTAGATCTGTGTGTGACACCACCGATCGTCTAAATGCTAAGTTGAGGCTGTGTTCATCAGTTGCCGTCAATACATTTCAAGCTTCCAAAGCTCTCCTAACCTGGTTCCAGTCACGATCTGTGTTTCATTGCACCCGACTCAAAACTCTCCACAAGTGTCCAATTAATGACTCAACTCTAACTGCTGTCGACCCTTGTAAAAATGTTCCCAATCGTCAACCGGGCACTATCATTAAAATGTTGCAAAACACTAACCTCTAAAAATCGCTTCCCAGCATCATCAAACCCATTGTCAATCATAGATATATCTCGGGTCCTTTTGTTCCTGTCTTTAATTGCAATCCCACTTGAAAAAAAAAATAAAATAAAATTAAAAAAAGTTCACAAGCTAACTCCAAAATACGTTGCCCAATCCCCCGTTAATTCCTTTATTTTAAAATAACTACCCAATCTCAGCTTTTTTTTTCTGTATTAATGAACAAATTCCAATCCATTTTCTAATGATAAACCCTATTTCTTATTACTTCTGTCCCCCCCTCCCCCGTTAACTTCTCAACAGTTGGGGGGGGGGTCAAGGTGGGTAGTATCACAAGGTAATGATTAGGGCTATGAAAAGAGAATATTCTTATCATTATTTTGATTCTCGAGTATATATCCGGCACAGTTAATCAATCGAGAACCACTTCACTCTGTATAAAAACATAGTATATTAACTGATGTATACTCGAGTCAAAATAATGAAAAGAATATTCTCTTGTCATATCCCTAGTAATGATTTATGGAAAAATCATTTATGCAGACTCCAAGAATTTAACATCAACAACCAATCTGTGTACGATCGTTTCTGAGACGATGAACATTTTTATTGAAATAAAATCTTTTCATACGCATAGGTATTAAACACCAAATAGAAAATTTAAACATATGATCAAGAATGAAGTGAGGATAGCCAACCTTTTATACAGCGAATCATGAAGTTTATCGGTTGAAAATAGATAATCACAATTTACATAGAAAAAATTGTATAAGGGCCATATCAAGGTACGTACAAATATTAGATCAACTAATATATATTGGAACTTTATAATAAAATATCATTTTGCATTTGAATTATTAGAAATTTAAGTCAAAACGGTTTTTTTCTTTAAAATAATTTATTTACCTTAAAAATACGAACAAACATGTTTTCAGCCCAGGACTTCTTTTTATTTTAATTAAGTATTCTTTTTCTTTTGTTGAATCTCATGAATAACCGTTTGAGACGTTGCTAATATGGATATTTGAAAGTATTTTCCAGTGCTACATGTGACTTACACGGTAGGTTAATGGAATATATATATATATATATATATATATATATATATATGAGAAAGAAAATCAAAACTAAGTTGAACTTTACAATCAAAATTTATTGTTCGACTCTATACTCCATTATTTTATTTATTTTTTTTTAATTATTAATGGTGGTGGGGTGGTACCAGTTTTAGCATCTGTTATAATTTGTATACATGTATATAATTATCCTTATGTGTGTGTGTGTGTGTCTCTCTCTCTCTCTCTCTCTCTCTATATATATATATATATATATATATATATATATATATATATCTATATATATATATATATATTCAGTGTAGCTCAATCGCCATATATATTTTATAAATTACTAACTAGCTCTACCTACGTATTGAGCACTTTTGAAGTAAATACTTAAAGTTTACGCATAAATCTATACTTTCGTATATTAATTTTATGTGAGTAAATGAAGTAGTTATATTATTCTATTTTTATTATGTCTGTAGATGTGTTTTGTGCGTTCTATGTGTGTGTGTGTGTGTGTATATATATATATATATATATATATATATATATATATATATATATTACTTGTATGTTTATGGGTGTACTTATATATGTATAAATGTGGGTAAGTACGTGTATGTATGTTATGTGTAAGTATGTATGCGTATATATATATATATATATATATATATATATATATATATATATATATATATATGTATATATTTACTTTTATCAATATCGCTATGATTGACATAATCATTTGTGTCACTATTCCTGTTGCTGCTATTATAAATATTATTATCGACATCTTTATTAGGTTTTTTATATACTTATTACTAAATTTTGTTACTATAATTACTAAATTATGATTATTATTATTATTATCACTACCACCCATGATCATTGACTATACTATTATTATTTTGTCATCTTTATCATCATGACTTTTTGACAGCCTTAATAAACTATGATTCTGCAACACTTAAAAAATTATAATCATCACTCCTACCCCTTTTTTTTTTTTTTTTAATAATGACATCGAATTTCTTTATAGAAAGATCTGTTTCATTCTGTTTAGACAATTTCCGGTCATAGTAATTACGAGCTTTCACGTACCCCCACCCCCCACTTGAAATCACTTTTTCTTTTTAAGCCAATGATGAAGGTTCTCATTTTGGATGTCTCTCTTCTTACTATTAGGTCCCATTTGACTAGGGACAGACTTCTCTTTGGACTACTGTACTGCCCTAAAAAAAAAACAAAAAAAAAAAAAACAATTTTCATTATTTCAGCTGTTTTGTTTGTTTTTTGTGTTTTTTTTGTTTTTTTAAATACTATTTTTTCTAAAAAATAACGTTTAGTTAAATCAAGGTGATTAAGCACGAAGTTATTTTTTAGAAACTACAGTTGTGAAATTATTAAAAAAGCAAAAAAAAAAAATGATTTGCCTACGTATTTGTGACTTATTTGCATTATAAAAATACTAATATTTAATAGTTTTCGTGCAATGTAGTTACGACTTTCCATTTTTTTTTTTTTTCTTTTTTTTTTGGCAGAAGCACACCCAATATAAAAGGGATTACAGATCAACAGATATCTCGCTTCATGTAAACATAAGTTTTTCTACATTTTGACATGAACAATTAGTCTATATTATAAATGCTTCACAAACTTTACACAAGGAAAATTTAATTGTGTTCTTAGTGAACATGTAATTATGTGATTATTAAATTTTAAGGTGGAAGCACAGATTACTTACAAAACACACTCCTCTAACCTGTGCATAATGCCTTTCAAAATATTAACATTATTTCATTACGGTAACAAAAAAAATACACAAGTACACAACGTTTACAGGTTTTACGACCGATACTGCAACCCAAAATTTCAAAGTTGGTTCATAGTATTTGCATGTGGGGATCATGACAACGATTATCAAGATTCTATTTGGGGCAGATATTTTTACCCCCCCCACACCTCCCAAATGGCGTTTCTATTCCGAAAACTGTTCTTAGCAGGGGTAGGTTGGGGATCTCCATTACGAAAGCCATTCTTACCATGAGGATGTTGGGAGTGTCTATTCCAAAAGCCATTCTTAACATGAGGTTGTGGGTTGGGCAATACCAACAACAGCCATACTTAAACTTTTTCGAGGGGGAGGGGCATGTTTCCACTGGGCAACACCAGTTAACGGGTAAAACCATTAATGGTTTTGTATTATACACAGCACTAACATTTGAAGAAATATATATATATATATTGCAGATTTGAGGGAAATAAATTTGAAATTAGTTCCAAGAATTTACAAAGTTTTGTATACGATCGTTTCTGAGACTGGAATCTTATTAATATCAAGTCTCTTCACCAAATTTGATATTAAAATATATCAAGATAGTTTATATATATATATATATATATATATATATATATATATATATATATATATATAAACTAACTAATATATTACTAGCATTTCAACCTGGCGTTGCCTGGGTGTTTGGAGGTGTATGTTGAGCAAAAAAGAAAAAAGGTCAATTTTTTTTAAACTTTGACCCCTTAACATTTATTGTTTTGGGCTCAAATCAAGTTATTAAATTAGATCCATGTCCAAGGAACCTATATTTAAAATTTCAAGTGTTTAGACCCAAAATTGGCGGAGGAGTTTGCTAGAGTTCTCAAAGGCCAAATCGTTGAACTTTGACCCCTTGACAGCCAAATCTCTGGCCAAAAACGGATTACAAAGATTTTCCCAAATCTCAGTACCCTGTATATCAAATTTCGAGTCTATATACTGAAAATTGACAGTTATTGCATAGGAAAATGTACACACACACAGACACGTTCACTTATAATAGATTCAGTTTATGTAAAAGAATATATATTTCTTGAAGCATATGTTCCCTTATATAGTCCAAACTGTGTTACAAATGGTAAGCTCCATAAAGATTCCTTTCTGCTCTCAGAACATATATATTGTAAATATATGCTTCTAGCTCTGCTATAATAAATCAAAACTAGCCGCCTAACACAATACTTAATTCAATCGGATATATATTTGGGAAGGGCTGGTCTCTCTCCATGGATAAGTTTATTTTATTTATTTATTTTTTTTGATTTCCGTCTACTTAGGATTTACTTTATCATTTTTGGTTCATGTGCTTGGTGCAATTTTTAATATCTATTTACTTCTGAGTTTTTGATGGCACAATGAACCATCAATATAACAAAACACGTGTAAGGATAAAGAAACCTAGGCATTCGCCTTTAAGCATAATAATTTGAAAATAATGCTTTTTTTTTTTTTTTTTTTTTTTTTTTTTTAACAAGTCCTGATTGTGGACTGATTCTGATTTTTGGTCATTAGACTATAACTCCACAAACTCTAGAATTTTTAGCCCATTAAAAACGCGCAAAAGTTATAGCCCATTGATTTAAAATGAGTTTTTATACCAAACTGGTGAGCTTGGCATTGCTCAGTCTTAAAATACGCTTAAATATGATATTTTAATTTATCCAGATTTCGTATATATAATTTTCTATTTCATTCCATCGTTGCATTAATTCAACTTATTCATAGATTGGTAGTGGTTGCGGTTTGTGTCTGCATAGAAACGGAGGTTCTTTAGAGCCAGTAATGATAATAATCAAATGTTTATCTGAATATTCTCCAGGGTTCAACAGTGACGCGTCATGTCAAAATAATTTGATCTCTGCTCAAATTATTTCGCACTTGAACAGATAAGAGAAACATCGAACGTTTTTAATGGTGGTTTGCAGTGTCTACTGAAGATTGAAAGAGAATAACTCAACTGATATTAGCTAAGAAGTCCTTCTCTCCTAAAACGATATTTTCAAATAGACATTCTTTGACGACGCTGATAATGAACAGCATCATCATAATCAAATGTAGTGTATTTTTTTTTTTTACAAAGGAATCACCACTTTTCAAGGCCCAGAGGCCACTCGAGGATAAGGGTTAAAGAGTGTACATTGGTGTAAAGGACAATATAGTAATCGTTAGAAGAGTAAATTTGGTAAATTGGATTACTTAAGGGGAACACCCTGAACAGGGGGGGGGGGATACCCTGAACAAAGTATTTTCAAGTAAGAATTAAATTTTTATTCTTCTAATAACTAGTGGGACCATGGTGTGTCTGGTATATGGTGATAATGTCTAGTTTAGAGTTCGCGAAAGTTTTGTTGCCAAAAAGACATTCGACTCCCACCCCTCAAAACAAATAAGGCGTTATGCTCAAGTCAAAGAAAATTGTAATATTTATTTTTATTGTAATTTTGTTCAAATGAATAGATCAACCCACATGTGTAATAAGTTTTATTTTTATTTAATAATGTCTTTAATATGTTACTACTATTAAAAGAACCTTTTTTGTTTTTGAAGTAAATGGACAAAAATATAACTGAAATTATAGCTTTCGAGACACCCCAGCAAGTTTGGGCACACCTCAGTCATTGGAGGAGTGGTAGATAGTATCGATTCTGATTATATCATGGTTTCTGATACCTTGTTTGATCTCTTGCACTTGTTCATCTTACAGTCATGCCAGTATCACATATCTTCTAACCCTACCTCTTACTCACACCAGTTATCAAGGCCTCAATGCCACTCGAGCATAAAGGTAAATGACTGTCAGGTGATCTGTGAAATGACAGCATAATAACCGGTAGTGGTAAAAAAATGATTATTAAACAGAACGGCTCAACAAGAACTTGTTTACATTGGACTTAAAAACGACCATGTTGTGATCAGATGCCATGAAAATAATTATAAAGCAGAGATAGATTCGCAACTTCTTTTCCGTAGAGAAAGAATTTGCAAGGAGGAGAAAACGTAAGTTCTTTGTAGTCTCTGTCCAATTGTCTTATAATGTAAACATGTCTTATGTTGCATGTTTAATGGCCCTCGATTTATATCCAAAAAATTTCTGGATTTTGCTCAAATCTTTGGCTTTGTTCACCTTGCAAGCAGACCTTACCGTCCACAAGGAATTGGTGAAGCAGAACGTGTTGTCCAGATAGTTAAAACTCTTTAAAAAGTTGAGTGATCCTTACATTGCTTTAACTATTGCACTACTCCACAGCAGCATGACTGAAGTCTAGCAGAATTGTTGATGAACAGGAAACTCGGGACTCTCATCCCAGCACCAACAAAACATTGAAAAATGAAGACGCAGATGCCCAGCTCAAAATTAAACAAGACTTGTTTTGATAAATGCCATAGAGCTAGCGAGAATGAATCTTTTATTTAAGAACAGGTAGTTTGTCTGAAAATACCCAAAACTAGTTCAAAGTGGTAAAACCTATTGCACCAAGATCTGTTCTGGTCGAGATCAATTCAGGATTATTTCCTAGAAACAAGATCCATCTTTGAAAAAGAAATGATCGAACTTATTTTTTCACCCCTAAACAAGGAATACTGTCACTTGAACATAAGGGTCTACTAGTTGGGATTATATCTACATGGTACTATAGGAAGGTGAGCAGCAAGATGCCTGTCTACATTACATTTAGACTCCTGCATGTTAGTACAGTCAGGGAAGCAGGAAACAGGGAGGGAATTCCAAAGTGTATCAGTTCGAAGGAAGAAACTATTAGAGTAGAAGGGTAGGATTTTGCTGGTGGGGGGGTTAATCGGGAGTATGTATGCCAAGTTTCCTCTGACAACCACACCAACAAAATTATCTGAAATATCTTGTAAGACCCCACTTCTGACACCATATGGGGTTTTGAAAAATTAGTTATAATGAAACAGAATAACAAAGGGAAATATACAGTGATTTTATTGACTGACTCTTATAAACTAATAACAATATAGTGCAATATTTTGTATTTTTATATTTTAAAGAATTCAGTAAATGTGGGAGATGTTAACCAGTGCAAGGGAAATAATTTAGATTACTCACATATAGTTGTCATGTATGCAGACAACTAGCTTGCAATCTGTGGCCTGCTGTTTGTGCTGTATAGCCATGTATCAAATCAACGTATAAGACATATTGTACAATGGGGTAGCACAAATGTTCATGTTATATGAAAGGTGGATTGGAAGATGCTTCATACCATTTCTTTCTCTGGAGTTCTTCTGTCTTCACTACTGGACTCTGTGATGAAACCTGCAACGACCGTAAATGATTAAAGCACCTGAATTTTCTTCTGTTATGAACCACAAGGCAACGACTTTATATCTCACAAAATATAAATTTATTTCAGGCTGTTTTAGTTGGTCTTCACCAGGAGTCTGCTTATGTGTCTGCATTGCTTGTTCTTTTCTAGCCCCGCTTCCCGGACTTGGAGCGTGATTGTTCACTTTCTTAACTGACTAAACTTCTTGTCTCTTTGATCTGTCATCCCGGTGACGTAGCCAATTAAGACGCATCTTAATGTGACCTCTGTCACGCACGCAACTGCTCAAAGTCGATCTAGTTATTTTTGTTTATATTTAATTTACCAAATTTCTGTAAACATTTTTAGCTAGAACTTATTGTTACTTTTCAAACCAATTTATTCTCTAAACAATAAATAACTTCCGATATAAACTATTTTAACACTATCACTAGATAGATAGATAAATAGATCGATAACTATTTTAACTTTTAACCCTGCTATTATCTAACACTTGTTGCTTCTTTGGTTAGTCTGTACATTATGCTTTATAAAAGGCCAAATATAATTTTTGAAGGCCAAACTGCTTTAAAAAAAGCCAAATTTGCGAGATTTGGCTTTAAAAAATGTCTAATCTGCCTTAGATAATATGAACTTCCGGGTTTATATTACTGTACACATAGATTCGAAAACGTTGTCAAAAAACAAATATATAACAAATAAATATTATCAAAGGCAAGATAAGTTACTTTTCTACCAAACAGGATATATTTTTTGTGTTTTTATTCAATGTAACATGTTTATTCAGCTCGAAAAACATACAGTGTTTACCGATGTATTGGAAAATTCAAAATGGCGCCCGACACTCTCTTTAACATGGTAAGTTTGGGAAAAGGTGTTATAAATAATAAACTAGACAAAATACTATTAAAAAACACCGAATATATGTCAACTTATGTCACGGTAACATATATTGAGCGAATTTCTAACAGTATTTTGTCTAGTTTATTATTTATAACATCTTTTCCTGAACTTACCGTAGTCGGGCGCCATCTTGAATTTTCCAATACATCGGTAAACACTGTATGCTTTTCGAGCTGAATAAACATGTTACATTGAATAAAAACACGAAAAATACATCCAGTTACGTAGAAAAGTAACTTATCTTGCCTTTGATAACATTTATTTGTTATATATTTGTTCTTTGACAACTTTTCGAATCTGTGTGTACAGTAATACAAACCCGAACTTCCTTTGATATAGCCTCGTTTTCAAATCTTTGTTCCTAATCAGGAATTAGTATGGTTTCATAAATAACTTAATTCACTTTCATTTAAATGCTAATTCCTGGTGACTGAAGAACACTAGTCTGCATAAACAAGGTTGACTTTGTTAGAGACCCACGACCCTCAGTAATTATCACTTCCTACACTGATGATTACATAAGCATGAAACTTAGTGTCTGTAAACATACATAAAAAATTATTTGTAAAAACAAATATATATTATGCACTTAAAATATTTTTTATTTTGTTCAAGCTGGGGATGGAGCATCCTACTGAATGCCAGACATTCACCTGCTATCTCAAACATTTCAACAGAGAGATCTTAAGATTCTAACCGTCCCTTTAAGTAAAATTGTATCTCTTGCACTTGATTTATCGAGTATACTTGCGAGATAGTTTTTGAAGCTCTCTTTCAGGAGTCCAGTTGCTCCTATAATTTACTTGAATGACGGAAATCTTAATATTCCAGGGTTTTTTTTTTTATGTCGTACACAAAACCTACATATGTTAGGCAATGCATGTTTGTTGAATGTGCATGTTGATATGTATAATTGCATTTGTTTATATTTGACATTTTGTTTACTTGTGGATGGGAGTATGTACGAAGGACACTCAGGAGTTCATCATATAAACGTTGAGTGCCAAAATACACAATCCACGTCTAATTCCCCTCTTCTGCCTTCCTCCGAATTCTCCCCACTACCACCACCATTAAGTACTGTTTACTTTTCTGTCCGGACTTATTAATCTCTGCCGTTGAACAAGTACTTGCGTTGAGAGTAAACTGATTGTTATAAGTCGTCCATACTTTGATGTGCAAAATAAGCTTATTAAGCGTCCAATAACGATGATGGATGTGCCGTTCAATTCAGATTATTTCGAGGTGGAACTCTAGTGCCATAAGTGCTTCTAAATCACGGCCACCGAGATATAGAAGGCCTGTTGACTGAAAAATGCAGGCAATGTAGGTAACATTTGTCAAACTGTCACTATCGATATTATATGAGGACATTTTTACAAAGAGCATTAAAATATGTTAAAAAATACTCAACAAAAAACAAACTCGATTAATAATGAAACTGAACTTTATTCAATATAAAATATAAATATTATCAATGTAAAACTACGTAATTTTAAAGCAATATATAAATACAATCTAATACTGATAAAACTGAATTATGAATTTAGGGATCAAACAATTAAAGAAACATAAAACACAAAGAATTCTTGGCCTTCAGGGAAGATCATAGTGTAGTATCTGTTCTGATGCTATGCTTCAGCTTTTCTGTCGTCGGTCAGTGGAGGAAAAATATTTCATGACTGAGACAATTTTTATTTTTGTTCCTATCTAAAGTGTCCCTTATTGGGGAGCTGGATTTTCCCCACAAGATTATATATTGAAATATTTAAGTAACTATTACTTTTAATACAGAAATTATATTTAAAGTTTTGGTTTTCTGTTCTTTTCTGTCCATTTTTTCCCCATGTTTTTCATCAAAATGTGTAGCGTATTTTCATCAGTTACATGGTTAGGAATCATATACTTCACCATAATCTTCATTTTAATATCAGTGCAGAATATATGAATACGAAAATTAAGTTCACATAACTTAAGAAATAGTCTAAAAGACAACCATACCATGATGTGAACATTGATTAAAAACTAAGAAAATATAGTAAACATCTACGATATTAGAACAGGGTGGTGGTGAATTTGGGAGAGGGCATTGTTATTATTTCACTCACTAGTTGTCTCACAGGACATCATCAGTGATCGCTCACTGGCAGTAACCTGTGGTGTTCCCTGGAGACCGAGTGACAAGTCTCCCCAGATTTCCAGTGTTCTCCACCTCTTGACCAATTGTGCAAATGATTGCACATTATTGAAACAGCTGTTTTCCATTGATTTCTCATTGGTATCAGCCATTGGTGTTTCCTGGGGTTTGGGTGACAAAATGCCTCCCCAAGGAACCAGATTTGAACTGCACACTTCCAGTGGAGATCTGGTTAGTACTCTCCCACCTCGACGGTCCTGGATATGACCTTAAACTATATCCAGTGGTGAGGCCTCAGCTTACGGGCTTTGGAGTGTGGAGCCACCCTTTAATTGCCATTGCTCCTAGGTACACTCTGACTCGGAGTGGTAGTATCTGTTAGGGTCCCAACTATGGGTTAAATAGAAACCGACTTGAAAACAACAAATATATTCTATTAAAAAATTTTTTTTTCAAAATTTTTAGATTCAGCATTAAATAACCTGAAAAGGATTGATATGCCGTAAAACAAAAACCAACCAACCCACCTCGACTTTCCATCCTCCCTGACCCTTCATAACTAGTTGGTGTGATGGCAGTCGATTTCCTCTACACCAGTTTTTTTTATTATTGTTATAATAATAATAATAATAATAATAATAATAATGGTGCTTGTGCAGTGTACGCAACATGATATATTTTTGATAGTATTTCCAAGTTAAATTAAATTTTTATGGTATCGTTTTTTTGTTTCATTAAATTATTAGGTGAAAGTGCAGAATAGTTAGAAAGCCCCCCTCCGTTAAGAATGGCTTTCTAAATGTTATTTCAGCACGGCGCGTACACGGCACAAGTACCAAACAGCAACATTTATTTATGAGATAAAACAAAAAATATGTTAATTGAAATTTAATGTACTCTTTATTTTTAGTTCATATAAAAACTTTAATTAAAACTGATAAATGAATCTTTACGATGAATTTGTGTTCGTATGTGTCGGGACAGAAGAGAGAATTTCCTATTTCAATTCCCATTTCAGTCATGTAAATTATTTACAGTTAAAGTATTATAAAACAAACAAAAACTTTAACAATTTTAAATGTATTTCAAAGAAATAAATTATGTCGGGTGCTAAAATATTGAATTCATCGATCGTTTTAGTAAAAAAACAAAAAAAAAAAAAACTGAAAAATGCTTCCAACTTTAAAATATTTAAAATCCGCAATGAAAAGTTTTATTTACTATTAAACGAACTGACTGAAAAATATTCTTATAAAAATAGTTTGTTTTGCAGTTTAAAAAAAAAATAAATGAAATATTCGACTTTCTTCAATAGACATCTAAGAAAAGTTCTAAAAACAAGTTCACTTACTACTATATTTTGTTAGATTAAAATTATCGCGATGTGCAATTATATAATTATTCAAATAGAGAATTGGTCTTTCTCTTTAGAAGAAAATACGTGCACGTTTGGACTACCTTCATACCTCATAAAATTATCACAGCCATTCTCTAAGGTAATGGAAAATATTTTTTATGCCTATTAGCATGGCCATATGGTTGAACACAGGAAACTTTAGGCAGCTTTTCTCGTTAGGCAAGGCACCCTTTACCAACATGTCGATCTAGCAATGACGTCACACTGTCATGTTCACTGGCTTCCTCTTTCGGTGGCTGTCGCAAAACTATAGAATACGAATCTGCTGGCTCTGATTCCGTTACCTCAGTAACTGGAGTAGGGTGGGTGGAGGCATCAGCTGGAAAAAAAAATCCAATTCTATTGGACCCCCACACCCGAACCCATTGTTGGAGTGGCTTGTTCTCTATCGGATTGAGATATAGTTCTGTGCCATTCTATGAGATCTAAACCCCCCCCCCCCAGGGGTTTGTCTTTTCACTCTTTGATAAAGGGTTGGTTTGTTTCTGATCGCTTAAGACTCCCATACGGAGGAATGCCGATGTGATTACCTAAGGATTTTTTTCTATTTTACAGGCCAGAGTGCTCTTACAGTAGGGTGCTAACTCTTCAAATCCCACTTTCTCAATGTGAGAAAGAGATGAACGTTGTTAGTAGCCAAAAGGACACTCAAAGTGTAGTATCTGTTATGATATTATAACTCTTTGATCAGTGGAGAAGAAATCTTTCTAGACTGAGGCAATTTTTATTTTGTACCAATCAAGCATGCATTTTGGAGGAGTTTAATGTACTCCACATTAAAAATTGATCTTGTGTCTAACTCTGTCCTCGTGGTGAGGCAAATAGTATTCGGAGACCCTTTTTTTAAATTTTTTTTTTTTTATATAAATAAAACCAACAAACGTCTGGAGAAAGAAAAATTATACATACAGACAGTTTCCTTCCCGATATGGGTAGGATTCTAACACTGTTTCCTTTTTATTTTCGTATGGTCTATGATCGTTTTCTTTTTTTTTTTTTTTTTTTTTTTTTTTTTTTTTTTTTTTTTTTTTTTGCACTTTCCTTTTAATATCCTGAAGATGTCTTCTGCAATACGGACGAAACGTTGATCATTTTATAAATTCATTCGGTTTTTCTTTTTTCCAAACAACAAATTATATATATATATATATATATATATATTTGAACAAATCTTGAGAAAGAGTTCAAAAATTGAAATTAATAAATTCCTCGGATTTTCTTTTAGTATTTGATAAAAAAATCATTATGAGTAGAAATAAGAAAGATCCAGAAGATACTAATCTGTTTGATTTTTTTTTTCCATCTCTGTCTAGTCTAACCTTTTGCCCCATAACCATGCACAGAAGTAATACACGGCTATATTGTGATCAATATTTATTTATTTTATAACTAACAGCTATATTGTGATATATTTCTTCTCTCTCTCTATTTTTTAGTCGGTCTTGATTCAGAATAATTCTTTACTTGAAGATTCCTAATAATTTAATGAAAATGATGTTCAAAAATTATTTATGCAGTCGTCTTCTTTCAATACCCCCCCCCAATTATCTTATTTTCCAATGTTATCTCCCTTTCACTTTATCATTCTCTCTGTTTCACTTTTTACCTCTCTTTCTCTCTCTGTATTTCCTCCCCTGTTTCTCCTTACTTCCTCTTTCTTTCCTTTAATGCTTTCCCCCAAAAGTTGACCTTATTACAAACAATTCATATTGTGACGAAACAGTAAAATAAAAGACGTAATTAAATGAATAAACAAAAAAGGGGTGGGGGGAGAAAAAAGAGAAACAGAATTAACTGGCGACGTCATAATTGAAAGATGGCATGCTAGCGACATTCTCACTATGATTTCTGAAGGTGTCGACGACGTGGTAAAACTTTAATAAAAGGTTACCTTTTCCTTTTTTCCTGCTAGGTACAGACACCAAGATAAACGACACTCAAAATTCCTCTATGTCTTTAGCGTTATAATCAGAGAAGAATATGAACAAACCTCCCTATATTATTGTTGTTAACACAATAAAAATCCTAAAGTCTTGGCTTTTCTTTATATTTATTTTAAATTATTTATATATACAAAAATATTTATTTCCATAAAAAACCAAGATAATACATACATTAAGAACTTGTAACTCATTTAAATCAAAATATCAAAAAAAAAAAAAAAAACGATTGACGTTTAATCTCCAGTTTTCAATGTGGAAAAAGTTGCTATGGTTACCAGCAGCCAATCAGAAGAAACCATCTCTCACGTTCCTTGTATATTCTGAGAACTTTTGAACACCAGTAATTTTATTATAACTTTTATTTTAATGAACGAAAATTGAAAATTTTTATTTCAAAATATAACTGAGAAGGTGACCTATGAACTGTAAAAATTGTTTGAAATTTGGTCACAAAATGAGTGAGCGGTGAAGGTTTAAAGCAGTTCTCAATGTGTAAAACCAACCATATATTCAAACACTACCTTGTTTGGATGATATATAGAACAGATGTATATAAATCTTAGACAATGGCAGAATCGATAGAAAATGACCTCCAGACCATAGTGGAATTGGCTGTAAATGGATGGTAACATATGATGCTAGTAACACTAAGCTGTTCTCCTTTAACAAGATGACTCTCCTACTACTGATATCCATGAAAAATAACACTCTACCTGAAATTCTTCCTTCAAACTCCTCTGTTTAACATTCACGGGGAATATGAACTAGAACAAATACATTGAGGACATTGCAAAGGCTGCTGCAAAGAAGGGGGTTTTCCTCTATCCAGCTAGATGACTACTCTTACTTTAGAGTATCCTGTACCTCTACAAGGCCACGATTCGCCCATGCATGGAGTATTGTTGCCACATCTGGGCTAGTGTATCTACCACTAGCCTCTCTCTCTCTCTTGGATAGGGTCCAAAAAAGAGTTTGCAATTTAATAGATCCCACTTTGTCAACTAAGCTCCCAACCCCTATCCCATTGCCGCAATGTTGCATCTCTGTGCCTGTTTTACAAATATTTTAATGGAATGTGTTCTGATGAACTCATTGCACTTGTACCCCCTCAACATACATATATCCAGACAAACCCACTTAGCAACAAAATTTCACCTCTTCACGAAAATATAAAAAACACAAAAAAGCATTTTATAAAATAGCTTGACAAATCCTCATGAGGATGAAACATGGAAAATTATGTGTAGGTTAATTGCCATATATATATTTTTAAAACTTACTACATTGTTCCCTCCCTTGCTCTTTATCTCTCTTACCCCACCGCCTTTTCCAAGAGTTGAATTTTATGTTAAAACTTATTTAAAATTTTTCTCATTGATTTTTTTTTTTTTCTTTTCCTTAAATTTTATTATTTTTTTGTTTCAGTCGGTTGGCTTCATCAGATTTTGAGACGCCATGAGTTCTTTGTTCTCAGAGAATCATTCTGATGATATTAATGCTCAAAATGGTCACTTGGAAGAGGAGGAAGAAGAGGAAGAAGAGAAGACGGCTGTCCATCGATGGAATCACACACAAAATCCTCAACCTAGATCGAAATCTGCGCACAGATTTGGTTTCTTGGCGACGGTAAGTTGTGTAATAACACTTATTAAGCGATTCACATATGATGCTATATCCTCGGTCTAAAGCTGCAATCCTCCTTGAAGAGTATCTCACTATTGCACCAAAAAAGGAGTGCAGCTGTTTATTGCCCGTGACCCCTAACACCTGGCTTCTTTTCCTTCGATTCCTCCCTTCTTTTCCTCCCTTCTTTTCCTCCCTTCTTTTCCTCCCTTCTTTTCCTTCCTTCCATCCATTCTTTTCCTTCCTTCCATCCCTCCCTTTCCTTCCTTCCATCCCTCCCTTTCCTTCCTTCCATCCCTCCCTTTCCTACATTCCATCCCTCCCTTTTCTTCTTTCCATCCCTCCCTTTCCTTCCTTCCATCCCTCCCTTTCCTTCCTTCCATCCTTTCCTTCCTTCCATCCCTCCCTTTCCTTCCTTCCATCCCTCCCTTTCCTTCCTTCCATCCCTCCCTTTCCTTCCTTCCATCCCTCCCTTTCCTTCCTTCCATCCCTCCCTTTCCTTCCTTCCATCCCTCCCTTTCCTTCCTTCCATCCCTCCCTTTCCTTCCTTCCATCCTTTCCTTCCTTCCATCCTTTCCTTCCTTCCATCCTTTCCTTCCTTCCATCCTTTCCTTCCTTCCATCCTTTCCTTCCTTCCATCCTTTCCTTCCTTCCATCCCTCCCTTTCCTTCCTTCCTTCCCTCCCTTTCCTTCCTTCCTTCCCTCCCTTTCCTTCCTTCCTTCCCTCCCTTTCCTTCCTTCCTTCCATCCCTCCCTTTCCTTCCTTCCATCCCTCCCTTTCCTTCCTTCCATCCCTCCCTTTCCTTCCTTCCTTCCATCCCTCCCTTTCCTTCCTTCCTTTCATCCCTCCATTCTCTTCCTTCTCCATCTTGCTCTTAGCCCCTTTCTTCCCCTGCTTTTTTATTTTCCTCCTTTCCCTCTTTTTTATTTTCCTCCTTTCCCTCTTTTTTATTTTCCTCCTTTCCCTCTTTTTTATTTTCCTCCTTTCCCTCTTTTTTATTTTCCTCCTTTCCCTCTTTTTTTATTTTCCTCCTTTCCCTTCTCTTCCTCCTTTCCCTTCTCTTCCTCCTTTCCCTTCTCTTCCTCCTTTCCCTTCTCTTCCTCCTTTCCCTTCTCTTCCTCCTTTCCCTTCTCTTCCTCCTTTCCCTTCTCTTCCTCCTTTCCCTTCTCTTCCTCCTTTCCCTTCTCTTCCTCCTTTCCCTTCTCTTCCTCCTTTCCCTTCTCTTCCTCCTTTCCCTTGTCTTCCTCCTTTCCCTTGTCTTCCTCCTTTCCCTTGTCTTCCTCCTTTCCCTTGTCTTCCTCCTTTCCCTTGTCTTCCTCCTTTCCCTTCTTTCTCCTTTCCCTTCTTTCTCCTTTCCCTTCTTTCTCCTTTCCCTTCTTTCTCCTTTCCCTTCTCTTTCTCCTTTCCCTTCTCTTTCTCCTTTCCCTTCTCTTTCTCCTTTCCCTTCTCTTTCTCCTTTCCCTTCTCTTTCTCCTTTCCCTTCTCTTTCTCCTTTCCCTTCTCTTTCTCCTTTCCCTTCTCTTTCTCCTTTCCCTTCTCTTTCTCCTTTCCCTTCTCTTTCTCCTTTCCCTTCTTTCTCCTTTCCCTTCTTTCTCCTTTCCCTTCTCTTTCTCCTTTCCCTTCTCTTTCTCCTTTCCCTTCTCTTTCTCCTTTCCCTTCTCTTTCTCCTTTCCCTTCTCTTTCTCCTTTCCCTTCTCTTTCTCCTTTCCCTTCTCTTTCTCCATTTTCCTCCTTTCCCTCTTTTTTTATTTTCCTCCTTTCCCTCTTTTTTTATTTTCCTCCTTTCCCTCTTTTTTTATTTTCCTCCTTTCCCTCTTTTTTTATTTTCCTCCTTTCCCTCTTTTTTTATTTTCCTCCTTTCCCTTCTCTTTCTCCTTTCCCTTCTCTTTCTCCTTTCCCTTCTCTTTCTCCTTTCCCTTCTCTTTCTCCTTTCCCTTCTCTTTCTCCTTTCCCTTCTCTTTCTCCTTTCCCTTCTCTTTCTCCTTTCCCTTCTCTTTCTCCTTTCCCCCCTCTTTCTCCTTTCCCCCCTCTTTCTCCTTTCCCCCCTCTTTCTCCTTTCCCCCCTCTTTCTCCTTTCCCCCCTCTTTCCATCTTTTTCTTTTCCTCTTTACCCTACTTTTTTCCTTTCCTCCTTACCCCTTTTTCCTCCCTTTCTCCATTTTTCTAGCGCAATCTTTCGTTTTAAAATTTTAATATTTCAGATTTGCATTAAAATTAATCAATGGTTATTAGGTACAAATTAAGCATTTTTTACCATAATTAAATTTCTTCCTAAGGCCTTTGTGGCTTAAACCTTCAATTATAGGCACTTTCTAGAATCCAAATATTGGAATAAGTATCTTACATATAAGGTTTAGTAGCATTTTAATTTCCGTATTTTTGTTTCATATTAATTTTTCAAAAGAAAAACACAAAAAGACAAATGGAATTTTCACCTGATCTACAATTGTAAATAAATTCAAATGTTTTATGTTTCTCTTAAGGAATTTAAAGAAGGTATTTAGCTGTTTAACTGGTTGAATTACAGAGTAATTAAAATGTCTTCACATATGTCACAAGTTTTTTTTGGGGGGAATATCTGACGAATTAATAGCATAGCTTGTCAAGGGAGTATCAGATGAGCATTTAGTGTGTGGATGGATTATATAGGTTATCAGTGTCAACTCTAACATCTTTTTGAAAGGCATGAATTATTTCTTAAGATATGGGTGCAAATGCTGATGAAAATTTTCTATGATAAATTATTAATAACATGTCTGTCTTTCTGTTTATCTGCTATAGAAACTACGGTAAAACAAACTTTGCACAATATATTTATATTGGTACAGCTTTTGAATGGGACAAAAACTGACTGAAGTTTAGTTTAGGAGTTGTGTTGGGGCGAGTTTAGGAGTTGTTGGAGCTAGTATAGGGGTTACGTTTAGGGTTGTGTTTAGTGGTATGTTAGGGTTATGGTTTGAAAAAAAACAAACTTCGGTTTTTGTCCAGTTCAAAAGTTATACCAATACCTTTATATCTGAATGAGTGTAGATGCATAATTATGCTATCTTGGTATAGAACTTTGTTTTTAATTGCATCCTTAGGCAGAGAGACTAGATATCCCGCCAAAAAATTATAGGCACTTGCTAATTTTGTAGATGCCTGCACCCAGACTTAAACCCTAGTTGCACAGCTGCTAGGCCTGTTGATAGTATTACATTTAAATTTCTAAAAATTTATTCAATAACAAAAAGATTATGTATTATTTAGATTGCTATTTTCGTCTTGGCTATTTCCACAACTTTTAGGCTTGTTACCTCTAACCTTGTTTGGGTGCATTTTATTGAATTTAGGGAATCTTTGTCAAACTCTGAAAATCTATACAGAATTTCCACCTGAACCCTTTATTTAATCTACAAAACTAGATTGTTTTTGTTCTGTTAGCAATGACCGGATAGAAGTTTTTATTATATTACTCTGTTATTACTGCCTGTAGCGAGGATTGAACCTTCAAGTAATCCAAATAATACAAATTATAACAGAGCACAGATGTGTATATGGTGGTTCTATGAAAATGCTGAGTTGTGTGGCAAGTGTAAAGGAAAAGACTATAAAAAGAATGTATGCACGACCAACGATAACATTTGAGAGCTCAGATAGAAAGAGCATGATCATGTTTTATTTGGGGGGAAAAGTACCCGGAAATGTTGTTTAAACAGAAAAAAAGTGAGTTGAGTTATTACTTGTCTTCTGTTCCTTGCAACATGCTGTACTACAACGTGTTGGGTTCTGAGTGTCTACATGTAAACGTGTGCGTGTAACATTACAAAATTATCAATCTTCATCTAAAAAAAAAAAATCTAAAACAAAAGATGTTTTGTTTAGATTATTATTCTCATCTTATTTGTGCAACGTTTCGATTGATATAGCCTTCGACTCTTGTCAGGCATGTTGGTCTTTATAGTGGAAAAGAAAGAAGAAAGGTTACTGGCTCTGTAGATGGTTTCGTATTCTACGAGTTGTTTTGTTTTTTTTCTGCTGTGTTCATGTGTGAACAAAAGAAAAATTACTAAACAGACCAAGCATAAAAATTAGCAGCAGATGAGAACATCTAATTGTAAGAAAAACAAATTTATACACCCCCTCCTTAAAATTTCAATGATAAAAGGGAGATAATCCCTTGTTGAACTTTATTAATTGCCTCCCCTTTATCAATCAAATTTTTTTTTCACACGTACGAGACCATGGCCAAAAGACAAAAAACAACTCTGAGAATACACAATCATCTATGGAGCCAGTAACTTTCTCCTTTCTTTTCCAAAATAAAAACCAACATGCCTGATGAGGGTCGAAGGCCACACTGACTGAAACGTCGAACAAATAACACACAATGAGAACAATAGTCTGATCCAAACAAGTGATATAAACAGTCTTCATCTAAAAAATTCAGAACTGGAAAAATATTAGTTTGGATGTCAAAAATCTGCCTTAAATTTTAACCTCAACTCTAAAGGGTGAAGAAATTTACTCAATATTTGAACAAAGCTATATTTAAGACGTCTTCATGGAATCAATTACATTAAAATATTGATATTTTTTATGATAGGTGAAACTGCCCCAAGATTTGACCAAATCTATATTTGAACATCTTCATGGAATCGATTCCATTAAAATATAGATATTACTTATATTGGGTCAATTTTCTCTACCATATGAACAAATCAATATTTGAACATCCTCACGGGATAAAATAAGTTAAGAAGACAGATAGTTTAGTGCATTTTCCATTTTCATTTGCGGTCAGTTTGTTTACTTGTCAAAATCTTATAGGAACACTTTCCATTTTCTTCAGGCTCCAAACACAAGAATTCTTCACCCTATCCTAATCCAATCTTTAGAATTTTCCTTTCATGTCTGAAGAAATTAGCTTTACCATCATCAAATACTGGCAGAATCTCAAGAATGATAAGCGTCAAGGATTCAAAACAAATAAGTGCTATGAATTTTTTTGGTTTTACTGGAAATCAAAGAATGTTTCTTTTCAATATCAGAAATTTTTACTATAATGGACATTTCATGTTTGGTTTATAACGTGTTGGTCTCAGTGAAAGCAATTCTTAGAATACAATTGAAAATTACTTAAAAATTCTACTCTGTCATGTCTAAAGAAATGAGAGTATGCTACCTTTGTGGATTAAATGTAGGGTACCATTCGAAATTCCATTGACAAAGATTCTAGAAGTCTCTGGAAGGTTACACTGGACAAACTGTTGTGAAAATAACATACAAGATGAGAACGTTAGTCTATAATATAAATCTCACCTGTCTGTTTAAATGTATGTTTGTATGTCTGCCTTAAACTTTCGACAGAGGTGACGGATTTTTACGAGATCGGTATCATTTTGAAGCTCGACCCTTTGGATGACAAATATAAAAACATTGACCTAAAACATTAATTCCTTCATCCTCAACTGGGCACTTATCTTCAGGAAGGAGTCGCTTTTTTCACCAATATTTTCAAAAGTCATCGCCTCTTCGATTGTCTAGCCTTAATTTAAACCTGCATCACTTCTGGTTTAGTGGTGGGCGAAACAGCTAACATGCCACAAGTTTTTTTTATTTCACTTTCTTTTCCTCCTTTGCAGTTCAAGTCTGCCTGCCTACTACCACTTTTTTTTTTTTTTTTTTTGCGCTCGCAATTTTCCTTTTTTTTCTCAACCAACACCCTAACACACACCTCCACTTTCTTTTCCGCCTTCATGTCACGGGTTCAAGCCTGTCTGCCTGCCTTCTACAACTTTTGTCTTTTTGCTCAACACACACCTACAAACACTCAGACAATGCTGAGCACCCAGGCTAGTTGTGATACAAATTATCAATCCTCATCTTAAAAATTCAGAAATGTAAGATTTGGCCTGTTCATCTATGTTCTTGGCCGTCTCCATGATTAATTGTTCCTGTGAAAACTAACTTCTAAATATAGATACCTACCTGATTTTGCCCGAAATGCACGTTTATTAATATATATATATATATTCTTGAAAACGTTCAGAAAGAGAACTTGAAAACATGAGCATGAAATACTGACTGAAATGCGAACATGATAGACGGTTAGAAATGGTATTTGAAATGCGAGCATGACAGACCGTTAGAAATGGTATTTGAAATGCCAGCATGACAGACCGTTAGAAATGTTTGAAACGCGTGACCTTTCACATAGATGTTTGAATGCATGTAAAAATGAATAAACATAAAAATCATTTACCAATGAAAATACCCTTTTAAACTTACGTAATGGATCAACACTCAGAGATTCACTGATAAAGATGAATAAAAAGAATTGTTTCTCTTGAATAAATCAAAAAAAATTGAATGTTTGTATTTTTAATCAATATTCATTATTTTCTATTTTGATTTTATTTGTTCATTTTGTTTTATTTTCTCCTAAACTTTATTTGTACAATGCCTATTTTATTTTTGGAGGATGGAGGTTTTGATGTTTTCGGAACTTCATTATTAAATTTTATATTTTACTTATTTGTTTAGAAAAGATTTTTTTTCTGACAATATTTATGCGATTGTATAAATCATTATTTTCTGCAGAAGATGGCAGCCTTTTGAACTTTGTTTTTTTTTTTTTTTGTTTTTTTCATACTTTTTGGTTTTGATTAGTTTATTCTGATAAAAAAAAAATTGAATCGATTTATATATTTAGTTTGTTCAGATGTTTGATTATATGTATATTTATATTTTTAAAATTTTATTTATGGTTTTTGTCTGATTTTACATTGTGTATTGGCTGCTAAATTTATGCATGACTAAAACAGGCACGAAGGCACACACACACACACATACAGTGAGTAGCAAAAGTATTAGGTACATTTTTTAAATTTTTTTTTTATTTCTCAATAAAGTATTGTTAAATTGCATGAAATTTACACTCAATCTTTGCACAGATATTATCTTTCTAAAACTAAAAGGGAAATGAAAATATACTTAGTTGACAAATATTTATTATCCCATCATGCTAGGCGATATTGATCAAACTACAAAGGAACCTAAAGTAGTCGAAGTGGACGAATCCTATTTTTTTTTTTTTTTAAAGAAAATACGAAGAACGGCATATGGGTCTTTGGAGCAGGTCGAACGTGGTTCGAACTTATGCAACTTAACAGCGTTTGATAGTTGGGATCGGGACACACTATTCCCAATAATTAACACGTGGATTCGTCCCAGTACACGAATAATTTCAGACGGCTGGGCAGCATATCAAGGCCTTGATCATTTCTATCATGGCGTATACGATCATAATGTTGTGATCCACGAAGAAAACTTTGTGGATCCACAAGATCCAACGACACACACCAAACAATAGGTTTATGTGCACAGTCGAAGAATACACTTAGGAGGTTGGGATCAAAAAGTAATTTTGGGATGCATATGATAGAATTCTTGAGACGCAGGAACAAGGAAGAAGTGTTTCCGCGTATCATCATATGTATCCGAGAACAATATTTACTGCAAAATATAAAATGCAAAATCAAACCAAAATCTTATTTGTATTGTTCAATGTTTTCAAATATAAAATTAAATAATTAAATAAAACACATTTAAGGCGTTTAATCAATAGTTAACTTCGTCTTTCATTATTTCTTTTCGAGTACAAACCAACATATTGTTCAGTGTTATTTTTAAATTATAAAATAAGACACATTTAATCATTTAAAAACGTCATCTTTCATTATTTCATTTTATTTGTTAAACAACGTGGTTAATTTGAATTATATTTTAATCACAGGATTACATTTTCACTAATCACGTAAATGTAAACAAACATAAGAACGATATACAGCCCAACAGGTCACTTTTTTTGGATAAGAGTTAGAGGCTATTTGTACAACTAAACGGCAAATCTGCCAACAAATTACCCATATGCAAAAGTATTTAACACCTTTATTAATATTCAGTTGTACAGGGTGTCCAAAGCGTCACTAAAAGGTTTTGAACTTAGATTCTTTATTTTTTATATTATTTTGCGATTTTAACACAATCTGAGTAGGACATTGGGAATTTAAAAAAAAAAAATGCAAAATTTAAACAATATTTATGAAAAAAGGCTTCTAAATGTTGCCCATTTTCAGCTTCGCATATTTGTGCTCTTTCTAAAAGCGATTTATGCCAATTTGATGATGGAATATGGTTTTGCTCTTTTTGCATTAAATTGTAATTGCTTTTAATCTCCCACTGTGCATCGAATGGACACTATAATACTTAGTTCGCTGCACCTTATAAAAAAAGTTTATGTAAATTTTCAGCCAGATCGGTCCTGTAGTTTCTGAAAAGAATTGGAAGGAACGAACAGATTGAAATATGTTTGTGTATTTCAGCAACAATTTTTCATTTTGCAAACATTGTTCAAAATAACACAATTTTTCATTTGCATTTTCATCTGATGATTCAATAAAGAAGCGAGAACGTTCATGATATGCATAGAATATTTTACCACATAAAAGATCATTAGGAAAATAGAAAAAAAAAACGTGTAAACAAAAGAATGCTATTTTGAACAATGTTTACTTATATATATCTTATGTGTTATCCTATCAGATCTTCAGTCAGACCCAAGTAACAATTAAACTGATAAATACAATCTTTGCTCCTTACTAGCGAATTTTAAGTTGGCATTGTCATTATTATTTGCAATAAAATAACATGCTTAACAGTTGATTTTAAAAATTGCTTAGTTTGGTCCAGGTGATTGCTATTTAAATTATTTTTAAATAATCAGCCAGGGGGATAATCGATTTTAAATTAAAGAATGTAATAAAATTGTCTACTTAAAGTATTAAAAATATGCAAACAAATAAAAAATAAATAAATACTAATATAATTTCATTATATCTTGTGCAATTCTTGGTAGATACAGCTACTATATAATAAAATTTTATATATATATATATATATATATATATATAATGTTTTTTGTTTTTGCGATATGTTTTGAATGAATTCAATTATTTACGAAAGTGCATTTTTACTTAAATGCAAGTTGGAAATATTTTTCCCTTTAACTAATCTGGTACCTCCCACATGGGGAGCGGTATATATATGGTTTTTTAACACAGGCATCACCACATTATCAAGGCCAAGAGGCCACTCGAGGATAAGGGTTAAAGTTGGTACAGTAGAAATTGGACGATATAGTAATCAATTCGGTAAGTTTGTTAACTTATATGGAACGGCTCATCAAGAACTTGTTTACATTATACTTGAAGACAACCATATTGTAGTCAGCAGGAAAACGGAAGACAATTCCACAGGCGTGCAGTTCTAAGAAAGAAGCTTTGTTCATGGAATCTACGTTTAGGTTTAGGCACAGATAAAGAGTGGGGGGAATTATTGATAGTGTTTTCAGCTAAACGAGTGTTTCTTGTGAAAGTTTGGCGAGGGGAACCATAGACTGAAGCGCAGTCAAACACTTTCCATGAAAATAACGATACATCAGAGACAAACTCGCAACATCTCTTCTGTGAGATAGAGGTTGCAGGGAAGAGAAAAAGACATCTCCTACGAGGCTACGAAGTCTATTTTGAACTCTATCAAGGCAGGCCAAGTCCTTTCTAGCAGCTCCTGCCCAGATGTGGCAACAGTATTCCATCCTTGAACGTACCTGGCTCTTATATAGATAGAATTGCATCAGCAGTGAGATATCTAGTGGATCGATAGAAAGATCTCCCCATTTTTTTCAGCGGCCTTGGCAACAGATTTGATGTACGTGTTCCATTTAAGATCAGGATTAACAGTCAAGCCCAGAAGCTTGTCAAAACTTGAGGCCTCCTGAAGACGAGAGCCATTCATTTCAATTGATGCCAGATGTGGATTAGTGTTGATGATGTAAAGAGAAGCTTGGTTTTAGATGCATTAAAAGTAACCAACCACTCCTTTCCCCATTGTACTACATGCTCAAGATCAGAGGAGAGAGAATCGGAGAGAACTTGGTCGTTTACTGTCTTAGATGTGCTACCATAAATGGTAGTGTCATCAGTATAAATGTCTACAAATGATGTAAGGATGTGATTTGGGAGATCATTAATGTAGATCAGAAAAAGAGTTGGGCCCAGGATGGACCCCTGAGGGACACCAATATTAATACTGTGAGCTTCTGATTTTTGCCCCTCAACTACTACTCTTATGAACCTATCAGAAAGAAATGATTTAATAATTGAGAAGACATTTCTAGCTATACCATAGCTAGAGATCTTGTGAAGTAAACCTTTATGCCATGCCCTATCAAAGTTCTTAGATATGTCAAGAGCAATTGCCCTAGAAAGGTTGCCTCCGTCGAGATTTGCTAATCCTATGAGATATAATTGTAAGCACATCTGCTGTAGATCTAGCAGAACGGAAACCATATTGAGTGTCACTAAGAAGGTTATTTTTGCTGAGATGGTTAATTACTTCTGTATTTAACACAGATTCCAACAACTTACTCATGACGTACAGGAGACTTATTGGCCTGTACTGAGAGAAGGATGAGCGATCACCTGAATTCTTAAATATAGGGCATACTGATGAGATTTTCCAGGGTGATGGGAAAGTAATCTCCTTAAGACAACGTTTAAACAGTTTTGTAAGGATGGACGCTAGTTCTGGTTGAAGTTTTTTGAGTACTATAATTGGAATACCGTCAGGGCCTCTTGCTTTACTGGAATCAAGGTTTTTGATTATCTTGGCAACATCACGTACAGATATATGTATATCACATAGCGTGTTTTCTGATACAGGAGGAAATATTGGGGGTTGGCGGCCTTGGTCGCAAAGGGTAGAATTAGCTACAAAGTTCTTGGCAAAGAGCTTGGCTTTGTCTGATGCTGACGAGATTACCTCAGGTCCATTGATGATAGTTGGGATAGAGCACATGCTTCTGTTCAGGATTCTGTTTGCTATTTGCAAAAACTGGTGGGAACCAAGCCGCTGCTCAGCTACTTTGGACTTGACGGACTGAGCATACAACTCACTTGCGTTCTTTATTACTTTCTTACAATGGTTGCTGGCAGTCCTGAAAGCAGCTTTAGTTTCCATACATCTATTACGTTGGAAGCTGTGGAAAAAGTGATTTCTGTGCGCAATGGCAACAGCACATTCTGGAGAGAACCATGGCTGGCTGTTAGGTTTTTGCTGGGACTTTTTCGAGGGTATGAAACGGTCTATACCTACAATTAACCATTCCGTCAGGTCTGATACTATAGAGGACACGCCCTTTTTAAACATGGAACGCAGAGGTAGATCCAATATAAATGTATGGAAGCTATCCCAGTCAGCCTTAGTGTATCGATATACTGTATGATGGAGAGGTACGTCTGGAGACTTATTACATTTCATTTTTATCTTAATTGATACAACAGAGTGGTCGGAAGATCCAAAACGAGACAGAACAGAAACTTAACATAGTTCAGGGCAAGTTGTGAGAAAACGATCTAGTAGACTCGCATACTGGCCGTCATTGTCGGGCACACGGATGGGTTCATGAACAATCTGAGTGAGGTCATTAGCAATGGAGAAGTCATGACAGAACCTCTCATCATCGGTCTTGTTTGAGTGGGTCAACCATTCCACGTTTTTAAACTATAATTATCCACTGACACGTGTTTTGTCGTCTACGACTCATCAGAGTGGCTGAATCTAGTGAGATTTGAAATCGGGACCCCACGGTATATTCAATAGTGCTCACTGCGTGAGTAAAGCTTACTAGTAATAGAAAAATATACTTGTAACAAGTTACATAGATATTTTAAAGAGATTAATGTAGTTTGCTTAATTGTTTAGTATATATATATATATATATATATATATATAAATGTAACTGGGAGGGGGGGGCTCTGCCTGGATGTAAAATATGTTTAAATATAATATTTTAACTTGTCCAGATTTCGTATATATTATTATAGTTATGATTTCAAACTTGAAAAAAAAAAAAAAAAAAATGTATTTAGATGCCATCAACTCGAATCGAAACCAAAACTGTGACGTTAGTACTGTACCAACATCAAACACATAAAACTAAGATTAAAACAATTTTGACCCCTTAAACAATTTTGACCCCTTAAACAATTTTAACCAGCTAAAGAACAACACATAAAAAATCCAATCATTTGAGGTCCCTTGCATCGCTCTGTAACTTTTAGTTTGGGAAGAGATAGACTTTGAAAATATGGAGACAGACATATAGCCGTTTATATATTAGATTAACAGAAGTGTAATGGATAGACACAAACTAAAGCAAATTAAGATATATAATGGTGGCGTGAGTTATGCAGATTCACTTTTTATTAATACAACTAGCTGTACCCGGCCACGCGTTGCTGTGGCTCAGTTTGTTAAAATGGAACACATGTGAAAGTAGAGAAAAGTTTGATTCTTTTTTTCAAGAGAATGTACAAATTATTTATTTTTTTTTAACAGATGTTAAGAAAATAAACAGAAAAATACTTCCATCATTAATTATGCAAAAAAATAAATAAAATGTTGATTTAGTGTTTCAATATGCTTATGAATTACGATAAAACTTGCTGAGTATGCACTGTTTTACGGTTGTTGTAAAAA
The DNA here is from genome assembly GCF_053919585.1 of Euprymna scolopes. NCBI lineage: Eukaryota > Metazoa > Mollusca > Cephalopoda > Sepiida > Sepiolidae > Euprymna > Euprymna scolopes. Next base: position 77,237,393 of record NC_136511.1, on the reverse strand, counting down.
TGGAACGGAAACTTAAATTTCGCTTCATTTTAATCTTTCTTAATTTTTTAATTGTGCCCCCCAAAACGAATATAATCAAAACAGTAACATTCAACAATTGTACTTTATGTATATAAAACACAAAATATTTATTAAAAAAAAAAAGAAAAAAAAAAAGTTAATAACGAAAGGGAAATAATTCCATTTTTAATCGAAAAAGTCAGTTTACCTAACTTACTGTATTAATGCTATTTTTTTTAAGCAAGAAAAAAAAAAAAAGGTAAATATCCAGATACACTACTACAGAACACCGACCACTCTAATTTGTTTTTGTATAGGTAATTGAGGTCGCTGACAACGAATCTGATAGTAAAACTTGGGGCAAATTTACCGCTTGCATGGTATTTACCCCTGAACCCACGAACTTCTTTCCACCATTTTGCATTTTTCGCATGCACGCTGTAGCATAAACGACGGCTTCACCAAGCAAACTACGTTGGGGGGAGGGGATTTTTTTTTTCCAGGAAAGAATTTTCTAATTTTCAAAAATACATTATAGCGCTTTTGGGGTGGAAAATTTAAAATTAGCTGAAAAAGAAATAAAATAAGAAAAGGAAAGCACACCAAGTTGGAGTAGGGGGGGTAATTTATCTGGTTTTTTTTTTTTACCTGGAACATCGAATTTTCAAATTTTCCGTAAGTAACACACCGACATTTACCAATTAGAACACCATTTAACATTTGAATGGGGGGGGGGATGTGATGTTGGGGCGCACGCGCGCCCAACATCACATTCCCCCCCCCCCAAACAAATTAGAGTGGTCGGTGGGGTTTGTATTACTGTACACATAGATTCGAAAACGTTGTCAAAAAACAAATATATAACAAATAAATGTTATCAAAAGCAAGATAAGTTACTTTTCTACCAAACTGGATATATTTTTCGTGTTTTTATTCAATGTAACATGTTTATTCAGCTCGAAAAACATACAGTGTTTACCGATGTATTGGAACATTCAAGATGGAGTCTGATTCTCTCTTTAACACGGTAAGTTTGGGAAAAGATGTTATAAATAAAAAACCGGATAAGATACTGTTAAAAACTCGCTCAATACATGTTACTGTGACATAGGTTGACATATATTCGGCGGGTTTTTAATAGTATTTTGTATAGTCTTTTATTTATAACACCAAACTTACGGTGTTAAAGAGGGTGTGAGACGCCATCTTGAATTTTCCAATACATCGGTAAACACTATGTTTTTCGAGCTGAATAAATGTTACATTGAATAAAAACACGAAAAATATATCCAGTTGGGCAGAAAAGTAACTTATCTTGCCTTTGATAACATTTATTTATTATATATTTGTTTTTTGACAACTTTTTCGAATCTATGTGTACAGTAATACAAACCCGTATTTTGTATAGTTTTTTTATTTATAACACCTTTTTCCAAACTTACAGTGTTAAAGAGGGTGTGAGACGCCATCTTGAATTTTCAAATACATCGGTAAACACTGTATGTTTTTCGAGCTGAATCCCCCCCAAACAAATTAGAGTGGTCGGTGTTCTGTAGTAGCGTCTGGATATTTACCAAAAAAAAAAATATATTTAGGTTTGGCTATAAATTCCTAAAATCATTTCACCCTAAATAATTTAGGTGACTGAAATAGGAATCTAATTGAATCTTAAATTTCCTGAATAGTATCTGATAATTCATTTTTCTTCGAGTTATATCGAATACATTAATACGGACTTTAGGGGCTTTTTTCGTAATGTTACTGTAAAAATTATTTTTTATTGTTACAAATTACGATGCTGTAAAAAAAGCAAAAATAAATTCTTGCGTTTTTTATTTATTACTGAAAATCATAACTTTAGTAAAGGTATTTTTTGTTTAAACATTTTCACTAAGAGTTAAGTAAAAATAATTAGTTAATTATATTCTGCGATCATTATTTGAAAAATACTGCAATTTTCATTAAAATTCGTTAATTTCCTGATTTTTGGTGAATTTTTAAGTAAAGGGAGGAGTCAAAATGTGTATACACTTTGAGCGTCGTTATTCATTTTGAGACCACGTGTGGTTAATTTAAATATCCAGTTTGGCAGAAAAGTAACTTATCTTGCCTTTGATAACATTTATTTGTTATATATTTGTTTTTTGACAACTTTTTCGAATCTGTGTACAGTAATACAAACCCAAACTTCGGAGGTTGGAATCCCCCCCCCCCCCCATCCACCTAAAATGTACTTGGAAAAATCGATTTTATAGTGAGATTTAAGAATGGTTAGTCGAAAAAAAAGGTGAAAAACAAAACAAATAATCAATAAATAAATGTTACCAAAGGCAATAAATGCTACTTTTTTTTACTTACATTGAATATTTTCAAGCGCTTTTCTTTATTTTTTAATAATCTAATGCGGGTGCCAAATACCTCCAGATTTTCTAGAATTTCCCGCTAGATTGTAACCGAAATCTCCAGATATAGCAGGAAAACCGCTAAATTGTAACACTGGTCACGTGACAGGAAGCGGTAATAAATAATTGTCCCTAAATAAAAAAAAATGGCCTCTCTGTACAAATAAATCCACCTATTTATCATAGAAAAATGAAATATAATGTTATAATTAAAAAGAAATATATAAAAACACACATGGATATAGTAAACATATTATACCAAAACGTGGAAGCCATCCGTCCAGTGGTTTTTTAGACAATTAATTCCGAACAAACCAACATTTACATTTTTATATATATAGATATGTATTTTTTTATATATATGCTTTTATAGCATTGTTATATTTTTTTTTTGTGCCAGTGTGATCTGATATAAGAAATGATTGTTTCCTTCCTGGAGAAAATCATCAGGTTAAATGCATTTCATCTGATACTTTTCTTGAAAAATGATTTTCTGCTTTATTCCTTATTTTGGTGTTTCTTTGTCCTCCAGAGTATTAGGAAGTGATTCATGAAAGGAGGAAAAACTGTCTGAAGTAAATAATAATAAAAAAAATATATAATAATAGGAAGAAATAGTTCATTAATAGCATAGGAAATGAGGTTAGAAAAAGAAAACTATTCAGAAACTGACCAATAACTGAGGTGTCTTCCTGTCTTGAGAATTCAAAAGACCTTGGCATCATGTGTGGCCAAACAGGTGTCATTTTTGCATACCACTCACTCGGAGACAAAGTTGAGACTTTTAGAATTTCCTATTTGGAGTTCCTAAATTTAGAAGTTAGTTTAGGACAGTTTTCAGTTAAAGACAGTTACCAGTTTGTGACAGCTTGTGGTGCAGACTAGATTGAGTTTTGACAGATGAGCATTTGAATTGATCAACCATCTGCAAAACATAGCTTCAAGAGATAACTAAGATATAGACATTTGCATTTGGAGGGTCCTGATGGTATCACACGCCAACCCAGATTTCAACCAATCTACACACAATACGCATCAGTCTGTGTTTTCTTTTCTGAGTTTGCATTCTATTTAATTTTATACTTATAAGCTAATGTGCACATCCTCGGCAATCGCCAATGTGAGAGGTAGTGACATAGTCACAGCGAGAAGAGACAAAGACTAATAGAAAACCACGTTGGGGCAGCAGTTGTCAAGAGAGACTTCATAATTGTTTCTTAAACAATTTTTTTTTTTAATTAAAAAAATTATTTTAGTTAATTCAAAATCCATACTATTTTTCTGTAAGTTTGTCATTTATATTGTTCCTGTGAGGGACACCCATTTTTAATTTTTTTAAAATTTATTTACAAGAGCTACCCATTGTTGTCCAGGTTGAGGGATGAATAAAAATAAATTGGCACTTCTACAGAATTGGGACAAGATTTTGTAGTTGATAAATGGAGTTTTCAGATTAAAAAAAACAATGGTTTCAACTGATTTGTTTTGTCAATTCTAATAAATTACAATGGTAGCTTCCAAATTACGCAGTCGAAATTACCTGAATATTACTGAATTATTAAAAAAACCCAACTTTAATCGTTTTAGCAGATGAAAAATTTCCATCTTATTTAAATCAATACACAAAATTACCTCCCTTTTGAATTCTGTGTTTTATGATCGTTTTCATCTAATTGTATTTTTTATTTTCTTTAATAATTTTTTACCTTATTAATCTTCATAATTTTTGGATATAAGTATCTTAAAAATATGAGAATACATAGATACCATTGTTTTCATGTGAAATTCAGTATTACGATTTCTGAACATTCGTCCTAATAGTGTAGAAGTGCCAATAAATTTCTTAGGTACAACTTAAAAAAAAAAAAAATTCCCTTGGACTAAAGGGAGGGTTATCACCCTCAAAAAAGCAGATCCGCCATGACACATTTGGGAGGTAAACAAAATGTCTTGCACCGCAGACTTTAATCATCACACACTCAGTGGCTTCTGCCTTACCATTTTGCTCTGTAATTTGTTGAATGAATATGTATGATATACTTTGTCCTCTGTTCGTTTTTGAGTGGGTACTAAAGTGATGATCATCAGACGTGGCAGAATTTAACAATGTAATAAATCTCAATTGAAATAAAACTATAAAAATCAATAGATGCAAAAGATATTTGTAGCTGTATATCATTCCCCATCTTTTTGTGTTACAACCAAAGATCGGTGTTTATGCATCATAATTTGATATGAAAAAAAAATGTATTTTAATTAAAAAAAAAAATGCTATTACATACTGACATGTCCGATCAGAGTAATAAAAAAGATCCAAAAATTACGAAAATCTGCTGGATGTATTTTTTTTTTTTACAAAATGACATTGTTATCGTTTAAGGGAGATAAGTGGTTTATTATACGAAATTGGCTGCCAGAGAAGACTGGGGACTGCCTATAAATTTAATATTTCCTTGATAGTTCTTTCTTCGGAGGAAGACAGTTTAACCTGCCTAGGCTGAATACTATACAGCAATAATAGAAGAAACTGATAAAATTGCATTATTTGATAAATTTTATTTTTTAATTGTAATTATCTTTCTATACTATTATTTTTCATATATATATATATATATATATAGAGAGAGAGAGAGAGAGAGCATAATTGTGTAATAGTATTTTTAATATATATGGATTTTTTGATATCCAATTATAATGCACAAGTACCCAAAAATCTATTGAAATGCAATATCAAATTTCCAATTTTAGGAATTGGAATCGATTGTTTGGGAAATTGACTCCACAATTCTGTCAACCAACCATATACACAGTGTATTAACCCATACTATTGCAATGATGTATAACATCGAAGAAAAAAAAAAATGGTGATTGTTGAGATAGTCGACAGATCGATTTTAAAAAAAATGTCGCTTTAAGCAAAGATTGTCATGTCGAAAATAGTAATATATCTGAAAATTAAAAATTTATCAAGTAGAAAGTTATTTATAGTTAAAAGTAATTTTTATGGAAAATTAGGTAAAATTATATTTTTCTTAGATATTATAAAGTAGACAATGAAGAGTTCACACACATTAGCCAGCATGCAATATTTGTTGTCTATAATAATAGACTTGTTTTTTACTAAAAACATGATAGCAGTTGTTCTATTTGATGAATTTTCATAATTTTTAGATATATTACTATTTTCGACATGACAATTAAGTATGTAATATTGTTTTTGTCTAAAATGACATTTTTAAAGAAAAATCAATCTGTCGACTTTATCTCAACAATCACCAAAAAAACAAAATTTAATTTTAATCCTTTATATTCTGTTCTCCAGGGTCGAGATTTCCAACCAGCCGATATAAGCCATCGTTACACAGAACAGGAGAAACGTTTTCTTGGAACTTTTAACAGTCTGGATTATCTCCCTTCACACAGTCAAGTTTACAAGAATTGGTTAAAGCGTCAAAGAAGTTCCAGGTAAAGATTGCATTAATTTTATGTAAGTGGATCGATGTGGTTTTGATTGTGGTCATAGTAACGATGAATTAAGATTAGAGAAGGAAGGACTGGGAGTCGAATGGTTAAGAGGAATCAAGCGTACCTTGAAGGTTTTTCTTTTAATACTTACACAAAATATGGATACAATAAAAACTGGAAATTTATTTTTATTTTAACAATAGCCAACACAGCAAAAACAGGATAAAAAAAAAAAAATCTACAATAAATAAATGTTACCAAAGGCAAGATAAGTTGCTCTTCTACTTACTTGGATAATTTTTTTGTGTTTAAAGTTATTTTAATGCATTTATTTTGAAACAAAAGTAGTGTTAAGTTTTTAGTTAGAATGAAAAAATATCGCAGTTTAGTTACAGCCATTTGGATCTTTGATAATCACTCAAAAATCAAAACTTAAATAAAATATGGGTAGAAACCTTTTCTAGTAAATGTAACCAATTGTTCAAAAATGTTTTAACACCATAAACATTTGAAGATATAAAGAACTTGAAACATAAAAGTTTTTGTCAAAAATTCATATGACTGAAAACAAAACAAGCAAACCAAACACCATGAATAAATATATGAAAATATAAACAACTTGAAGCCGAAAACTTTTTCTGAAATGATTGGAATCGGCATGAAATATGAAATAACAAAAAGAGGTGATATGCCAGAAAACAAAAACAAAACAACCAAACCAATCATCCAGAAGTGTAATGTTTGGCAAAGTCCTTTGCTAAAGACAAGTATCACCGACAATGACCTAGGTCAACCATAAAGACCGGTAAGTATATATCTAACTACAATCAAAACGTATTAATTCCATGTTTTAATGAAAATCTCTCATTTTAGAAATACGGTTAAAATTTAATCAAGTATTTGTGTTCTTAATTATTAATGATCACCTGTGCCCTCATTTCTGCTTTTTTTAAATCTCCCCTCACAGGTATCAAATACAACGATGGGTTTTAATGGGCATAATTGGTTTCACAGTTGGCTTGATTGGTTTTGTCATGCATCAACTAATCGAGTTAATCTCCGATGTCAAGTGGACGAAGGCCAAAGAGTATATTGAGGTAAGGCTTTTATTATTTGATCATTTTTTTTTTTTTTTTTTTTTTTTTTTTTACACACGGTGGTCACCACTTATCAAGGCCCGGAAGCCACTCAGGGATAAGGGTTATTGCAAGTACAGTACGTTAGTGTGGAGATTTAATGAAGTGTTTACTTAAGGGGGCGGTTCATCAGGAATTTGTTTACGTTGGACTTGAAGACATCCAGGTTGTAGTCAGGTGAGAAGCAGGCAGACGGAACAGAGTTCCACAGGCATGCAGTTCTAAGAAAGAAGCTTTGTTCATGGAATGTACGTTTTGATTTAGGCACAGATAAAGAGTGGGGGAAATTTTTGACAGTGGATTCAGCTAGGCTGGTGTTTTTCGTAAAAGATTGGCGAGGGGGGACCAGAGATTGGAGTTCAGACGAGCACCTGCCATGGAAATAACGATAAAACAAAGACAGGCTCGCAACGTCTCTTCTGTGGGAGAGAGGTTGCAGGGAAGAGAAAAGGGCATCCCCCACTAAGCAACAAAGTCTATTTTGTACTCTGTCAAGGCAGGATAGGCTGTTTTTAGCAGCTCCTGCCCAGATATGGCAGCAGTATTCCATCCTTGGACGTACTTGGCTTTTATATAGATAGAGAATTGCATCAGTAGTGAGATATCTTCTGGAGCGGTAGAAGGATCCCACCATCTTTCCAGCGACCTTGGCAACAGACTTGATGTACGTGTTCCATTTCAGATCAGGAGTAAGGGTCAAACCCAAAAGCTTGTCAAAACACGGGGCCTCTCCCAGACGAGAGCCATCCATTCCAATTGATGCCAGATGGGGATCAGAGCGTTGGTGATGTAAAGATAGGAGTTTGGTTTTAGATGCATTAAAGGTAACCAGCCATGTTCATTCATAGATTCAAACTATTAAATTGTTTAGAAAATAATAGATTTCAGAAGTAAAACATTTATTTACTTATTAGGTCCTATTGTACTATTGTGGTACTAGCGACATTCCTCCAAAGTGTTGAAGTCAAAAAAAAATGAGGAAAAAAAAAAACAAGAGGCAATAAGTTTGTCGGTAGAACAAAGGTATTGGAAGTTGTTTACAAAAGAACATAAAAGAAAGCTGAATAGAATTATTAATCAAGCTATGAGTGATTGCAACAAAAGTACCAAATAATAAAGGAAGATATATTTAGAGTTTATGGGTGGGTTTTGAGAGGTGATATTGAGTTCTGGGGCAATTGGGGACTGTCTTGAGTTTGCAACAGTTGACAACAATTGCAAGTTGGGTACAATCGAAGGCAGGTTGTGACTTGGGCAACATCGGAAAACGTTTAGCAGATTGAAATAGGCTGATGGCAACTGGCGAACACAGCCTCGGCAAACATTGTAGATGTGGACGTTTGAGGGTTGATCGTGTTGCATATACACACACCCAGCATGCAACTTATATTTTCAGAATGTGTTGGAGTTTAATTTTTGTTTTATTGTGACTACCCCCCCCCCCCCCCCCCAACAACAGCTGTTTATATGAGAAACGACAACACGGCAAGAAGAGATGAAAGAGTAGATCATGTTGGGGTCAGTAAGATTGTGGAATGGAACATCTCATGATTTTATCTCACTATAAATAGGACGCTAAATAAGTTTTTTTTTTTTTTTTTAATCAATAAGATAATATATAATAATGCTTACTATATTATTACTCTGAAGAAAGGATAAAATTCATTCTGTATTCATCCACTTCTCTTCGAGAATTGTTGAGACCTTTTTAAAATTCTTGTGCTAAAATTTTATTTATATTAATTTATTTTATTTATTGTGGACTATTATCTTTATCTTTCTTAGTTGTTGTTACGTGAAACAACTAAGAAAGATGAAGATGAACTAAAATAATAAAAATAATACTCATCTCAATAATGAATTCCAATTAAATAAAAATTGTTATTTGTTCATTGATGTATGAGCTTATATAAATGAGTCTTGCAATAGTAAGCTAGTGACTTCTTGCCAAAAGTGCAATGTAACTTTTTGTGTGAACTGCTTTGATCCTTATCATATAATGTAAATTTCATCTTGAATGTAACGCCTTTTGATTTCTAAAAACCTCTCCCAGGTATCCAATGTCCTATTTATAAGAGTCAATATTTTGTTTTCTAAATACAATAAATAACTTTTTGCCTCCCCCCCCCTCGGGACAAAGGCAGGATTTGACTTAGTAATTCGCTCCCGTACAGTTCACACTTTTCTCGATAACCACGTTTTGGAAAAATTTTGCACCAACATTAGTCATGGTAAAAATAAATTTTTGCTAGAACAGATTTTCCAGGATAACTTTGGTTACCCACCTAGGGGCTATTATAGGGATAAACTTGCCTACAAATCATTGATCCGTTCATTTGTTTGTACTTTTCTCAATAACCATGCCTTGAATTTTTTTAAAAATTTTGCTCAAACATTAGTCATGGTAAAAGTAAAATTTTCACTTGTGGAGGAGGACCTTGCATGCTCGGCTTGTTTCCTTTAATTTTGTGCATTCTTATCCATTTTAAGTTATTACAAAGTTTCAATTTCAACGTAAAAAATTTAGATACCCTGGAACTTTGAGTTAAGTTATTCTCAGATCTAATTAGCAAGTCCCATGAGATATTGTTAGTTTCTTCTCATTTTATAGAAAAAACAGACAATTCCATTCTCCTTATTCAGGTACTATGTGCACAAATATTTATTCATTCACCTTATACAGAATCCATTAAGTTTTTTTTTTTACCTTGCCAGTTTACATAAGATGATCGAACACTATTGAAATACTAACATCAAATGCCTTGGACATTTCTTTGACTCTTCAACAATTGTTAAGCATTCATTGTGAAGAGTGCGTGGTTGCCCTCTACTTTTTTGTACAATTATTGAAAATTTGGTTCTCCCATATAAAAACAAAAATAAAGAAAACCTGTATAATGTACATACCCATAACAAAATGAAAATATCATATTCCAAAAATTATATAATTTTCTTATTTAAAAATAAAACTACTATTTATATCTTATGAGTAGGGCTATGACAAAGAATATTCTTTTCATTATTTTGACTCTCCAGTATATATCAGTTAATATCTTATATTTTTAGATAGTGATGTGGTTCTCGATTGATTAACTGTGTCGGATATATACTCTAGAGTCAAAACAATAAGAATATTCTGTTGTCATAGCCCTACTTATGAGTAACCGGAGAGCAGCTGTCTTGTCCACCATTTTGAGAACAATCTAAAAAAAAAAAAAAAAAAAAAAAAAAAAAAAAGGGGGGGGGAGATAACTCAATAATTCAAATTTGCTAGATTTATGTTGTAATACCTGTGAATTCCCATTAATTTCTAAAAAAAATGATTTTCTTTATAAAAAGTAAAACTTAATCAATTTACATAATTTTTGGAATGATATTTTTGTTTTGTCATGGGTACAGACATCATTCAGTTTTTTTTTTTTTTATTTGTTTTTAATATAGAAGTCATCAAAAATTGAGAGAAGAGTTTGGTAGCGACCGTTCTGTATACACACAGACAAGGTCACTTATATATAAATATATGTGCATGTGTTAGAATTTTTTTATCTTAAATGCTATGCAATTATGCACAATGTAGAAAATATGCATAAATAGAAGTGAGCATAATTAAATGAAACCAATCCATCCAATCAGAAACAATAAAAAATGAAGTCCGTTTTTCAAATAATAAGCAAATAAGTTAACCCTTGTTTAGTTGTTCATATATCCATGACTGAATATTAAGACGTTTGTTTTATCAATTTTTAAATAGAAAAAGTAGTCTTTTAATATCAATGTAAGTGTGACAAAAGACTTAAATTTATAGGTACATAGATAATATAAATAACAATAACTACAAAATATGATTAAACATCAATGAAATCATTTTCTTTCTTTTAAGGATACAGAGTTTATTTCCGCCTGGGGTTGGTCACTTGGCTACAGTGTTCTGTTTGTCCTTGTTAGTTCCTCTACTGTTGTGGTAAGTATATCTGATTTATATCCATTTCCCAAACATATTTTTATAATTTGTTTAATATATAAAGTTAGCTTGTCAAATTTTCCATGATAGACTTAATTAACAAATCGATATTTGATTCTGACTAGCATTTTTTTTTTCATTTTAGTCTTGCAGCATGCTCTTTACACTAGAAAAATTGTAATTCTAGAAATTATTATGCTGGCCTGAAAGATTATTACAGCAGAGACAATTTTAAAAGACTTAAAAAAACAAGTTTAGTTAATGTTATTACAGTATTATAAGAACAATTTTCTCCCCAAATTTTACATTGTCCCTGAGATTTTATTTTGCCACAAATGAAATTTCAGTTTTTTACATACCTGAAATCATGAAGTACCAAATAACAAAATTTATTGGAATAATAAACATTTTCGTCCGTTTCCTAAGAATGTTATTTTTTATTAGAACCGAGGCAGCGGAGGAGGTAGAAATGTGGTGCAATGGATAAAAGTTCAAACTATGGAATGTACTAAGTTGAGTTCAAATAAAATCAAATAAATTTATCGAGTTGACTATGACGAAAAGCTTGATTGGTTATTTTTAATTCAGACATTTTAATGTAATGTATCAGTATTATATTGACATACATTGAGAGCATGCTGTCTTGGTATTATAGCAGAGTACTTGAAGATCATGATGGGTATTATCTTCTAAGTTATCTTCTTTTTTATATATTAAACCTGAACAATAAATCGATATTTGATTCTGACTAACCGTTTTTATCACTGTTGCATTTTCTTTACACTAAAATGTGTGGTGCTTTGTTATTAGAGCAAAAATCAAAATATTGGATTTCAAGTGAAACCAATAGTATCTGCTTAATTGTCATGTCACAGTAATTAACATATCCAAAAATTAAAGAAAATGATGAGGTAGAAAATTAACCCTTAATGAAAAGTTGTTGAAGCCAATTAGCGAAAATTATGTTTGGCTAAATTAGTCTAAGATTTTCTAAGTTTTCAGAAAATAATTACCCGTCTTATGGTTCAAACTCTCCTGTTTCTTTATTTAACAAAATTAAATTTTTGCTAATTTTCTTCAAAAGCTATTTTCACTAATAATTTTCTACCTTATCGTTCTTCATGATTTTTGCATATGTTCATTACTGCGAGTTGGAAATTAAGTAAATACCATTGGTTTTAGTTGAAATTCAATATTTCGATTTTTGAATTTTGCTCTGATAAGTAAGGATTCTTATTTTTTTTTTTTTCCACTGTAAACTCTTTAGAAGATTAAAATCAAGGGGAGATAACTGGATTCTATCATTTGTTATTTTGCGCAGAATCCGATATTATTTTTCAGGTCGGCCATATTGCTTCTTCTCGATATAATTCATGCTTTTTTTTTCCGAAAATCAGCTCTAGCACATCTTTTACAGGACCATTTTTTGGAATTTATACTAATTTCAGTATGACAGTTAAGTACTTAACATTTTTCCATGAAATGCCTATGCTTGAAAATACATGATTGAGTTAAACGACACACTAAAATAAAGTTGACAAAAAAAATGTCATACTTTGCTGGGAAGCAGCCCTGTGATATTGTATTCCACAAACGGGGAGTTCTTTGTTTGTGATAGTTTCATTTATTTTAATGTACATAGAGGAAGAAAGGAAAGTTCTTTTCAGTGGCTGTAGCTAGACGATTTTTTTGCTGTAAATGTTTTACATGGAAGAATAAGAAATTTGAGCTGAATCAAGCATATTCCATGGAAATAACGATATAATAGAGATTAACTAGCAATGTATCTTCTGTGAGAAAGGAGTTCTAGGGAAATGAGGTCATCATTCCTCACTAATTTTCAATTTTGTACTCTATCAAGACAAGAAAGAATGATCTGAATGGCATCTCTTTAGATGTGGTAACAGTATTACATCTGAATCTCATTAGTTTTATCTTGGGGATAAATTGAAGTATGAGTGATGGTAGTGAAAGAAGAGAAAATGGGTTTTATTCCAAAAAAAATTATAATAACTCCAGTAAGTTTTTAGTTTTCAAATGTGAAGAAATTGATTGTTTTTACGCAAGTAATATGCACAAAAGGGGTCGTGTATCATGACAGATTCCATTGTAGGCTTGTGTCTTGGAACGGACCAGCGTTAGCATATTTGATTCCTAGTGATGTATGGCTCCAACTAACAAGTGTGAAAAACACCTGTGTAGACTCTTCAAAAAAAAAAGAAAAAAACCCAGTAAACTGTATTTGTATCTAAAATCTATATATATATAAAAGCGAAAATGTTTGTTTGTGTGTGGATTTTCGTGTATGTCTGAGAAAGGCTTTTTTCCGACGCCTTCTCGTGGGTGTCACTTTTTCTTAAAACTTTTTATATCACATCTAAATCATAATATGTATGAGTTAATGTGGGTCGCCTGTCTATTTAATTTTCCCGACTTTCAAAAGATAAATATTCCACATATTCAGATTGCCGCATGTTGCTTTCACTTTTCAGTATAAAAACAGCGAAACTGGATTCAAACCGGATGCAAACGTCACCGTCAACTATCCCGCAGTAAAACGATTTGACCTCATTAAAATCTGCAGAATAGTGTGATGTTTGATATTCACTTTTTAATCGCTCTTACATTGCCTGTTGCTGTAGCGCAGGTGTTCAGGCTCAGCCTATGGGCCTCAAGGCTCCAGGTTCGAGCCGACCTGTGACCAAGCCCCCCCCTATTTTTTTTTTTTTTTTTACCATTTTTAAAATCGCTGTTTTTTATCATTTTTTTATATTTAAACAGGGTTAAGTTTCCTTTTTGTTCTTCTTTACCCCCCCCCCCCCAAATGCACACACCTTCAAGCACCCGGGCAACGCCGGGTACCCCCCGCTAGGCTATGATAGAACCTGTTTATTTACATCAAGAGAAAATAGTGACTAAAGACATGACTAGACTATCAGGATCACAGATCCTAAAACTACCTTCCTTTTCCAAAAAAGGAGTAAGGTCTTGAAGGATAGTATCATGACAAATAAACACTACCCTCTCCTCCCTCAAAAAAGGTAGTAATGTCTAGTAGAATGACATGTATTGCATGAGTCTGAAACTATATAGTAACCTGAATTAGGCAGTTATTAATAAATCTGAATTAATCACAAAATACATGCTAAAATATTCTTTAGTTTTGGGATTGAGTTATTTTTGGAAAGAAAAATATTAAAACTTAATTTTTATAATTATATGTATGTATATTGTTTTTTGTTCTTTTTTCTCAAATCAGTTTTTGTGTCCGAGTGCTGGCGGTTCTGGTATTCCTGAAGTGACTGGTTTTCTTAACGGGACGCTGATTCCAAAGGTATTCAGCTTCAAAACAATGATTGTCAAGTTTGTGTCTTGTGTCTGTGCTGTTGGCTGTAACATGCCAGTGGGACCTGAAGGTCCAATGATACATTTAGGGTGAGTCTCTGCTTAATGATTACATGCAATTCTTAAAGTTGGACATTTCTAAGTATTTTGTTAAAAGTTCACTTTAGCAGAAAGTACTGTCTCATTAATCAATCATTTTGTGTATTTGTGTGTGTGTTTTTTTTTTTTTTTTTTTTTCTTTTCTCCTGTTGAGGTTAGACGTGTTGTGAAAGACTCCCAGGATCAGGTAATCGTCAGATGATCTCCATGTCTTAAGCAGACTATCATTATGGCTTTTAACCATCAATATATGGTGCATTTTTGGATAACTCTTGAGTTGGAAGCCATGTTTAGTTTTAGAACGGTTTCCGATGGTTCTATACATGTCCTGGAGATGATGAGTTCTCAGTAGACAGTTGTTCTGTATAGGTTCCTGACTTTATAACTAGTAGCCACAGAGAAAAAGATTCTTGCGTTGATACGAAGAAAACATATGCAAGGTTGCTAAAAAAAAAAGTTTTACTTTTTATGGAGCAATTCTGGTTTCTGATTGGTTGGTAGCAGAACATGAATTTGGTTTGTCAGTTTCTAGCAGCAGCATTTATAAATAGAATCTCCCAACTGTGAGGAACCATACCCCTCATTAGTAAAAAAAAAAAATATTGCAACAATAACTGACGGCAGGTGACATAGCTATACTAGTTAAGATGCTGTTGTGTGACACTTTTGCATGGAGGTGAGTAGGGTGAAACTGATAATTTTCTCTATCTGATGCACTACAGCTAGGATCATGCTTTGACATTTCGTACATGTTGTATGTGTGTTGTATGATGCCACTAAGATCTGTGTTATCTTATTGTAATACATTGTGTTTGCTAGGTAGGTTAATTTATTCACTTTTTTGATATCTGCAATAACTTCCTTTCATGAGAGGTGGATTTTGACAGGTACTTCAAATAAACTTAACTGCATCTGCTACATTTAGCAACAGCAGGTTGCTGCACCTTTTGTCTTGTACCCTATTGCATGTTTTACATTTGAAGGAGTTTGAGCTAGTTCCAAGCTTACAGATGCTGTATGGGTATTTGCCTTGTAGAACAGATATCCTCACTTTAGCATTATATGCTTCGTCTTTGGTATGATATATTCTGAAGTCACCTCTGTGAAATGTTGTACTCCCCTCTATTGCACCGGATGTACTGATAAAAATATTTGCATACAGAATCTCTCATGGAGCCCCATTTCTACAAGCTTTTATCAGTTCAAGGACTATTATAAACAAGAGTAGATTAAGTACTGATCTTTGGGGCACTCTTAGCAAAAGTCACGACTGTGTTGGATTTGTAGTAGTCTAGAAAGTGCATTCACTAATTGCTTAGAGACAAGTTTGTGCCCCCATACCCGAAGGATAGCTTTTTTTGGCACTGTGTCAAAGACCAGAGATCAAAATTTTATTTTCTAAACTTATGGTTACCCTTGTACAGCTTCTATTTTGACTCCAAAAAATTGCCGCCTAAAGACTTGCTGGAGCTTTCCAGAATTGATGACCTCAGTTCACAAAGTACAAGATGCCCCAGTTACTGACTTGGGCAGAAACTAAAACGTTTCTTGCCCATTTCTTGACTTTCCCATCTCCCCCCCCCCCTCCTCCTCTCTATAAGTGAGTGCAGTATAGTATCCTTTGGTCATGTGATAAATCACCCCTTTCTTACACACACACACACACACACATACACACACACACACACACACACACACACACACACACACACACACACACACACACACACACACACACACTGTCTCAGCAGGAGAACCGATTTAAATTTCAATTGTAACTGCAGTGTCATCCTCATCATCATAGGAGAAGGAAGATAAGAATTTCCAGATTCTTGAACTGAGAAAATATTAAAGTTGTCAGTCAATAAAAGAAAAAATTGAGATTATAACCAGACCTTGCAAAAGACTGAGAGGCCTGGGTAAGAGCCATCATAAAAAATCATCCAACTCCTGTTAGCATGGAAACAAACATTAAATGATGACGATATTACTTTAATCTCTCATTTAAGGACATTTTCAGTTGTCAACGATTATCAATTGACATTGCGAATTCTCCTGAGGCACATTTGAGGTAACCTCTTCAGAGGTTTAACGAGTCTGCAGTATATGGTTCCTGTTTTGGAAGGATACAGAAAAAGCAGACTATGCACATTTTGTGTGTGTATAAAAATAGAATAACTTTCTCAAGGATTTTTGAGAATGGGTTATAGTTTTGAAATCCATCTTGTACATCATTTTTGTAGACTATTGTTCACTGACAGCGTCTTTGACTTCATTTCTTATTATTTATGCTAATGTATTTTTATATCTTCTAAAGACAAAC
Source organism: Euprymna scolopes (assembly GCF_053919585.1). Taxonomy (NCBI): domain Eukaryota; kingdom Metazoa; phylum Mollusca; class Cephalopoda; order Sepiida; family Sepiolidae; genus Euprymna; species Euprymna scolopes. Next base: position 77,220,662 of record NC_136511.1, on the reverse strand, counting down.
TGGATTAATTAAATCTTATTTGTTTAAAATATACTCTACACTGTTAGATAAGGAAAACCATTATTTGAATAAAAAAAAAAATTTGTGTGGCACCTAGGAGTCAGAGGTGACCTCCAAAATGGAAGTTGACAAACTCATATGATTTCTGGGTATGGATAATTTGCTCTTCTTTCTGGCGATACTTTAAGCAAAGCAGATGTATAAAAGCAGGGTTCGCATAGGTTTGAAAAGATTGTGAATTTTGAGTAATGTCTTGAAAACACCTTGTTTCTGGGTTTATTACCTTGAAAAAGCCTTAAAAATATGGAAAATGTCTTGAAATGGGCTTGAAAATTGTATTCTTTATATTCAGTAAAAATTTGTCAGAATATTAAAAATAAAATTGAAAGAAATACTATTAAAATAATTTTAAAATATTAATTGAAATCCTATTGAAATATTAAAAATAAAATGAAAAGAAATTCTTCTGAAATTGTATCATGTTATGTCGATACAAGAGTTAAGGCCCTTTATCACAAAACTACCTGATGTTATCCGTGTATTTTATTGGATGTAGCCAAAATGAAATTCAAAATCGAAATATAAACTATTTTAATATTTTTCAAACATCAAAGTATTAGTTTTTTAGTTTTATATTATTCTTTATATAAAAACTTGTGTTTTTAAAACTTAAATTTTGTCTGGAGAAGACTTTTTGAAAAGTCTTTGAAAATGGGCATTGAAAATCGTATGAGCTCTGAAAAGGTGCTGTTCCTTTGTTTGGAAGGAGTAAGTGTGTTTTTTTTTGTTTTTTTTTTTAAAGTAATTGTTTCCTTTATGTTTACATTACTATTGAGACACCTAAAACGTATTCAGAGATAGAATAATTTTTCTTTCCTACATTCCTTTTAAGTAGCATGCTGATGTCATAACTCGTGTAAGCTGTTTAATATAAGCATTGCATGAGACGATAGTCGTCATCAATTAAACTTCTGTTTTATATGTTGACTCATGTTGGATGGCTTTTAGAAATGTATTTCCAAGCTCGCCTGTTTCTGACCATTTGATCCTCTTTAGAGCCCATCTTTGTCACATTGTCCCATTTTTTTACCCTAGCCTTTCCCTATCTCGTTGACACTTGGTACTTTGATTGTTCTTCATCTGCTAACCCAAGAACTCTCATCCATTCTTTCAACGTGACCATACCATTAAAGTTTGCTTATACTGTCCAAATGTAATCCTGAGGTCATCAGATCTAAGCCTCACATTACGCATACATCATATTTCATATCATGCAACGGATATCCTCAAGTCTCACTGGCTAGGTTTCACTTCCATATTATATTTCTTTTAATCTCTCTGTCTGTTCCACCTTTTCTCGGAAACTACTGGGCCAATCTAGCTGAAATTTTGTATAGACCTTTGTTGTGATAAGGTGCAGCGAACTAAGTATTATGGTATTTTTTTGATGGACAGTTAAGGATTAATTGGGATTAGTATTTAATGCAAAAATGGGCACAAATTTAACCATATTCCACCATTAATTTGGTATAAAGCACTCATTATAACTCAATTTATTCCTCTTTCTAGGGAAATTGCTCTTGACATATCAAAGGCCTTCGATAAGGTATGGCATAAGGGTCTACTTCACAAGATTTCCAGCTACGGTATAACTGGAAATGTTTTCTCAATCATTAAATCATTTCTCTCCGATAGGCTCATAAGAGTAGTGGTCGATGGACAAAAATCAGAGGCCTGCAGTATTAATTCTGGAGTCCCTCGGGTCAATCCTGGGCCCAACTCTCTTCCTGATCTACATCAATGATCTCCCTAAACACATACTTAAATCATTTGTTGACATCTATGCTGATGACACGACCATCTACGGCTACATGTCAAAGGCTGTAAATGACAAAGTTCTCTCTGATTCTCTCTCCTCTGATCACGAGCGCGTGGTTCAGTGGGGGAAGATGTGGCTGGTTACCTTTAATGCATCTAAAACCAAACTCCTATCCTTACATCATCAACGCTCTGATCTCCATCTGGCATCAATTGGGATGGATGGCTCTCGTCTGGGAGAGAGTGTTTTGACAAGCTTCTGGGTTTGACCCTTACTCCTGATCTAAAATGGAACACGTACATCAAGTCTGTTGCCAAGGTCGCTGGAAAGATGGTGGGATCCTTCTACCGCTCCAGAAGATATCTCACTACTGATGCAATTCTCTATCTATATAAAAGCCAAGTACGTCCAAGAATGGAATACTGCTGCCATATCTGGGCAGGAGCTGCTAAAAACAGCCTATCCTGCCTTGACAGAGTACAAAATAGACTTTGTTGCTTAGTGGGGGATGCCATTTTCTCTATCCTGCAACCTCTCTCTCACAGAAGGGACGTTGCGAGCCTATCCTTGTTTTATCGTTATTTTCATGGCAGGTGCTCATCTGAACTCCAATCACTGGTCCCACCTCGCCAATCTTTCACGAAAAACACCAGTCTAGCTGAATGCACTGCCAAAAATTTCCCCCACTCTTTATCTGTGCCTAAATCAAAACGTGGATTCCATGAACAAAGCTTCTTTCTTAGAACTGCATGCCTGTGGAACTCTGTTCCGTCTGCCTGCTTCCCACCTGACTACAACTTGGATGTGTTCAAGTCCAACGTTAACAAATTCCTAATGAACCGCCCCCTTAAGTAAACACTTCATCAAATCTCCACACTAACGTACTGTACTTACAATAACCCTTATCCCTAAGTGGCTTCCAGCCTTGATAAGTGGTGACCACTGTGTAAAAAAAAAAAAGAAAAAAGTCCATCTTTGTCACATTATCTGATGTTTTATCCTAGCCTTTCCTTGTCTAGTTGACACCTTATACTTTGATTGTTCTACATCTACCAACCCAAGAACTCATCCATTCTTTCAATGTGGCCATACTATCAGTCTCCCGTTCTGCACACATCTCCCTATACTTTTTTTTTTTTTTTTTTTTTTTTACAAGGTGGTCACCACTTATCAAGGCCTGGAAGCCACTTAGGGATAAGGGTTATTGTAAGTACAGTACGTTAGTGTGGAGATTTAATAAAGTGTCTACTTAAGGGGGCGATTCATCAGGAATTTGTTTATGTTGGACTTGAAGACATCCAGGTTGTAGTCAGGTGGGAAGCAGGCAGACGGAACAGTTCCACAGGCGTGCAGTTCTAAGAAAGAAGCTTTGTTCATGGAATCTACGTTTTGATTTAGGGATAGATAAGGAATGGGGAAAGTTTTTGACAGTGGATTCAACTAGGCTGGTGTTTTTCTTAGATTGGAGTTCAGATGAGCACCTGCCGTGGAAATAACGATAAAACAAAGATAGGCTTGCAACATCTCTTCAGTCGGAGAGAGGTTGCAGGGAAGAGAAAAGGGCACCCCCCACTAAGCCACGAAGTCTATTTTGTACTCTGTCCAGATTTAATCTTCCTCTGAGCTCATCGGATCTGAACTGAACTTGTTTTAGAATTGCATTACACAATGCTGATCATTTTCCTACTACCTATAGCCTTGGTCTTTTTAAGACTAAAGCCAATAAGCATCTCCTGTATTTGTGATAATCATCTTTTGTTCTTGTTAACTCCTTACATCAAGTGGCTTCATGACTTGTCAAGGGCAATTTCCATGAAAAAAAATTCTTGTATGAGTATTTGATTTGCTAGCATTGTATAACATCTGTGTATGTTGTTGACATGTAAGTACTTAGCTAGGTAGTAGTAGTTGCATTTGCTTGTAAGAGTCCTCTTTCCATAACGCTAAACATCTGTTGAGTCATTCATTTTGTTCTTTTCCATTGTTATCATGAGCAACTGTGTTTATTTCTTTTGCTTTTCCTTTGTTTTGCAATAGTAGTTAAAATAGTGTAGCAATAAGAAAAAAAAAAAAAAGCAACATTCTTACTCTATGGCATCAAATTATTTTTTATTTTATACAGCGTACTATAGTTATATACATATTTTATGTGCATTAATGTTAAGCTTTGCCGCACCCAGTTCTTTAACAAAAAGTAAAAAAAGAGAGAGAGCTCTTAAAAATACCTCTGTTTGATACCATTAGCCAAGTCAAAGAGAGTGGATTTTCATTCACTTTCTTACCATGTTAGCTTCCTGCCCTGTCATGACGTTATTTCCTGAACACATCAGTTTAAATTAACTTCTAATGGAAAAATAATTTTTATTACTTAATTTAGTTTTACATAGAAAATTCCAGTCATTCGATTTAACATAACCCTCTCACCAAATTACATCTACAATTTACCATTCAGCTTTTTCAGTTTAATATTACCATTGCTTACTTTTTATCTATTTATTTTACATTTATCTATTTTTTTTTTTACATTTATCTTTTTTTTTTTTACATTTATCTATTTTTTTTTTTTTTACATTTATCTATTTTTTTTTTTACATTTATTTATTTTTTTTTTTTACATTTATCTATTTTTTTTTTTACATTTATCTATTTTTTTTTTTACATTTATCTATTTTTTTTTTTACATTTATCTATTTTTTTTACATTTATCTATTTTTTTTTTTTTTTTTTTTTTTACATTTATCTATTTTTTTTTTTTACATTTATCTATTTTCTTCTCCCTTCCAGTGCTTTGGTTGGAGCTTCGTTAAGTCAACTTCGAATCAAACTCTGCCAACAATTCCACAATTCTGAAGACAAGTAAGTTGATTGTTCTTTTGTTTTTTGTTTTAATTTTATTGACTATGACCTAGCCGTAACCCATGTCTCAACAATGCCCAGGGAAAATTGAGGAAATCAAGAATCACAGCCTCTGGAGCGAAAAAACTCATTTCACCTAAAATATATGCATAAATATCTAGCAAATTTTTTTTTTTTTTTTTTTTTTTTTTATGTAGATTTTTTTGGTTCAATCTCAGTTTGGTAACACAAGTGTAATAGGTTAGTTTAGATTGTCCTAGAATGTTATCTTTCTAGAACATTTCAACATTATCATCATAGAATACATTTTGTCGGACACATTATGGTATTTATGCATCCTTTGAACCAGACATAACTCTGCATTTGTTCAGCTTTCCCCGGAACATGTCAACAGCTCGGATTTAGCTGCTGTCTGTCGTAACATGGCGATCAGCCAATCACAATGCCGTATGCTTAGTTTTAACTCGATGCGTGAGTGCTACTCCCGAGCAACAGATGAGAAATTGGATAAATATTGGAAGAGGAAAAAAAATCAACAGCAAAAAAAAAAAAAAAAGCTACCATTTCTTACTTGCAAGTCAGGAAGAAAAGAGTAAAACATGAATTTAACCGTCTTGGACTAAACAGCTACAGACAACAGCGGAAATTACTGGCAAACCAATACTATGTGCAGCCTAGCAAAAAGAGGGACCATTACAGATGGCTGCGGCTGGAGATGTGCAAATGTGAAATGTTGACAGTGGACAGCAGTCTGAACTGCCACCTTCTTCAATAAATCTTGGAAAAAAAAACAAAAAGAAAACATTTTTGTTTTAGTTTTTTTACCAAAAAATACTGGATAAAAAAAATGACCCTAACCATAGCCTGAATACTCCTAAAAAGTAAGTGGAACTTAAAAAAAAAGCTTGTTCCAATTTTCCTTCCTAAAAAAATTAAATTATCACATTTTTAAAGAAACTTGTTTTTATATGGAACCTGGTAACCTTTAAAACAAAAAAAAAGTTGTTCCTTTGAACCTTTACTTGAAAACATTGGCTTAAAATTGCTTATTTGACAAAAAAAAACAAAAAAAACACTTATAACCGTTTTTTCACACAAATTAATAAAAATGAAAATTGAAGTTAGTTTTTTTTTTACATTTAACATTTTGCTATTTTTTTTTACGTAGCATTATTTCATCAGCCACGCTCTGCATAATCTGGCTGTTGACATCAGGGAAAGCCGAGCGAACGCAGAGTTACATCTCGTTCAAAAGAATGTACTAGTACCCAAGTTATATATATTATATTTCTTAGTTTGTTTGTCTGTCCATTCCACATTTTTTTCAGAAACTATAAGGCAAACTGGCTGAAATTTTGTATGGACCTTTAAATAGGTGCAGCAAACTAAGTATTATGGTATTAATTTCCTATTAATTCATTTTTGCATTGACTGATACTATAATACTTGGTTCACTGCACTTTATAACAAAATGCATACAAAATTTCAGTAAAATCGGCCCAGTAGTTTGAGAAAAAATGGAACAGAAAAAAATATAGATTATGAAAAATGAATGTGTAACGATTACATGACTTGATTCATTTCTTCTGTAATGTTGTATTTCAGTTGGTTAAAACTTGCGTAGGAATACATTTGACAATTTGAGCACATGCATGTGGCATTCAGCCATTTACTGTTTTCCATCCATCTCAAACCAAATTTCACTTCCTGAATGAGATGCTGTAGAGATAAGATGTTAAAAAAAAAGTGCTCTTGTTTTTAGCCAGAAAACGGCAAAACAAGATAGAACTCCAGAACTCTATATTCTATATTTTAGCTTAAGCTCGCCTGCCGAACCAACTTGTCTTACATGCTTATGTTCCTATTTTAATGAAACGTTTGAGTTTATTTTATTGTAAAGAAGATATTGGTATTTTTATATGGAACCTGGTAACGTTTATTCATCATATCAAGCCAGACACAGCTGACGCAATAAAATGGTTATTTCTCATATTGACATTCAAGTCACATCAACCAACTCTACAGTTTTATAGCAAAGCTAAAACACTATACTATGCTAATTCATAATTGTAATGATGAATGCTTGTGCTCAAATTTTAGCATACAAAATATGTCAATGTTGTCATTAAAAAGCACCAGCCCTTCCTTTACACTGTCACTAACTATAAGTCAGAGTGGCAATAAGAAAAATAAATTATAATCAGTTTGAGCCGAGATGGATATGACATTTCTCACTAACAATTGTCAGCAGATGAGATCAACATTCAAGATCAATCAGGACTAAATTCGAATTTTACTCTGATAAATGCCTCCCTTCCTGCCGAACCAAGTTGCCTTACATGTGTAGGTTCCTATTTTAATGAAACATTAAATAAAGTTTTTTTTTTTTTTTTTTTTTAATTTTTTTTAAGAAGATGGTGGTGTTTTTATATTAAACCTGGTGATCTTTTCTTATATTTTTTTTTTCAGAACTTTTTATATGAGGATGGATGATTTGTATTATTTGATTATTTTCATGACATTCTGGTGTAATCTTCTCCAGATGCATCTTTTTGAACTACTCCAAAGAATATATGTAACTAGAAAAGTCTTTGGTGTTCAAAATAAAAATTGCTTAAAATGATTTCTCTGCATATCAGTCATTTGAATTAATGAAAACAAATAAAACACTTTACACCAATCAGATGCATTTTCCTAAATTTAAAAAAAATTACTATTTTGATCCACCTTGAACGCATAAAAAGTCTAATTTTCCTTCAATAAACAGTTAGTCAAAATCCATGGCAGATATCATCTACATTGCTTTAGCTTCCCTTGCCCTCTGTTTGATTTGGGGTAGTTATCTTAAATTTGCACATAAACACTCTGAAGCTAACGCACACACAGACACAACTCTTTAACTGTCTCACATTGTCGTCTACTCATAAAAGATAAATGTATAAACTCAACTTTTCTCACTGAACAATTCTTCTACAATGAAAACAAAGGAATATAAATTTATATTAATTACTTTTAATCAAATGTAATTTGTATACTTGAGTGGAGAAGTTTTGATTACAATTTTTCAGACCTGTGGATAATTCATGGCATTTAAATTATCAACTTGGAGTTCTTTAATGTTTTAGCTAATGAATCCCTCTTCTTCTCCAAAGACTCTAAAAATATGAACAAACATTCCATGTACACATTCATTAATTAATATCCGTAACTTGAATCATCTGATGATATGAGCGGAAAATCTTTATCCTGCCTATTGAAAAAAACTTGTAATATGTCAGTTAATACACTCAAGGTTGAAATAATAAAAAACATATTTAGCTTTACTAACATATTGAGCACTCTTTATCCTTGTTTTTTTTTTTTTACCAAATATACCTAGCATTTCAGCCTGGCGTTGCCCGGGTGTTTGGAGGTTTTTTTTTTTTTTACATAGGCATCACCAAGAGGCCACTCAAGGATAAGGGTTAAAGAGTGTACAGTAGACATTGGACAATATAGTAATCATTAGTAATGAAAATTTGGTAAATTTGATAACTTATATAGAACGGCTCATCAAGAACTTATTTACGTTAGACTTGAACACAGCCATATTGTAGTAAGCCGGAAAGCAGGAAAACGGAAGACAATTCCACAGGCGTGCAGTTCTAAGAAAGAAGCTTTGTTCATGGAATCTACGTTTAGGTTTAGGCACAGATAAAGAGTGGGGGGAATTATTGATAGTGTGTACAGCTAGACGAGTGTTTCTTGTGAAAGTTTGGTGAGGGGGGACCATAGATTGAAGCTCAGTTGAACACCTTCCATGAAAATAACGATACATCAGAGACAAACTCGCAACATCTCTTCTGTGAGATAGAAGTTGCAAGGAAGAGAAAAGGACATCTCCTACGAGGCTACGAAGTCTATTTTGAACTCTATCAAGGCAGTATCAAGGTGTATGCTGAGTAAAAAAAAAAAACCCAAAAACGGTCAATTCTTAACTTTGACCCCTATTAATATTTATTGTTTTGGGCTCAAATCAAGTTAAGTTAGATCCATGTCCAAGGAACCTATATCTAAAATTTCAGGTGTTTAGACCCAAAATTGTCGGAGTTTGGTAAAGTTCTCAAAGGTCAAATCGTTGAACTTTGACCCCTTAACAGCCAAATTTCTGGCCGAAAACCGATCAGAGATTTTCCCAAATCTCAATACCCTGTATATCAAATTTCGAGTCTGTAGACTAAAAATTGACAGTTATTGCGTAGGGAAATGTACACACAGACACGTTCACTTTTATAGATATATAGATATAATCTTTTGTGAACTTTTGATTTTGAACTTATTTTGTTTGTATTTATCATCTAACATTTCTAGTGCTCTTGCAATTAAGTATTACCTACAAATTGTTTTCCTTGAAAATATTTATAAACTTCGACTTTTAATCAGATATAAAATCTTTTTTTTTTTTTTTTTTTTTTTTTAATTTATGCTTGTGAATTCATTTTGTTAGTGTTTATCCTCTCACATTTCTCTTGCCCTCGCATTTAAGTATAAACCTAAAAACCATTTTCATTAAAAATGTTTCTCTAAAACTGGCTCTCCCCAAAAAATCTTCCTGGCAAATTGTAACTCTAAAAAAAGGGAACTCCAAATATATTTCCAAATTTGCACATATTGATCTTCTGATTATTTCTGAAAGGAATATGGTTAAATAATAATTATCTAACTCCTAGCATTCTTACAAGTTTAATTCCTTCCAGAGTCTCTGACTGCAACATCTTAGTTGTGATTAAACGTATCCAACAAAATTATAAGTGTAAATTTTCTGATTTATGTTTTATTTTTATTTATTTTTTTTTTTTAAAGCATAAAAGAAAGTTGGTGTATAAATATATATTAGTCTTTTTTAAATTTTCCACTCCAAATAAAGCACATTGCATAAAGGTCTACTATTTGGGATTGTGTGTCTAATAGGGACTGAGGGGAGTTGAGCAGCATTACATTTGTACTTCTACAGGTTAGTACAGTCAGGGAAGCAGAAAGCAGGAAAGGAGTTCCAAAGTCTAACAGTCCGAGGTAAGAAATTATTAGAGTAGAAACTTTCCGGCATCTATAGACCTCAACAGTAAGGGAGTAGGGTTTTGCTGTTTTTCGAGTTAGTCGGGGAGTATGCCATGATTTCAGTACTTGTAAAACAGACACAGGGATGTGACATTGCGGTGATGAGACAGAGGTTGGAGTTTGTGGGACCTATTAGATTTTTTTTTATCCTCCCTAGGAGTGAGAGATTAGTGGTATACGCTCCATTTCATATGTGGCAACAATACTCCATGCATGGGCAAATTGTAGCTTTATAGATATATAGGATACTGTCTGGTATAAGTAATTTTCTAGCATGGTAGAAGGAGCCTATCTTCTTTGCAGCAGCCTTGGCAATGTCTTCAATTTGTTTCAATTCATGTTGCCTGTCATTAAATTATATTTTGTTTTCATCTAACTTTTTTTTTTTTTTTTTTTTTTTTTGCTTATTTGCAGGCGTAATTTCATATCTGCTGGTGCTGCTGCTGGCGTGGCTTCTGCATTCGGGGCTCCCGTTGGAGGTTTGCTCTTTTCCATGGAGGAGGTGTCTTCCTTTTGGACAACCACTCTTTCGTGGCAGATCTTTTTTTGTTGCATGGTATCGACATTCACAACAGACCTTTTCAACTCTGCTCTCACTCGATTTTCTTACACGGGGGATTTTGGCTACTTTAAGAAGGAAAGGTACATCCTGTTCAGTGTGAGTCTTTGCTTTCTGTTCAGTCTGCTTTACCGACACCCTCTCAAAAGTCCATCCAACGTCACTTCCACTGAAGTTCTAACATTTCCTATTCTCACAGAAACTAAGCTTATTTTCCCAAAAGGCCAGCCCGTATAATCTGTTTGTGACCTCTTGTGTACAACTCTATAAAAACCCACTTGCACAAAATTTATTCAGTTAAGGGAATCGTAACAATGCCTCTATAAGGCCACCATTCGCCCATGTATGGAGTATTGTTGTCATATTTAGGCTGGTGCATCTGCTACTAGTCTCTCACTCCTAGACAAGGTTCAAAAGAGTCGCCAACCTGATAGGTCCTGAACTGTAATCTAAGCTTCAGCCTCTGTCCCATCGATGAAATGCAGCATCCCTCTGCCTGTTCTACAAGTACTTTAACGGTGAATGCTCTTACGAACTGCAAGCACTTGTACCCCCTCGATGTAAATATCCCCGAAAAACCTGACAAGCAGCAAAATCCCACCCCTACACAGTTGAGATCCCTAGATGTAAAAGAGCCTTCTGTTCCAGTAGTTTCTTCCCCAGAACTGCTAGACTTTGGAATTCCCTTCTGGGTTCCTGCTTCCCCAACTGTACTGACATGCAGAAGTTCAAGTGTAACGTGAACCGACATCTTGCTGGCCAACTCCCCACATAGTACTCCTGTAGCTTATGTCCCTGACAGTAGCCCCCTACATCAAAGTGGCAATGTGTCTTGTTTGGGGTGAAAATGTAATAAAAAGAAATAAAAAAAAATTTTTTTAAATGCTATCATAATGTAAAAAGTGGAAAGATGTGCATGTGGAGAAAGGCAAAAACAAAGGGATTATTATTTTTTTATTTTTTTTTATTTTTTTTTTTTTGTAGTAAATCTTGATTTAGTTACTTTGACACAGTGAGTGATATGTGTATAACTGTTTAATATTTCCAGATAAAATCTCTTTATCAAATTGTAACTGTTTCAAATCTGAAACTTGCATGGACTTAAACGCTGCTAATATTGCTTTGTATTGCACTATTGCAGTAAATGTCAAAGTAAAGGCCCCTTCAGTCTTTGACAGACTATGGATACCCACGAAGGGATGCCTGTGCATGAAATTCTTGTGGCAGGAGCTGCGCAATCTCCAACCACACCTTTTCTGAATCGACATTGTTAAATACCAGTGGCAGGTGAAGTGTATGTACAGGATGACTGGAAACAAATGCCAAGATAAGCAGAGAGCATATACAGTGCCTAGAATTCCCAAATGATCACCCATCTGGTACTAAATAGGCTCATCGTTGCTTAACTTTGGTGATCTGACGAGAACTGTGTGTCAATGCGATTATGCCGTATATAAACGTCAAAGTAACTTTGCAGTAAATAGTAAATAAGTTTTACCTTATGAATTTATATTTATTAGTGTTGGCTCGATTAATCGGAATCAGAAAAATTGGAACATTTTTGGGATTCTATTCCGAAAACTATTTTACTGCTGGTACTAAAAATATTGATTTTTAAGAAAAACTAAACTCTACAGATCAGAATCAAACTTGTTAAAAATAGCAGCAGAAAATAAGAAAAAATGGCACAAGTGAAAAATATAGATGAAAATCTCACAATTAGTTTATAAAAATCTTGGACACAAATTATAAACGAAAAACGTTTTAAGAAGTTTGTAAAATTTTGAAAGTAGACGAGTACTATGTTACCCCCCCCTCTTTAAAAATTAAAATTCTAGGTAAAATTTTATGAAATGATTTTAGAATCAGAATCGTTAATTAAAAACAGAATTGGTAAATGTATCAGAATTAGGTGGAAATATTGGAATAATTCCATCACTAACATTTATTTACTTGAAGTTATTTGGTGTGTGCTAGATTCATTTTACAAGTGTAAAAATTTTAAATTAAACCTATTAATAATTTTTTTTTTTTTTTTTTTTAAATTGATTATTATTAAACATTTTAATCTACGTAACCTCCAACCTTCTTCAGATGTATCTTGTTGAACTTGGGGAATCTGGACGGAATTTAGAGCGGAACCCTTTATTTATTTCACGAGGGTAGCAGCCACTAAAAAATACAATTGCAAATTACTTACGATTTTTATCTAGTCAAGTGTTTCATTCAAAATTCCATTTGGATTCCAGAGTTTGACAAGATACACACCTGAAGAAGGTTGAAGGTTATATCAACCGAAACATTGTGAAATAACACTAAAGATGAGGACAATAGTCCAAAGAATCCAAATACGAATAACCAATCCTCATCTCAAAAATTCAGAAATGTAATGAATATTTAATTTAATGGTGAGAAAAAAAAATCAGCAACATTGACATAATTGGTCTTTTATTGTGACAGCCTTCTATAACTCCTCCATACACATATTATACATAATGCCATAAGCAAACTACATCCCCTTATTATTTAGTTAATATTAGTTGGCAGCCTGGCATTGCCCAGTTGTACAATACGCTTAAACATGATATTTTAATTTATGCAGATTGAATATTATCTATTACAAGGAATAATTTGCTTGGTGAACTAATTTGAAAAAAAAAAAAAAAATTATGAAATAATAATGATGATGTCATTCATCAAATTCCATCTGTGTTTGTTTACAATATCACGTCAGCTGATATTTGGGCTTGATGATGAATGCCCTGGAGAAGTCAATTCTGATTAATGTTTAGTTTTAAAATATGCAAACAAAGAAATGATTTGCGGCGATTTTTAATGGTACCTATTCTTTTATCGTGAATGAAACTCAATAATAAGAAAAAAATAAAAATAAAATGATGAATTACACCTGGACTTAAACAGGGGATCATTCGATCTGCAATTGAAAGCTCTACCACTAAGCTATATCTCCAGATTATAATAAATCTTTTTTATTTATTTATTTATTTATTTATTTTTTTTTTTTTTTTATGAAATGATTTGTTGAAATCTCCCTTGACCAGAGTAACTGAAATGATTTGTTGAAATCTCCCTTGACCAGAGTAACATGAAATATATTCCTCTTGTAAAAATGATTGTTTTTTGGTCCCCCCCCCCGATTTATCGGAGAGAGACCTATGTTTTTAGTGGCGTTCGTCCATGCGTCTGTTAGTTCGGATCATTGACAGATAACCATCTATTAGTTTTTCCTGAAATTTTGCACAAATTGTATTTCATTAAATAGATGTGCACAGTTAAAAAGTGTTTTTTTGCAAAAATTCCCGTTGCATCCTCAGGGCTCAAAAGAGGTCAAAAATGCCCCAAAATGATATGTTTTGTCCCATATCTTTTTATCCATCCATTAGATTTTTCTGAAACTTGGCCAAAATGTAGAGCCCATTGTTAATATAAATCAAGTATGGATGACCCTGGCAAAATTCTGGTTCACGTCCCCGGGGACTTTTAGTGCTAAAAACGCCCTTTTTTTTGTGGCTCTTTTTTCATATTTCTCAACAAAAACTTGATATGTCTGACTATAGTGGTTTTTTCACAGTGGTTAACTTAAATATACACATATTAAGGCCTGAAACTACACCATTATCCATTTACACTGGGATTCGGCATCCCCAGGGGCTCAAAAGAGGCCAAAAATGACACTTTTGTCCCATAGCATTTGATCCATCCATTAGATTTTCCTGAAACTTGGCCAAAATGTGGAGGCCATTGTTCTTAATATAAATCCAGTATGGGTGACCCTGGCAAAATTCTGGTTCGCATCCCTCTGGGACTTTTATGGCTAAAAAAACATGCCTTTTTGGAGCTCTTTTTTCATATTACTCAACTTGATATGTATGTCTGTATAGTGGTTTTCCATGGTGCTATATTCAAATATAAATGTCTTAAGGCGTGAAACTGCACCATTTGTCCATTTCTACTGGGATTCAGTGTTCCTAGGAGTTCAAAAGGGGTCACAAATGCCACAAAATTGGGAAAAAAATGACACTTTTTACCCAATAACTTTTGCCCCATCCATTAGATTTTTCTGAAACGTTGGCCCTTCACACTTCTCACATTCATCATTTCTTCACTATTTTTTGTGGTGTCATCTCACATGCAGTACCAGAGGGGGACCACGCATGTGTAGCTTGTTATCTGTAAGAGAGAAAAGCTATTTTTAAGATTGGATTTTTTTTTTCAATATTTATCTGAATTTCTGTACAAAACATATCTAAGAACACTGCCAGACATAAATTAGCTTTTTGTTAAATTTGCAAAAGATATGCTCATCTGTTTCGGAACCTATGAGGAAATAACTTACACACACAAAATGACTTTTATATAATAGAGATTTGCTACCAGATCAGGCTGTCGAAAAATATTGGCTTCCTGACTTAAGTGCACCAAATATTAATATTTACTTTTGCAAAACTCAATCATGTTTTTGCAGTCAAAAATAATTTCTCTCTACAAAACAAACTGAACAGCATAAATAAATATATAAAAATATAAAATACTTGAAGCATAATCAATTTTTTTCCAAAATAACTGGATTTGGCACTTAATAACTCTAAAAGGGTTGATATGCCATAAAACAAAACAATCACCAATGTTTAACGCTAAAACTTATGGGATTTATCATACCCTAAAGTTAACCTTTGTTACCAACGGAACTGTCTAGTGTCGCAGAGAAAAAAAAAAAGTGTTTTTGTTTGTTTGTTTTTTTCCACACATAAGCTTTACTGTGACTTTTTAAACTTGCTCATTATTTTGCTTTTGCATACTGTGATGTGTATGTTTGTATCTTGTTTTAAGGGTCAATCTTGTATTGTTTATTTTTCATTTGCACCTGCATAAGTCTGGTATATAAAGCTACTGGTTTTGAGCACTCTTCTTGGCGTGTGCATTGCATAAATATTACTTTGTTCAGAAAATACTGAACAATTTTCCAGACTTGTTTTAAGAAAAAATTGACTTGGGTTGCTATTGTTTTGCAATGTTTTATATAATTTACTAGGTCCCGCATTGTCTGCCGAGCTCCAGTCCCTGTTGAATGTAATGGAATCGTCTGTCCTATAAAAAGAACAAGAACTAACGAAATTGCTAAACTATTCTGTTAACCTTTCTTTTAATAAACCTTCTTTTCTATCTTAAAATTCTTGTTGGAGTTTTCCCCTATTAGTTTAATACTTGTGCTGTTACAATACTTTGCTTCTGAAATTGGTCATTATTTTCTTAAGTCTAAGAATTCAAAGTTGATTTTTTTTCTCCTAATTCTGTTATTTCCTGGCCAGTCTGGTACTTTTTTATGAAAACGTCTGTATAGCATTTGAAATGAAGAAACATACATTAAAATGTTTGTTTTGCACAGGTCCCATGTATCTATGTATGTATGTATGTTATGTATGTATATATATATATATATATATAGCACACACACACACACACACACACACACACACACACACACACACACATATATATATATGTTACAAAATTTTAATATGACTATATACATATATACAAACTGTATTTATTTTTAAACATAATAAATTAAAAACTAAAAAAAAACTAAAAAGCCTAGTTAACCGGTTTCAAACTTTCCTTTGTTGAGCAAGTATCAAAACTAGTTAACTAGCTTTTTTAGTCTTTTTATTTTTTTAATTCATTTTTTTTTTAAATAAATGCAGTCTGTATATAACCATATGTTGGATGGTTGCATTTCAATGACCAAACGAAAGAATCGGTTCAAGATCATAATTCTTATTAATTTTTTTTATTTTATTTTAGTGAATATCTATATTTATTTCCCTTACCATCTTACACATGTTTCGCAATTCATAACTAAAAAATATCATCTTTGGTTTATTTGGCTGCTCTTCAGAGATGATCAAATGTTGAAAAAAAAATATGCAAAACAAAACAAAGCAGATAAGAACAAAAAACAAACAGTTATAAATAGGATAAACTCACTTTAAAAGTGGCAAAGAAATACCCCCCCCCACACACACACACAACATTCTGACATCATGCTGGAAGATTATGAAATAACATCCAACAATAATCTTTTCTTTCTTTTCTTTTTTTTTTACGTAGACATCATCATTTATCAAGGCCAAGGGGCCACTCGAGGATAATGGTTAAAGAGTGAGTGTACAGTAGTCAATTGGACAAGATAGTAATTGTCAGTAATGGAAATTCAGTAAATTTGTTAACATAAGTGGAACGGCTTATCAAGAACTTGTTTACATTGGACTTGAAGACAACCATATTGTAGTCAGCTGGAAAGTATGCAAACGGAAGACAGTTCCACAGGCATGCAGTTCTAAGAAAGAAGCTTTGTTCATGGAATCTACATTTAGGTTTAAGCACAGATAAAGAGTGGGGAGAATTATTGATAGTGTTTTTAGCTAGACGAGTGTTTCTTGTGAAAATTTGGCGAGGAGGGGGGCATAGACTGAAGCTCAGTCGAGCACTTGCCATGAAAATAATCATAAAGCAAACTCGCTACATCTCTTCTGTGAGAAAGAGGTTGCAGGGAAGAAAAAAGGACATCTCCTATGAGACTAAAAGTCTATTTTGAACTCTATATAAACAGTCTGAAAAACTTAGTGGTAAAAACAAAACAAAAATTCAATTTTGCATATAAATCTATAAATATAAAAGCGAAAATGTATGTATGTTCGCTTTTTGTGTATGTCCGCAGAAGGATTTTTTTCGGCGGCTTCTCGAGGCCGTCGCTCATTTTTAAAACTTTTTATATCACGTCGAAATCATAATGTCTACGAGTTACGAACTGGGGGTCGCATGTGTATTTAATTTGCCTGACTTTCGAAAGCGAAATATTCAACATTTTTCGATCGGCGCATGTAGATTCGCCTTTTTCGTATAATAAAAGCGAAACTAATATGGAGGTTGTTACATCGTTCCCAGCGCGATTCGTCGGGAGCGCCCAAAAGCAATCAGCTTTGATCAATGTGGTTTTTTCCTTATATCAGACAATTGCTATTCAATTTGGACAATCCTCTTTCAATGGGGAGCTGGTCCCCCCCCCCTCCCCCCGCATCATCTTGGGGAAGCCCAAACTGCCCCGTACTAAATGAAAAAACAATTCCGCAGTGAAACAAAGTAAACAAACGCCAAAAAACTGCCCCGTCATCGTAACGATCCCGCGATGACCTCATTAAGCGGCGACCTGTCAATCAAACCTCCTTGACTTTACTCACTTTAATCATTCTTAAATTAATATTGTCGCCGTAGCGCAGGTGTTCAAGCTCAGTCTATGGGCCTCAAGGCTCCGGGTTTGAGCACACATGCCACCAACCCCCACCATCTTTTTTTTTTTTTTTTTTTAAATCGCTATCGTTAAGTTTCCTTTTTGTTCTAATTTGCCCCCCCCAAAAAAAAACACACACACACACACACATACACATGCCTACAAATACCCGGGCAATGTCAGGTACCCCCCGCTATTTAAAAATAAAATGATCACCTTTTTAAACTAGACTGGGTTTTAAAGACATGTAATCAATTTTGTTTGTTTTATATTCTGGCTATGTTAATGTTCTTGATCCAAAGTTAGTGACACATGTAGGTAGGTCATATGATACCAGTGTCTGAATATATATATATATATATAAATTCGTATTCCTGTTTGTTCACAATTTGATTAATATATACAAAAGTTTTCTTACTTTACTCTCATTTATTTCTATATATAGTATGATTCTTGCGAACTAGATACAATCAAGAGATCCTGTCATTTGTATATTACATTAAGAAAAATTGATTTTATTAAATAGCAGTATCTTAGTTAATGTTTCTAGCAAGAGAATTGTTATAATTGTACGATTTAAAATTGTTATTTAATAAATTTTAAGCAATAATTATATTGATAACATATTTAATTAAATTTATTTGGAATTATTATTCCAACATTGATTTTTAAAAAATCTTTTTTTTTTTTTTTTTTTTTTTTTTCCGAGATATTTGGCTCTTTGGAACATAAACAAAAAAACTATCACCAAATAAAATAATTTGTTAATCTCAATAAGTTTCTAGCTTGAAAAAATAATTCTGAGTAGACAGATAAATGTTTGTCTTATATTGTTTTTTTTTTTTTTTTAATATTCAAACAAAAAAAAACACTTATGAAAAACTGAAAAAATTTCATTTGTTTGTTTTTATTATTCTTTGTTTAAAGAATAATAAAAACAAACCAAGAAATCTGTAAATTTTTACGATGTAACCCAGCATCGTTTAACACCTAAAAAAAATACAGATCTACTGCCTTCCCCCCTAAATTCCACAATTTGCATATTTTTCTTTTTTCACGTTAATCTCATCAATT
This sequence comes from Euprymna scolopes, assembly GCF_053919585.1. Lineage (NCBI taxonomy): Eukaryota > Metazoa > Mollusca > Cephalopoda > Sepiida > Sepiolidae > Euprymna > Euprymna scolopes. Next base: position 77,201,945 of record NC_136511.1, on the reverse strand, counting down.
ACAAACTTTCTAATTATAAAAAGGTAAATTTTTACGACGTGACCCAGCATCATTTACCCCCCTAAAAAAAAAAAAAAATGATCTACTTTTTTTTACCCTAATACGTTTAAATAATATGAAAGAAATTTTGAAAAACACAAATTAACATTTTAGAGTGGGATGTCACTTTTCCATATATATTTAATGTAAAATGAGCACCCACTTTTTGGCCACCAAGCGTTCAACGAGACATGTCACCTCTAGCATTTTTTCAAGTTTGGTGATCGAGAGGATGGGGGGCAAAACATGACCAATACAATTTTGGGGGGTGGGGATTGCATTTGAAACCTAAAATAACGATAAATTTAATTAATTTTTATGTGACCACTCTGTACTTTCACCTAACAATTTCATAAACAAAACAAACCCCCAAATATGAAAAATTAAATTTTGGCGGAGAGGGGAGGATTACATTAGAAACATAAAATGACGAAAAATTTTATTTAATTGTTTTTGGAATTTATTTTTGGTAGATTTTCATTTCTTTTTTTTTGCGATCACATGGAGATTCGCTGCTATTTTTATTGAAACAAAAGTTGTAATGATTTATTTTTAATTATTTATTTGGGGTGGGGGTGGGGGTTCTTTTCAGTGCTCAATATTCGGAGAATAATTTCTCTTTGTATCCCTTCTGCCAAAATATCTGGTGGAGAGGGTATCACATACTTCTTTTTTGGGGCGATTACATTTACATGTTTTTATCCGTTGTTTTATTTTTGGAATTGTTGTGGGGGCATCCACTTGCCCATGATGAAAATGATTAATATAGCAGGTGTGTTCCAAACGGAACTTCATGTCAACCCAGACAATGCCAGGTACCCATGCTAGTATTGTATAAAATGTCATTTTTAAAAGTCATAAAAGACCCGCATCTTTCCTACTACTAACTCTAAGATAATATGAAAAATAAAATTATTACTTATGGTTTTGACGTTACTAGCTGGACTTAGGGTTAAAATTTAGTATGGCCCGGAAATGGGGTTCATCTTGCATTAAATTTATATGTGCTACTAATCTACTCTAAATTTTAAAATAAGTTTTTGTGTGTAGGTAGTGCATAACATAATCACCTTGAAAAAGTAAAATCTATTTTGGGGAGGGAGTACTTTTAAATGTAGATATGATTTCTTTTCTAATTTGATGATTTTCTAAATATTTTCCCTTTATGTACTGTATCCAAGATTTTGACAAATTCACTGAGATGTTCATTTTTTCACTTTTGTTGAAAACCAACTGAAAAAAAGATACAATAAAATATCAATTATTTCAGAAGATATGGTGACCAGACAACTGACTAAGTTGAAAGCAGAAAAAATGAAAATAACTTAGTGTTTAAAAGCGTTGAAGAAAAAAAATTGAAAGTATTGCTTTTAGAATATATAAGGCTAAAACTTTTTTTTTTTGATTCCATACTCCAAAAACTTCAGATTTTTTTTTTTTTCTGATTCCAACTGCCAGATAAGAGACATATAAAAAATGTTTAAGTTAATTCAAGTGTCTCCAAAGTTTTCAAACTAGGAGCCATATTGCTGACATTTTAGAGCTACTTGGGCTAAAATAATTTTTAAAAAAATATGTTTCGTGCTTTTTTTTTTTATTTTTACTATAAACTTGTTCTCCAAAACCTCATTCTTTTTAATCATTTTCTGAACAAAAAGAAAAACCACCACACTATTTTCATGTATTTTCATTTTTAAAATGTTTCCTAAGTATTTTTATATTTTCCATAAGAGCTCCATGGGCCGAATTAAAGACTTTGGTGTGACATGTTTAGCCTATGGGCTGTAGTTTGGAGACCTCTGAGTTAATTGATAAACGCCATAAAATCTATATAATAGTAGACATGTTTATGTTTGCATGTACATTATGACAGTGCACAGCTATTTTAAAAATGAGATCATCCAATCAACAAAGATGAAGTAATTGAAAGTTAACTGGTATTGCTAAGATAATATACTAACTTTACCCATTTTCAAATGAATCGTTCCAAAATCGATTTTCTGTTAGCATAACCAAATTTAAAAGCTTAGTTTTTGTGTCCTTTTTATTATAATGATTTTAATAAACATCTAATTTAACGTTTCTGACTTTTTGCGATGAGGATTTTACAATTGATTTTCCCAAGTACTTTGATATTCTCCTGAAGATTGAAGGTTCAATCCTCAGTGTGGCCGACCAAAAAATACAATTGCGAATTACGTAGGACCTCTATCCAGTCATGGCTGATGGAACAAGAGCATGCTTCCCCCGTGAAGTAAATAAAGGGTTCCACTCGAAATTCCGTCCAAAATCCTAAGTTTGACAGAAACATTCCTGAGTTTGACAAGGTACACCTGAAGAAGGTCGGAGGTTACATTGACCGAAATGTTGTGGAAATCACACTCGGGATGAGAACAGTAGTCCGATGAATCCAAATAATACGCAGGTTCCTTTTGTTGTTCTTTATCGATTTAATGGCGTAATAAAAATTTATTTAACTTCAAAGGAGGCCTCAAGTTTTGACAAGCTTCTGGGCTTGACCATTACTCCTGATCTTCAATGGAACACGTATATCAAATCTGTTGCCAAGGCCGCTGGAAAAATGGTGGGATCTTTCTATCGATCCAGTAGATATCTCACTGCTGATGCTATTCTCTATCTATATAAGAGCCAGGTACGTCCAAGGATGGAATACTGTTGCCACATCTGGGCAGGAGCTGCTAGAAAGGACTTGTCCTGCCTTGATAGAGTTCAAAATAGACTTCGTAGCCTCGTAGGAGATGTCCTTTTCTCCTCCTTACAACCTCTATCTCACAGAAGAGATGTTGCGAGTTTGTCTCTGATGTATCGTTATTTTCATGGAAAGTGTTCAACTGAGCTTCAATCTATGGTCCCCCCTCGCCAAACTTTCACAAGAAACACTCGTCTAGCTGTAAACACTATCAATAATTTCCCCCACTCTTTATCTGTGCCTAAACCTAAACATAGATTCCATGAACAAAGCTTCTTTCTTAGAACTGCACGCCTGTGGAATTGTCTTCCGTTTTCCTGCTTTCCGGCTGACTACAATATGGTTGTGTTCAAGTCTAAGGTAAATAAGTTCTTGATGAGCCGTTCCATATAAGTTATTAAATTTACCAAATTTTCATTACTAATGATTACTATATTGACCAACTTCTACTGTACACTCTTTAACCCTTATCCTTGAGTGGCCTCTGGGCCTTGATAATGTGGTGATGCCTTTGTAAAAAAAAAAAAAAAAAAAATTCTCATCTCTTTTTTTTCTTTGTTTCGTATTTCGCTCGATATATGGTATCATGTTATACATGCCACAAACCGATTGACATTAAGACCAAGTAAGATATGTTATTATATAAACATAGTTTTAAAACTGTAAACTCATAATTATTGTAATAATAAAAATTAAAAAAGACGAAAAAACTCTTCATTTTTACTTTGGTTACCAATGCGCTTATATCTTTGAGGCAACCTTCTGTCTAAAGTGACAATGCATCGTTCTGTATCTAGTCTGGTGCACTGCAGCATCTGCTGTGGCTATAAAGTTGGAGCTAGAGTTGCTTCTCTGGAAGGAGACACAGGTTTACTCAGTTGGCAGGGTCCCCTTCCCAGAAGATACATACAGTGCCTAACCTTTGCAAATGGTCACCCATATAATACTGGCCAGGCTCAACATTGCTTAACTTTGGTGACCTGGTGAGAACCCATGTATCAACGTCATTGTGCCATACAATATAATTTTATATGTTAGATTAATGTTTCATTTTTCACTGTTAAATTGTATTTACAAAGATGGAAATAAACTGAGTAATTTTTAGAATAAACTTTAGCTAAGTACATATTATATTGCCAATAACATGGCACAACAATAACAAATGAAATTTTGATCAGAAATAGTCTGATTTGTCATTTAGAGATGGAAATCGAGTGTGAATATTTTTTGTGTCTCCCCCCCCCCTTTTTATCAGAATTTTTTTCACGTTTTATCTTTTTTCAGATTGCTTATGGGATCAATGTTAACATTTTAATGTTTATTCCAACGCTGATCATTGGTGCGATTGGAGGCATCATGGGAGCCCTTTTCACATTCCTCTCACTGAAGATGGCGCGGGCCCGCAAGCGACTTCTCAACAAAATGAAAAAACGATTTGCAAAATTTATTAAATGTTTAGAACCAGTTTTATTAATGGTAAGTTTTGTTTTTAATTTAGTAATTGAGATCATCCGAATTGTACGGCACTAAGCGCTACTTAAAAAAAAAAAAAAATAATCAGAAAACGGGTTTAAAGTTTTGACACTTTTTAACCTGTGTATCTCCGGAATTAATAGATATCCATTTGTAGTTTGTTTTAAAATGAAGTGGAACACTTAATCCATCACATCATAAATAAAATAGATAAAATATTGATTTTACTCATTTTCAAATTAATTGTTCCAAAATTGATTGCCTGTTAGTTTTTAAATTTGTATTGTTTTTATTTTAATGATTTTAATAAATATCTAATTAACATTTTAAAGTAATTGAAAAAAAAAAAGTGGTATTCATTTTATTTGTTTTAATAATTTCGACAATATGTTCATTTTAATAATGATGATATGAGGAGCGTGCAATAAGTAATGCCCCTGACCCACTTCCAGGTGTCTGATCTAGCTGAAATTTTGCATGTGCAATGATTTATATCTTTACGGGTTATGTGGTAAATTATAGCTCTGAACTAATTGTGGTTTCTGTTTTACAGGTGTTTGAACTGAGTCAGGTGTGAAATGGAGCCTGTTGAATGTCGAACAGTGATCAGGTTTTGTATTTGAAAGGACGCACACCACAGGAGACTTGATGAAATGAAAGAAACTTATGGTGATAATGCCCCATCATATGACCATGTAAAATGCTGGCATTGTAAATTCAAACATGGCCGGAAGTCTGTAGAAACAGCTCCCAGACCTGGTCCCCCCCTCCTTCTGCCATTGATGAGGCATCTATCCATCAAGTTGAGTCTGCCATTTTGGAAGATCGGCACATTACTATTCGCCAAATAGCCCAAGATGTCAAGATTAGTACAGGGTCTGTGGAAACTATCATTCATGACCATTTGCATATGCATAAGGTGTCTGCCAGATGGATTCCCAGGTTGCTCACACCATTCCAGAAGCGAGAACGTGTTGAGTGCTCGAGGATGAATTTGGAGATGTGCCAAGAAGATGAGTCAAAGTTCTTCAAAAGACTGATTACACAGGATGAAATCTGGGTCCATCACTATGATCCAGAGACCAAAGCCCAGTGAATGCAGTGGAAGCACTTGGACTCACCACCTTCAAAGAAGGCAAGGGTGCAGCCCTCCGCTTGCAAGGTCATGCTCACAGTCTTCTGGGACCAGGACGGAGTAGTGATGACAGATTTCCTGGCAAAGGTAACCACAATTATAGGAGACTATTATGCTTCACTTTTGAGGAAATTAAGGGAAGCTATCAAAATCAAGAGGCGGGGCAAGATCAGCAAAGGTACCCTCCTCCTACAGGACAACACTCCAGACCACAACTCGCATGTTGCCAGATCAGAAGCACAGGCGTGTGGTTATGAAATACTTCCCCATCCTCCCTACTCTCCTGACCTTGCACCCTCTAACTTTCACCTCTTCCCAGCCATGAAGTTGTTTTTGAAAGGAAAGCGTTTCCCAGATGATGCAGCCTTGATTTCTAAAGTCATGTCGTGGTTGGAGGACCAACGTGGGGGTTTTCTACAAAAACGGTCTCCAGAGCTGCATCAAATGATGAGAGAAATGCATAACTCTGGGTGATTCCTATGTAGAGAAAGACTAATAACTGTGCCAAGTTTCGTTGCTCTACTGCCATGGGAAGTGGGTCAGGGGCATTACTTATTGCACGCCCCTCGTAGTTGTGAGAACGGTGACAATGAAATGCGTTATTATTTGTAAACATAGCAATACAGTTAAAGAAACACGATAAAGTTTTACTGCACTTACATTGCTTCTTTGTCAATCTGCACTGATGTTGCTGTCAACATAATCCATAAATGTGTTGCAGTCATCCAAATCATCAGATTCTTCACGGACAGCTGCAATTGCTTGCTAGGTTTGGTTTTCTTCCATGTTTGATGAAGAGCTTTTTGTTCATCTAGAACACAGGAGATAAGAGGCATGTGCAGAGGGTACAAAGGTGAGCAAAGCTTCTACATCAGCCAGTTTGTCTTTTTCCAGGGACATAGAGATAAAAGCCGCCTTCATAAACATTGGATTTTTCCATGTTGTCAGATACATTCTATATCTCCGACCTATGTTCTGTGTAGAGGAGAGTTTGAGGAACATGGTGGTATACATAACTCGTTTCCCTTATATAAGGTACTTGATACTGTATGATTCGGGGGACCTCAATTGTGTAAATGACTGACTGGGAGGTGGCTGTAATCAAGAGGATGCAGACATAATCTAATTGCTAGGATATGCCAAGTTCAGATTCAGTCACTTCCATAGTGCTATATTTACTCTAGATATCCAATTCTAAAGATAATCACGAAAACCATTACCAACAATAGAATCTGGCTGGTTACAAATTCTATCATGTTGATCCGTACAAATTTAACTTTTCTTGCTGTAAACTTATGGTTGAAAGTTTATAGACTTGCTCATTGTTAGGGCTATAGAACTGCGATCAAGGGGTCTAACTTCTTTTCTATATCAGGCAGAGTTATCTCTCCCCTTTTATCTCCGTTATGCGAGTTCTCTTTAAGGTGAAACTGTTTTTTTTTTTTTTTTTTTTTTACACAGGCATCACCACGTTATCAAGGCCAAAAGGCCACTCAAGGATAAGGGTTAAAGAGTGTACAATAGAAATTGGACAATATAGTAATCATTAGTTTAAGTGTAAGTGAAGTTGTCCAGGGAAAAAGAGTAGCACCCTCCCCTACATCTGTGTAGTAGCCAATGGAAAGGTATTTGCCTTCATGTTACCTTTAACTATGGTCAATTCTTTCATTTTTTTTTAATCATTTTTATTGTTGTGGTATTTTTATCTGGTTTTACTGCATAAACTGAATCTAGGAAATGTTTTGTGTCTGATGGTATGCATTATTGGTTTGATGTAGAAGCCACTTGATGCGTGATAATTATGGCTATGACAGCAATATTCTTTTCAATGTTTTGACTCTCGAGTATATATCCAAGACAGACATAGTTAATCAACCGAGAACCACATCACTCTATATAAAAGCATACAAGATATCAACAGATACACACTTGACAGTTAAAGCAATGATAAGAATATGCTGTTGTCCTAGCCCTAGTGACGATTATAGTCTGTGGTGCAAGGCATTTGTTTACCTCCCAAACTGTCATGACAAACTTCCTCTTTTTTTTTTTTTTTTTTTTTTTTTTTTTTTTAAGGGCGATAACTCTCTCTTCATTCCAAGGGAAATAACTATTCTAATGGTTTTGTATTGCTGCAATGCTTGTTTCTCTATTGTTTTTATTTTTATTTTTTTGTTTGTTTATTACCAAGTAATCTTGGTAAAAGTAGTTAATAAGACTTTTGGTCTACCTTGAACACTTGTTTTTGTTTCGGCCTGTTATGCATTGTACAGGAGTTTTTAACTTAAATTTTTATTTTGCACATTGTCACATTCTCCGCCCCCCCCCCCCACACCTCCTCCGCTTGCCTTTTTGTTTTTACTTTTAATTAATTTCTTGTAAGAAAATATTTACATTTTTAGAAAGTGGCGACACCATGCTTGGTTAAAACAAAGAGGCAGCCTTTGAAATGTTTTGTAGTGATAGTTTGACCTGACGTTTTGAGTACAAACAGTTCTAGTCTGGTAGTTTTAATACATATGTAAATAAATTTGTAGAAGAAAAAAAGTGACAGTAGTTGGTGAACCCGCTCACATTGTTTCAGAAAAAAAATGTCTGTATTAGACTTTTTTCTTTTGAACAAATGATTGCTTATCAAGGTCTATAGGCCATTCGAGGATAAGTTATTGTTTGCCAAGAGTACAGTGAAACACAAGGATTGGTAACAATATTTTAGACTGGCTAGAAATTAGCTTATTTTAGATGATGAAAAAGGATTTGTTAACATTGGACTTAAATGATTATAGTCATCTGAGAAACAGCTCCTTAGTATTGTGTTCCACAGACAGATAGGCTTTGGAAAGAAACTTTGCTCATGGAAATTACGTTTAGTTTTTAAGTATACAAAAGGGAAAAAGAGAAAATATTCCAAATAGATTATTGCTGAGATACGAACAATCTTGATAGTACAGCAAGTTTTAATAGCAAAACAAATTTAAATTGAGCCTCGATAAAATTTTTTTATAATAGATCAACAGAGACCGACTTTACTTTATATATTAGATTGTTCTATTATCATTTATTGTAATAGATGATAATTATATTTAGACCTTATCCTTTGACATTTTTTAATAACAAAGAGGAGATGCTTTTAGATAGTGGTTGAAGCTGCTGAGGTATAATAATGGTTCTGATTAATCCATCAAGGTCACAAAAGAAGTGGGCATTTTGAAATCAATAGCAGTTAATGTTGGTGGTTTAGCAAAGATACTGTTGGGATTTCGGTATCAAGAACACTTTAGATAAAAGTAATTGATAAGTTCCTAGGATTTGATGAAATTATTCTGGGATAGCAAATTTTAAATGAATGCCTTGTACTTTTGGGACAGCAAATTTGAATAGAATGTCTTTTAATTTTGTGACAGTAAATTTGAACAGAATGTCTTGTAATACTGGGATAACAAATTTGAACAGAATGTCTTGTAATTTTTGGACAGCAAATTTGAGCAAATTTTGTAGATATTTTGGGAACTCTAAAGGTTGAGATTTTCTCAAATGTTTTTACCCATCTAATTTCTTATTCTTTGCTTATGTTATAAATTTCATAACGTTTTTATGTCAAATAACTTACGGATCAGTTCAGCAATTTAGATATAAATAATTTTTATTTTTGATGGATATAAAAATTTTCAATTACCGAAATGTGAAATGCGTATCTTAAAACCATGTTAACCATGGTAACATCGTATTGTTTTGTTTTTTTTCTTTTCAGATAGTTATGACCAGTGTTTGTCTTTTTGCACCGTCCCTCTTTTCTTGCACCCAATTTACCTGTGCAGATGGGACACCAGGTAACATAAAGTGGGTATCACTCTCATCCTGTGTTTATTTCTATTTGCATTAATTTTCATTTATAATCATTTCATCCCAGAAGCATTTATTTTTTTAAATTAGACTTTTCTAGTTATCAAGATCCTATTCTCTCTTTTATATTTATATATATACTAGCAGTTCAGTCTGGCTTTGCTCAGGCCCTTTATGTGAATATGTATGTGCATGTGTGTGTGTGTATATATATATATATATATATATATATATTAAAAAGTTTGACTTGTGTCCAGGTAACCTACATCTAAAATTTTAAATGTTTAGACCCCAAATTGGAGGAGGAATTTAGTAGAGTCCGTAAAGGTCAACACTTTCAATTGTAGCTTTTGCCAGCCAAATTTTCGCCCAAAAACTGATTAAAAAGCTTGCTGCATGTCTGAATATATTTTATGTAAAATTTCAAATGCTTAGACCCAAAATTGGCTGAATAGTTTGCTAGAGACTGCAAAGGTAAAATCTTTTAAACTTTGACCTCTTGGCAACCAAATTTTAGGCCAAAAACAGATTAAAAAGCTTGCCCTATGTCTGAATACACTTTATGTAAAATTTCAAGTGTTTAGACCCAAAATTGACAGAGTAGTTTGGTAGAGTTTTCAAAGATCAATTCATTGAACTTTGACCCCTTGACAGCCAGATTTTTAGCTGAAAACCGATTAAAAAGATTTTCCCAAATCTCAAAACCCCTTATGTCAAATCTTAAGACTGAAAACTGAGTAGTTTGGTAGGGAAATGTACACACACACATTTTCACTTTTATAGATATATATAGTAAATCTTTAACAATGAAAAGTTTATCAATATAAAACCTCAACACTATTAAAAGGAGCAAACAATAATATTAAATGAAAGCGGAGGAAAAAAGTTATATATAACTTAATTATATCATCAGGACTATAAGGAAAAGTTAAGGAGAAAATTAAGAAAAAACCTAAACTTTTTCTTATTTTTCTGATGATATAATTAAGTTATATATAACTAACTTATATATGAGAGGGCTTCGTTCCAGGCTTATGGCAATGCAGTATATGGAAACGGTCTGTCATAAAATAAATAACGATGATAATATTGAAGGAAATTCAATTTTGACTTGCACATTTATTTCTGAACATAGCGTATCACATAAGATAATACTTGGGTTTCTAAATAATAATATAATTTTAGCACGGTAAGATGGATACACAAGTACAGAAAAAAAAATATTCCCCCTTCAAAGTTTTCATGATGTTCATATATGATCGCCTAAAAACAGAATATCATCTTGTGAGAGGTGAGGACTGATTTAGCCATCTACAAATTTAACAGAGTTTTTTTTTTTGTTGGATTCCTTTTTACTGTAAGATTTCTTCTACTTGTTCATTTCTTTAGTTTTTTTTTGTTTTTTTTTTTCCAGATATGGTTGTAAAAATGATAGCCGCACAGATATTCATGTTGAGGAGTCAGTAACGCGTTACAGTTGTTCATGGGGTCAAACGTGGATGTCGTCCAACTATTCATTTGAAACAAATGACACGTACAATGAAGGTAAGGACTGATTTTTGTATTTATTTTTTGTGTTATATATATATATATATATATATACTATATATGGTCATGTCATTGTTGGTCCCCTGACAAAGAAGGGATTGTGGATCCCTCAAAGGAGGGAGTGGACCTACTAATTCACTCCCATTCATTTGTTTGCACTTTTCTCAATGACCATGCCTTGAACTTTGTTGAAATTTTGCAGAAACATTAGTCATGGCAAAGTAAATTTTTGCCAGAACAGATTTTCTAGCATAACTACATAAGATAGTGGCTATTAGCCTAGATGCATTTAATTTGTATCTGGCATGTTTTTTTTTTTTTTTTTTTTTTTTTTTTTTTTTTTGCAACCCTACAATACTTTGGTCCAGAGGGGAATTTCTGCAGTCATTTTATTATATAGGATATATATATATATATATATATATATATATAGGAAATAGTATTCTGATGAGATAGATGAAAATGGAGCAAACCCAGTTATATGTCCATCAATGTTTCATTTTTATTGTAAGACTTTTTCAGGATGAATAAATTGAAGAAAATAAATATCGGTACAATATTTATTGTAAAATGTTTGACTTTGATCTATTTCAAAACGAAAAAAGTTGTTGAAAATTCAAAAAAAAATTATAGTGTTGTGAAGACAGTAAGTTTTTTTTTTTTTTAACGTCATAAAGTCATTAATATATTTTTAAAAGATATGATGAAATTTATATTCTTTTTGGAACAAATATGGCCATTATAATTCAAATGTGGATGTGTAACTGATATATCTATAATATAAAGCTGAACGTCTGTGTGTATGTCTGGTCACGAATAGGCTCCTATATGGTTGACTATTATAAAAAACTGATCACATATAATGATAGATGTATCGACACAGGAATGGGTATGTTTAATCTGGCATAATGATGATTCATTAAAATTGTGGGGTCTGCGTACGCGCCTGGTCCACAAAGTATAGAAATAAAAATTTTTAAAAAAACGTTTACAAGTGTTTTTGATATAGATGTACATAATAATACTTTGATAAGTATGTTTTAACTTAAATAGGGATGGTATAATAAAATTGTGAGGTCTGGCCTCCACAGAATGGAAATAGGTACAAACTTTAATACTTTTCATATCTATCTGCGTAAGTATACTTTGATAATTATGTTTCAGTTTGAAGAAATATGGTATAATAAAATTATGGGGTGTTTGTTCGCGCCTGACCTCCATAGAATGGAAATATGTCACAAAGTTTAACAAGGTTTTTTAATATAGATTCACAGAATATTGTGATAAGTGTTTCAGGGTGAACAGGTATGATATAATAAATTATGGGGTTTATCTATTTTATTTTTACTTTCATCATATTTTGCTTTTTGATACCCCCAAATTCGAAGCTGTCTTTTTACAACCCTTCCTTTTCATAACCTATCATACTTTCATAAATCAGAGTCCATTTTCTGTAGGCTGTTTTTGAACCCAGTCAACGACGGGTACTTTTGCTAGTATATAACAAGCTAAATTCATTCGTTCCAACTTTATATCTTTCTCTCATTTGTATTTTTCAGTTGCAACCCTTTTATTTTGGACAGGGGAAGACGCGGTGAAACATTTATTTTCTCGAGAGACACCTCTCCAGTTTGGATATGCCTCGCTCTGTTCAGTTCTTCCTTTTTATTTTCTTATGGTCTGTTGGGCGTCGGGAACTGCAGTTTCTGCTGGAATTCTTGTACCAATGCTGTAAGGCATTTGGACATTTTTTTTTTTTTTTTTTCTTATTGCTTGATTGTCAGGGCTTTTATTAAACTTCAAAAATATAAAATAACAATTTAAGAGAATTCTTCAACAAAATTAAGTTTGTCAAACTAATAAAACTTTACTCAAATAACAATGATACACTAGCGGGACTTGTAGAAATTCCACAGGGGACTCATTCATATGTAATATATTGACATTGGCATTCTGTAGATGTTCAGTGTAAATGGAGACGCTCTGATATATTTTTTTTTTTTCGTTAAACCTGCAAAAGTATTTATCTAAGCTAGCATGAATGCCGGCAAAGCCTGCTCGTAAAATATGCTTAAATGTGATATTTTAATCCTTGCAGATTTCGTATATATTATTATAGAGTTAATATTCTACTGATTTTTATTTATATATATATAAATATAAAAGCAAAAATGTATGTATGTATGTATGTATGTTCGCTTTTTGTGTATGTCTGTAAAAGGCTTTTTTTGCTGGACTTCTTGGTCGGCTCATTCCTTCTTAAAACTTTTTATATCACGTCTAAATCATAATATCTGAGTTACGAACGGGGGTCGCCTGTCTATTTAATTTGCCCGACTTTCACGCGTTATTTTTTCCAGATTTTTAGAGCGTCCCGTGTATCTTTCGCTTTTCAGTATAAAACCAGCGAAAGCTAGCAAGGTCAAACATCATGCAACTTAAGGTTCTCACACCTGTTAATTTCATTTTATAAACGTTAAATTAAGAGGTTTTTCATTCATTCCATTTCGTTTCCATCTCCACGTCAAAGGTTCGGGGTTCAAGCCTACTTTCCTACTAAAACTTTTTTTTTTCTTTTACACCTCCAAACACCCGGCTAACGTTTTTTTTTTTTTTAAATGGTTGTTTTTATCCCCCCCCCCCCGAACACACACACACACCTACAAACACCCGGACCACATCGGTTATCTCCCGCTAGTATATTATAAATTTGCGATTTCAAAAGAAAAAAGTATATCCATGACTTGGGTGCATCAGCTTGAATCAAAACCGAAATAAAAACTTATGAAACAAATATATGTGTGGGTATGTGTGTGTGTGTATATATATATATATATATATATATATATATATGTATAAAAACTCGAGTTTGTTCAGCCATAATCAAAATCGAAACTAAAACTTATTAAGAATTCTTGGTAAAATTATTTCTGACAAGAAATAGACGAACATAATAAAATAGCCTGGATGTAAACAACCATGCTATCGTATTAATATATAGATTATTTGTGTTTGCCCTCTTTCTCTCACTAAAAATTGTTCAGTCAACCTTGATTTTTATTCCATTTAGTTTTTGTCTAATATTGGCATCAAAAGTGTGTTAAAACTCTATTTCATCACTCTTCCACATATTTATCATTTTTTTTTTTTGTTTTTTTTTATAAAAAAATACTTCAACTTTCCTCCTTGTACCATTTGTGATTAATCACATAGAATTCTGCCTTTTAGATTGCTTCAGAACATCTTGTATGAACAGAATGTCTTTGGATTTTTACATTTGGATTCTTTACTTTTACCAACATTTTGGATTTTACCGTCTTTGAATTTTCCACTCGTTATTGATTTGAACATCCATTCACGTAAAATTATTTTTCATTTTTTTTCTCAACTCCATCTGTTTTTCACGGTTTTTCATTTTTATGCTAGTATGATCTACTTCATACTTGCGGTTTCATTAAATGCAAGCAAAATCTTATTCTGCATTTTACTAACTCCTCTCCTTTGATGAGAAGGAAAGTGTTTCTTTCAAAACTATACAGATTTTGTTTTTTGCATTAGTCATCACTTATCAAGGCCAGGAGGCTACTTGAGGATGATGGTTAAAGAGTGTACAGTAGTCATTGGGACAATATCGTGGTAATCGTTAGTCGTGTAAATTTGGTAAATTGGATTCCATAAGTGGACGGCTTATCAAGAATTTGTTTACGTTGGACGTGATGACCAAATTGTAGTCAGCTGGAAAGCAAGCAAACGAAAGAGTTCCACAGGCATGCAGTTCTAAGAACGAAGCTTTGTTCATGGAATCTACAGTAAATTTAGGCACAGATAAATGATGGGGGAAATTATTGATGGTTTCAGCTAGACTAGTGTTTTTTGTGAAAGTTTGGCGAGGGAGGGACCATAGATTGGAGCTCAGATGAGCACTTGCCATGAAAATAACAATAAAACAGAGACAAGCTTGCACCATCTCTTCTATGGGAAAGAGGCTGCAGGGAAAAGAAAAATCTATTTTGAACTCTGTTAAAGCAAAATAAGGTCTTCCTAGCAATTAGATAAGTTATTATTTTATTTATTAAATAAGTTATTCATAGCAGCTCCTGCCTAGATGTGACAACAATACGCCTGACTCTTATATAGGTAGAAAATTGCATCAGCAGTGAGGTATTTACTTGAGCGGTAGAACAATCCAACCATTTTTCCAGTGACCTTGGCAACAGATTTGATGTACGTGTTCCATTTCAGATCACGAGTAAAGGTCAAGCCCAGAAGCTTATCAAAACTTGGAGCCTCACCAAAACTAGACCCATTCATTTCAATTGATACCAGACGGGGATCAGAGCATTGATGATGTAAAGATAGAAGCTTGGTTTTAGATATATTAAAAGTAACCAGCCACCTCTTTCCTCATTGTACCACCTGCTCAAAATCAGGGGAGAGAGAATCAGAGAACTTGGTCATTTACGGCCTTTGATGTGTTGCTATAGATGGTGGTGTTGTCAGTATAAATTTCTGTGATCTTAGGATGTGATTTGAAGATCATTGATGTAGATCAGGAAGAGAGTTGGGCCCAGGATGAACCCCTGAGGGACTCCAGCATTAATACTGTGAGCTTTTGATTTCTGCTCATCAACCACTATTATGAACCTATCAGAGACAAATGATTTAATCATTGAGAAGACATTTCCAGCTATACCGTAGCTTGAAATCTTGTTAAGTAGATCTTTATATGTCAAAAGCAATTGCCCTAGAAAGGAAGCCTCCATCGAGAGACTCACTAGTCCTATGAGATATAACCATTAGCACATCTGCTTTAGATCTAGCAGAACAGAAACTATATTGCATATCACTAAGAAGGTTATTTTTGCTGAGGTGGTTGACTACTTCTCTATTCCAGCAACTTACTCATGATGCACAGAAGACTTATTGGTCTGTACTGAGAGGGAAAAGACCGATCACCTGAATTCTTAAATACAGGGCAAACTGATGAGATTTTCCAGGGTGTTGGCAAGCAATTCTCCTTAAGACAATGCTTAAAAAGCTTTGTAAGTATGGAAGCTAGGTCTGGTTGAAGTTTTTTTCAGCACTATAATTGGAATGCTGTCAGAGCCAGTTGCTTTACTTGAATCAAGGTTTTTGATTAGCTTGGCAACATCATGCACAGATATTTATATGTCACATAATGTGTTTTTTGATGCAGGAGGAAATACAGGGCGATTGATGGTCTTGCACAGTTCATTTTATTTGTACTTCCATTCCGAAAAATGTTTTTAATTCTTGCTAAAGTGATTTTCACATTTTATTAAATTCTTGTACTTGTGTGTGTATATATACACACACACACACATATATATATATATATATTTAATACACACACACAGAGGATAATCTAAACTAATGAATTTTGGAATATATATTCTAGTCAACATGGTGAGTAACATGGACACACTATTGATGTAAACTTTTAAGGGGTTGCATGTCTATAAATAGAACAAATTCCTAAACTAATGAACTGATCATTTATGAATTTTGGAACACAGCTACTAGGAGTAAGCTTGTGTAATAAAAAATATTACTACTACTACTACTACTACTACTACTACTACTAAGGATAATATAGAAATAAAGCGATTATTTTTAGTTATGCAAAAAAGAATATCTTAAGACATATGCTGGGGTATCTACTACCCGTCCAAAAAAGAGTCTCCAATCTAATAGCTTCCGCATTGTCCATCAAGCTCACTATTGCAATGCCGTTGCATTCTTGTCCTTGTTTTACAAATAATTTAATAGAATAGGTGCACCTCTGGCAGTAAGTAATATATTCCACACCAAAGACAATAGGCAATGACCTGGAAAGGAGAGCCTCTTAGGACTATCCAGAACCACACCTCAACCCAAACTTTAACAAAAATTACTCGTCTAGCTATAATGACTATCAACAGATTTTTCCCCCCAATCTTTATCTGTGCCTAAATCTAAACACAAATTCCATGAACAAAGATTTTTCCTAGAACTGCTTGCTTTTGGAATTCTGTTTCACTGCTCTACTTTTGAGCTTACTATAATATGGTTGTCTTCAAGTCCAATATAAACAAGTTCTTGAGCCACCCTCTAAATAATCTATTTCCACTCCATTTCTATTACTAACTATTAACTATTTTTTTCCTTTTTTAGAATTTTTTTTTTTACCTTTTTTTTCTTTTTTTTTTATTTCTTTTTTGGTTTCTTTTTTTTTATTTCTTTTTTTAATTTCTTTTTTTAAAAAATTTTTTTTTTGGTTTCTTTTTTGGGGGGGGGATTTCTTTTTTTTTTTTGGTTTCTTTTTTTGGTTTCTTTTTTTTGTTTCTTTTTTTTTAATTTCTTTTTTTGGTTTCTTTTTTGATTTCTTTTTTTTCCTCTTTTGATTTCTTTTTTTTCCCCTCCTTTGGGTTTTTTTGTCCTTTTTTGTTTTTTTTTTGTCCTTTTTTTGGTTTCTTTTTTTTTTTCCTTTTTTTGGTTTCTTTTTTTTTTCCTTTTTTTGGTTTCTTTTTTTTTTCCTTTTTTTGGTTTCTTTTTTTTTTTCCTTTTTTTGGTTTCTTTTTTTTTCCTTTTTTTGGTTTCTTTTTTTTTCCTTTTTTTGGTTTCTTTTTTTTTTCCTTTTTTTGGTTTCTTTTTTTTTTTTTTTCCTTTTTTTGGTTTCTTTTTTTTTTTTTTCCTTTTTTTGGTTTCTTTTTTTTTTTTTCCTTTTTTTTTTTTTTTTCCTTTTTTTTTTTTTTTTTTTTTTTTTCCTTTTGTTTTTTTTTTTTTCCTTTTTTTGGTTTCTTTTTTTTTTGGTTTCTTTTTTTACCTTTTTTTTGGTTTCTTTTTTTACCTTTTTTTTGGTTTCTTTTTTCACCTTTTTTTTTTTTTTGGTTTCGTTTTATTTTTTTACCTTTTTTTTGGTTTCGTTTTTTCCTTTTTCTTTTTTTCCTTTTTTTTTTTTTTTTTTTTTTGAGGAGGGGTGAATAAAAGTAAAAAAAAAAAAAAAAAAAAAAAAGGAAAACAAATAATAAAAAATGGTTGTGATCTAACAGCTCCCAGATATGTCTTGTTATACTACAAAGATTTGCAAGGGTAAACTACTCACCACTAAGAACCCTCCCCCTCACACACACACAGAAAAGAAAAAAAAATACAAGAATCTCCTCAACAAGATCAAATACCTATTTGAGCCAGGGATGCAGTGATACTTCTCAGACAAGTTGAAAATATGTCTGGATCAATTGCATAATGTGTGGAACAGATGGCTATACTACAGTCCGTATGATGCCCCATACATTACAACAATTAAGTCCCCACAAACTGTGATTGTCTTTGAATGTATTTAAAACGAATGTACACATATCCAACACAATGAAATTGATTAAGACCATGCTCAACTGAGCATCATACACAAATGAGTTAAGTAGACATTTACTTCTCTCTCACCACAAGGTCAGAAGGTAGAGAAAACCAAATCAATGCCTCTAAAGTGCGCTTTTAAAAATTGCCTGGGCAGCTTCATCAGCAGGAGCGCATCAGGCAGTACACAATATATTCCACCCAAAAGACTGGAGGCAATGAACTAGGAGGGTGGACCTCCGAGGACTATCCAGAACCATACCTTAGCCTGACAAATGCAAGGGCATTCCCTACTCAAAAATGGTCAAGACTGTCAGACTGATTGTCAAGGACATGTCCTCAACTGGTGTGAATATAAGCTAATCAGGCAAAGTTAAGTTGGCCATGTTATGTACAATAAAGAAAATATATTTTTGAGCATTAGTGGTGAATAGTTTACCCTTTCATATTTTGTGTGTTCAAGCTAATCTTGGGAATATACAAAAATACACTTAAAACAGAAGTACACATTTTGATTTTATATCATCTCAATCAGGTTTTGATAAAGAAAAATAATCACTAAAAATAAGTGAACAACCCTGTAAATTTAGAAATTATCTTTTTTAATCAAAATATACATTTTTATATCTATTTTCAAGAATTATGTTCGACCAAAATAGAAACTTTCTTTTTTCATTTCAAATCAATTTTTTGTTTTATGCAGAAGTTTTATTTAATTCATTGAAATGAATAGGAAAATTAAACTTGATTTGTATAATTTAAAGCATATAATACATTCAACAGTAAAAACAAAAATTATTGAATTAAATGAGATTGGTTTGATAGAATTACTAGGGAAAAATATCAAATCATCTGTTCGTTTTATTTATATATATATATATATTAAAACTGTAAGTTGAACTTTACAATCAAAATTTGTTGTTCGACTGAATACTCCAAAAAACAATTTACAAAGTCCTTATACTGCGGAGTTTACACGAATGCTATTTTTATTATTTTTCTCATCAGAGGACATAAAGAAATCAGGAAATTATATTTGTAGCAATGCTAGAATTTGCTAGTTAAGGCATTAAGTGAAACTGTAATTTATTGTAGTTATAAAAAAGAAATGAAAAGATATTGGATATGTAAAAAACTAATATAAAAACAAACCGCACATAATATTTCAGCTTGAATGAAACTGCACTCAAGTTGATCCAAAATGCAAACTAGTTCTTTAGATAGAATGTATTCCAAGATAAATCCAACATGACGATGCATATAATCTGATTGGAAAGTTTTTTAAAATCCGATTGGAAAGTTTACAAAACAGCTGAAATAATGAAAATTGTTTTTTTTCGGGGCAGTGCAGTGGTCCAAAGAAAAGTCTGTCCCTAGTCAAATGGGATCTAATAGTAAGAAGAGAGAAATCCAAAATGAGAACCTTTATCCTCGGCTTATATATATATATATATAGTCATCCACATGCAGTACTGTTTTGTTGTATCATAACTCATCAGCACCTTACCCTAGATAGTTGGCAGTTCTAACCTCTGGCCTATGAGATCGGTGCTCGCAAATGACCTCAACAAATGTCCATTTAAATAAACATTTGCCCATCACTTTTACAGTGCTCGAGCTGCTTGTTTATTTACAAAGAAATGGTGAGCCTTACTTTATAGCCAATGAAGTAGCATTTGAGGTAAATTTACGACTCTTCCCAAGAGGGGGACTTAAAATATATAGTCATCCACATACAGTAGTTTCGTTGTAGACTAGCACCTCTCCCTAGCCAGAGATTGAACCTATAACCATTGTGTTGATAGTCGGCAGTTTAACCTTTGGCCGACGGAATCGGTGCTCGCAAATGACTTCATCAAATGTCCATTAAATAAACATTCGCCCATAGCTTTTACAGTGCTCGAATATATATATATATATAAACTAAAATTTGCTGATTTTTATTTTTTCATTTTTCCCTATTTTCTTTTTCTTCACTTTCTTTTTCTTCACTCTTTCTTTTTCTTCACTCGTTCTTTTTCTTCACTCGTTCTTTTTCTTCACTCTTCCTTTTCTTCACTCTTCTTTTTCTTCACTCGTTCTTTTTCTTCACTCGTTCTTTTTCTTCACTCTTTCTTTTTCTTCACTCGTTCTTTTTCTTCACTCGTTCTTTTTCTTCACTCGTTCTTTTTCTTCACTCGTTCTTTTTCTTCACTCGTTCTTTTTCTTCACTCTTTCTTTTTCTTCACTCTTTCTTTTTCTTCACTCTTTCTTTTTCTTCACTCTTTCTTTTTCTTCACTCTTTCTTTTTCTTCACTCTTTCTTTTTCTTCACTCGTTCTTTTTCTTCACTCGTTCTTTTTCTTCACTCGTTCTTTTTCTTCACTCGTTCTTTTTCTTCACTCGTTCTTTTTCTTCACTCGTTCTTTTTCTTCACTCTTTTTTTCTTCACTCTTTTTTTCTTCACTCTTTTTTTCTTCACTCTTTTTTTCTTCACTCGTTCTTTTTCTTCACTCGTTCTTTTTCTTCACTCGTTCTTTTTCTTCGCTCTTTCTTTTTCTTCGCTCTTTCTTTTTCTTCGCTCGTTCTTTTTCTTCGCTCGTTCTTTTTCTTCGCTCGTTCTTTTTCTTCGCTCGTTCTTTTTCTTCGCTCGTTCTTTTTCTTCGCTCGTTCTTTTTCTTCGCTCGTTCTTTTTCTTCGCTCGTTCTTTTTCTTCGCTCGTTCTTTTTCTTCGCTCTTTCTTTTTCTTCGCTCTTTCTTTTTCTTCGCTCTTTCTTTTTCTTCGCTCTTTCTTTTTCTTCGCTCTTTCTTTTTCTTCGCTCTTTCTTTTTCTTCGCTCTTTCTTTTTCTTCGCTCTTTCTTTTTCTTCGCTCTTTCTTTTTCTTCGCTCTTTCTTTTTCTTCGCTCTTTCTTTTTCTTCGCTCTTTCTTTTTCTTCGCTCTTTCTTTTTCTTCGCTCTTTCTTTTTCTTCGCTCTTTTTCTTCGCTCTTTTTCTTCGCTCTTTTTCTTCGCTCTTTTTCTTCGCTCTTTTTCTTCGCTCTTTTTCTTCTTTCTTTTTCTTCTTTCTTTTTCTTCTTTCTTTTTCTTCTTTCTTTTTCTTTCTTTCTTTTTCTTCACTCTTTCTTTTTCATTTTTAAAAAATTTTTTTTTACTATTTTGTTTTTTTGCTTTCATTTTTTTAATAGTTTTTTTCCCCCCTTTATTTTTCTACTTTTTTCTATTTTTTATACCAAGGAAATTTGTATTCACCAAAGACAATCAATAAAAAGGATTGGAAGTTGTTAAAAATAAACTTAATGAGAATGTACAGTTTTAAAATGGAAGGAGGGTGTAATTAAAACTCATCTAGTTTCTTATCCATGGCTCCTCCCCTCACTTTACTTGGTAAATTAAACAGATTCACTTAATTTTTCTTTTGTCCCCACTACAGTTTCATTGGTGGTTTATATGGTCGGACAATCGGACGTATGTTAGTCTCTATTTTGATGGCCTCCCAAAGTACAGATGCTGGGTATTGGAGCTGGATGGACCCTGGGGCTTTTGCCTTGATTGGGGCTGCTTCTTTCTTTGGCGGAGTCACCCGTCTCACCAAAGCTGTGACTGTGATAATGGTAAGTATCCGTCAATCTCAAATTAGAAATGATTTACCAAATTTGTAATTGTTACCTTGCTGCTATCTTACCATCAGACCATAACCAAACAGATTAATGAATGCACATTTCTGGTAAAAGGAAATGTTTACAAATTTGGTTGTATCCTCTTTGTTCAAATCTGCGAATGTCAAATAGGACAGAAAAAGTTGTGCTTTGCCAGTGTTCACATACACTATTTATCTACATATATTATTAAAATATTCAGGTAATATAGAATTAATTGCATCAATATTTTAATTATATATATACTAGCATGCTGCCCGGCATTGCCTGGTTGTAAAATACATTTAAATATGATATTTTAATTCATGGAGATTTCGTATTTGTTATTATAGAGCCAATTCTCTATTGATTATTATATTGCACCCAATATATAGTAGTGACTTCCAAAAAGTGTTAATAAGAAATATGACTTGGGTGCTATCAACTAGAATCGAAACCAAAACATTTAGCTACCAGATAAGTGTTGTATTTAAACACTTATGTATTAGTTACGACATTGAATTCAACGATTCTTTACGGTAAAACCATGCAAATGTCTTATCTAGATTTAAATGTAATATATATATATATATATATATATATATGATGATTGCAACGTCTTGTCAGACGAGTGCCACTCCCTCAGACATTTAAAATTCATGAGCCCAAATGCCTGAGAGAGTATCTATACAAAGATGATGTTACAGAGTCTTAGCTTTGTACGACAGCTAAGTCTCTCTCTCGGTTCAAAATGTTGAGATCCAGCAACAAGCAAGAGCAAGATAGCCAGCAACAAATTAAACTGCAGACCAGCTTAATGCGGGTACTGGTCTTCCGCTTTATGGTTTTTTTAAATCGGAGATTTGCTTCTCCTAGAAAGGTTGCCTTCACCACGGCTTACGGGAGCCCTCTCCACCCCAATACACATATACACACACACAAATATACACGGTGCTAGTTGGCCGTTGACCCAGAAAAAGAGTTCATTCGCCCTTTGGAGATATATATATATATATATACATACATACATACAGGATGGCAGCAAACTCGTTCTCGAGTATTGCCATTACTTAATACATTTCTGGCTCAAATGAAGCAGATGAGTGCCACTAGCAGCACGTGCCGGACGGTCACTTCTATGAACCTTCTACAGTCCTGCACATCTGCTGATGACTGGGTCCAAGCTGTGGTGCCCTGAACACCTGCCAGTCCAGACCTTGGATGTTCCAGAGCCTTTATTTCCATTGACGCCCATATCTGCAACAGTCCTCATTGAGTGTCCGTTTGCCGTTTTAGGCTACAGCCAGCCTTTTTGTTATCGAGATACACACTGATGGTAAAATGTGTATTCCATTACATATCAAGTAATGACTGTGCTTGAAGCTTTTTATAGTGAGGAAAGACTTTGCACCAAGACAATCCCATTCTCTGAACAATTGCCATATTGAACCAAAAAGAAGAGAAAGTCAACATAATTGGATGCAGCAGTCGTCACAGGTTTTATATCAGGGTTTTCCTTCTAGAGAGGTTTCTTTCACCATGGCTTACGGAGCCCTCTCCACCAATCATGCCATTTGATCCATGATTTGGACTTAGGTTACTGGGCACCAGAGCATATTCCAACATGTTAGTGAGTCATGTATGCCGCAGCTTACAGGGCCTAAGCTCCTCTGGAGGTTTCTGTCAGGGTTACCTCACTCTTAGTCTTTGGTTAAAAGAACCTTGGCCCACAAGTGCAGGACACTCACCGTTCATCAGAGCCCCGTCTGTGTGGCAGTGGTCATGACGTGCACGTGGGGTTGATTTGTCTGGGAGAAGCACAGTATGACGCTAAGACATCTGTGTACTTTTAACACACGTCCACACCAGACCTTGACCACTATATATATATATATATATATATATATATATATATATATACACACACACACCAGACAGTTGGATTCGCACACATACACCCATATATATATATATATATATATATATAGATGTGTGTGTGTGTGTGTGTGTGTGTGTGGAAGAGTATAAGAAGGCTGTAGCAATGCAAGGAACCAGGTGTTGAAATGATGTGATGACAACAAGGAAGAAACGAAAGAGGGTTTTGTAGAGCTTATTTTTTTATATCTTCATATATGCATTTATTTTTCAGATGAATCATAGATTAAAAACAGTAAAATAGATTATTTGAGATAACCAAGATGGTAGAAGTGTTTGATAATTGGAGAATACACTCTCTTTTTCAAAAAGAAAGGGACCGACCCAAGAATTATTGAAAATAAAAAAAAAGAAAAAAAAAGAAATGGAAAATATCATAGAACTGGAAATCAATAGTTGGTGGAGTTGTTGTGCAGAAATAGGACATCTTTTAAATTAGTTTTCTATTCCAATCATTGTGTTATTTGTACATACTGATGTGTAATATTACTTTACCCAATAATATTACCAATATATCGTCATATTCACTATTTTTTTTATTTTCATTTCCTTCCATTTGTTAATTTATTATCTAGTTTAATTTTAGCAAATCAGAAACCATACATCACATTTTCACTTTCGGTTACCTGCATTGCTATATCCTTATATTTTTTCACATTTGTTTATCAGCAATGCTTCAAGCAAACTACCTTTCCCTCTTATATGTATACAAGATTCAAGCAAATAAGCAAGGACGATCCACAGAGTTTTATAATTATTAAGAATCTCATCTTGAGAAGGCCTAAAGTTTTGACAAGCTTCTGGGCTTGACCTTTACCCCTGATCTTAAATGGAACAGGTACACAAAGTCTGTTGCCAAGGCCGCTGGAAAAATGTTGGGATCCTACTATCGATCCAGTAGATATCTCACTGCTGATGCAATTCTCTATTTATATAAGAGCCAGGTACGTCAAAGGATGGAATACTGTTGCCACATCTGGGCAGAAGCTGCTAGAAAGGATTTGTCCTGCCTTGATGGAGTTCAAAATAGACTTCATACCTTCGTAGGAAATATTCTTTTCTCTTCCCTGCAACCTCTATCTCACAGAAGAGATGTTGCGAGTTTGTCTCTGATGTATCGTTATTTTCATGGAAAGTGTTCAAAAACAAGAAACACTCGTCTAGCTGAAAACACTATCAATAATTCCCTCCACTCGTTATCTGTGCCTAAACCTAAACGTAGATTCCATGAACAAAGCTTCTTAGAACTGCACGCCTGTTGAATTGTCTTCCATTTTCCTGCTTTTCAGCTGACTACAATATGTTGAAGGAGAAATAAGTCTAATGTAAGCAAGTTCTTGATGAGCCGTTCCGCTTGTTAACAAATTTACCGAATTTCCATTACTAATGATTACTATATTATCCAATTTCTACTGTACACTCTTTAACCCTTATCCTCGCGTGGCCTCTTGGCATTGATAACTGGCGATGCCTATGTGGAAAAAAAAAAAAAGATTAGTAATAAATTGACGTTAAAAAAATAAATTTTTAAGAAGACAAATCTATCAGGATATAAAAGCTCTATATTGTTAAGAGGAGCAAATTATAGAATAAAAAGAATAAGGAGTAAAGTTACGTGGGAACTTGCTTACATTGTCTGGTCAATAAAGATTAATAAACAAAGAAATAAGGAAAGAAACCTCTTTAGGCCATTGTGTTTTGAAGCTAATCAGAAAAAAAAAAGCTGGCATTATATAAAAGCTAAACTAAATGAACAACACCAACTTTAAAAAACATTTAGATAATAAATGAAAAAGTTAGGGGACAGGGGATGACATAATGGAGAAAATAAAAGCATTAAAAGAGAATTTAAAAAAATAGAAAGAGTAAGGAAATAAACAGGAACAAAAAATGAGTAACTAGAAAAAAAAAATATATAATAAATAGAAGATAAGCAGATATATGTAAGGAAATACGTTTGTCTGTTCGCACTTTTCTCAATATTGAAATATATTTTCGTTTTGTCGTGAGTATGTACATCATACAGATATTTCTTTATATTTTTTTTTTAATATAGAGTAACTTTTGGATAAGTGTAACACTAAAGAGAGGCCACATCAGACCTGTAGGGTTGATGTGACGTTTCTTTTGGTTAAAAGTAATTTTTTGTTCCCGGACGATGATCGGGTTGAAGGAATAAAAATTATTATTAATTTTTTTTTGTGAATAAATTCTGAGCTAAGTCTGTTGTTGAGATGGCGGCAGCAAAAGTGCCTTTGTAGCAAGAGGTTAAATCACATTCTAGACTTCAAAAGCGAAAAAGAATGCATAAAATATTTTAGCCAAAATACACAGGCGTTTGATCTACAAGGGCCGAAATCATGGTTGTACAGGAGCCGGAGGGGTGGGGATTTCACACCCGCAATTGGCAAAACTATGAGCCAAGTTGACCTGTGAGTTTGACAATTGAAAAGTCGGGTTGTTTTTGATCTGAGAGAAACACACGCAGTGACTCGGCATTGTGTTTAGAACAAAGAATAGGAAAAAAATGAATTGTCCGAAATTTCAAAACAATAATATAACGTATCGAGAATTGTCATTTGGTGAATCAGGTCGAACGAAAATTGAAGTTATGAAATACTTTTGCTCGGATGGGAAAATGCGTTGTCCGATAAGTTCAAAGCGACAAATGCATTCTTGGTCTTTTGACGTAAACAAAATGTCTGATATAATAGAATGGCCGACAACCAGAACTTAATTCAAAGATAAACTAAAATTCCTTTGAATTATCAAAGCGAAAAATGAGATCAATAGATAATTTTAAAACAAATAAAATCGCGTCATTTGCTTTAAGTCAAAGGAAAAATAATTTTCCTGGATATGGAAAAATTCCATTAGTAAGCCAGGGAGGAGTTAATTAATACAACGTGTAAGTTGGGCATTAATTAAAGGAGGAGTCAGTCCAATTTTGGAAATGGACCAATGAAAAAGGACCCTGTCGAAGTATAATCAACCAATGAGAAAAGGCCCCGTCGAATTATAATCAAGCAATTTGATTGGTCGATGACGAACATGGGTGTCGTCATCATTCCATAATTGTATTATAAAAGAAATGAAAAATCAGAGATTAAGTCAGAACAGGAGTAAGAGAAGAGTAAGAAGAAGAGAGAGTCCGGAATCAGAGTCAAAGAGAGCTAAGTCTCGGCAGAATCACCTCTCCTCTCTCTCCCCCTCGCTTGTTGCCTGATAACTCAACGCTTGTAACGTGTCGATCACTTAACGAGAATTACGCAAAGTCCGCGATACCGACCAGGTATTTCAACAACAGAAGCTCAGTTGTAGAACTAACTGCTTGCTTGAATTAAGTGTCAACTATATGTATATGCTGTAAATACTTCTTTTATGAATTTCCGAAATATATATTATATTAACCAACCTCCGGAGTTTTGTTGCTGATGTGCGTTGATCCCTATATGTGGATATTTCTTTATTTGCCATTTGTGACACCGTATCCGTCAACGAACACCCAGAATAACTAGACGATCCACGGAGAACAGGCCTTGAGGACCGAGCATCCGAGAAGAATCCCCAACGCCTTAACGAAGAACTCACTGGGTGACGCGACGTACTAACGGTTGGCAGACCTGGTTGCCCAGTTGACATATCATAACCGACCAGGGTGCAGATCATAACTGGGCTGCGATCAGAGGTTCAAGGGCGTGTAAGACAACGTTGTAAAGGTCACATAAGAACAAATTTTGCCCTATTAACAAATTATGTTTCTGTCTGCTTTTACATTGCCAAACTGATTTTTTTTTTTTTTTTGATTTACTATTAAAAGAAAAATCTGCCTTCCCGTCTCCTATGCTATGAATCCTATTACAATGATTCAATGTGTTAGCTCTTGAAATGAATTGTGCTTCTGTTTCATTTGTGTATGTTTTTTTTTTTCAAAAGGTGATGGGATTTTTCTCAATGTTTCGATCAGTTTAATCTAATAATTGTTTTCATTATAATTAATTTTTATTTACTACAAGACCTCTTGGGTGCCTGGCATTGCCTGGGTGTTTATAAGTGTGTTGAGCAAAAAAACCCAAAAAAAAACGTGGTACTAGGCAGGCAGGCTCAAACCCGTGATGCAAAGGCGGAAAAGAAAGTGAAAGAAAATCTGACATCTTACCGCTACTCCATGACACGACCGGAAGTCTAAAGCGTTCAAATTTAATGTAGTCAATCAAAAACAAAAGATGACTCGCAGGAATAGCATTGCTTTGAAACCTCTCACGAAAGCAAATTAGTTTAATATGGGTGGAAAACCAGCTTCCCCAAAATGGCAGCATCCAAATAAATAGTAATTGTCTTTATATGAAGGGTTTCCTTTACATTGACCAAGGACCAATTAAAGAACAGATACTACCTGGCCTGAAAGCCAGGCAGTTGCGTTCGAATAGTTTTGCTTTATTTATACGAAAAAGACAAACAAACACTGGAGACAATGGCACAGTGGGAATTTTGTTTAACTCGATCAAAAAAAGATAGCAACAATGTCCGTTTGTGAATGCGAGATATTATGATCCGGGAAGTATTGAAAACTTTTCACAGAATCTAACCGATGTGAGAAGCCTGATGCAAAAAGCCTTTCATACACAAACGCTCGCGCCTAATTTGTTCTTTATATATTAGATTACATTTGTAAGAATTTTTAATTGTATACTGTGAATTTTTAATTGTATACTGTGAATTTTTAATTGTATACTGTGAATTTTACTTCTAAACCAATAGCATACAAAACCAAATTTTCTCATTTCCAACAAACTTTGAATGAACATAATTTGGTGACTAATTGTGTTACCAAAATAATTTTGGGTTCTAGTGCATTCTTTGAACCAGATGTAATTCGGTGTTTGATCGGCTTTCCCCGGAACATGATGTCAACATCCGGATTATGCCAAGTGTCACTGATGAAATCATAACAACGCTATGTAAAAATTGTGAAATGTAGAAACATGAAAAAAAAAAAAAGAAAGAAAAAACCTACTGTAATTTTGAATTTTTATGTACTGTGTGAAGAAAAAGGTATAAGTGCTTTTTTTTTTTTTTTTTTGTAAAATAATTTTAAGCAAGTGTTTTCAAGAAAAGGTTCAAAGGAACATTTTTTTTTTTTTTTAACAAGTTTGTTTAAAAATGATATTTGAATATTTTTTTTAAGAAGGAAAATTGGGAAAGAACTTTGTTTTCAAGTATTTTTTTTATTTTTATAAAGGAAAATTAGAACAATTTTTTTTTTTTTTTAAGTCCCACTTGCTTTTTAGGGGTACTAAGGTTAGGGTCCTTTTTTTCCAAGTATTTTCTGGTAACAAAGTAAAAACAAAAGTGGATAGGTTAGTTTTTTTTTTTGTCTTTTTTTTTTTTTTAGCAAAGAAGGTCCCAGTCTGCATTGTTGTCCACCGTCGACACTTTACATTCGCGCATCTCCAGCCATAGCCGCCTATAATTCTCCCTCTTTTTGCTAGCATTTTGTTGAGTTGAAACTCTGCACGTAGCATTGTGATTGGCTGATCGTCATGTTACATCAAACAGTAGCTAAACCTGAGCTATTCACGTCATGTTCCAGGGGAAAGCCAAGCAAAAGGTTCAAAGGATGCACTAGTACCTAATTGTGGTGCTTTTTTTTTTTTTTATAAAGGTCATGTGGTTACAGTAAAAGTTTTTTTAAATTTTGGATTGGTATATTTAGTTTAGCATGTTAACAGAAAATAAAGATTTTAAACTCCTGTAATTTAGTAATTTTTTACTGTAGTTCTTATTTCTAGTTATCTAGAGTTGTAAGCCATGTTTAGTTTCTGATGGTTAGTTGTTCAACACAAGTCCTGGAGGTGACTGGTTCTCAGTAGACAGGACAAAAGATACTTCACATATTGACACGAAGAAAACATGCAAAGTTGCTACAGAAAAGATTTAATATTCATGGAGCAATTCTGGTTTCTGATTGGTTGGTAGCAGAACGTGAATTTAATTTGATTCATCAGTTTCTCATCATTCATCATTGTTTATAAATAGAATCTCCCGACTGTGCGGGATCATACTCCATTATCCTTCAAAAATATTGCAACAAGTTACTATTATTTTATCTTTTTTCTTTTCAAATCTTTTTTTAACTCTATTTTTTTTACTTTTAAAAATATTTGTAATCATTTCTTGAAGCATTTCTTTTTTTTTTTTCCAATCCTTTTTTAATCCTTAAATTCACTTTTAAAAAAAAAAAATTTCTAACCATTTTTTTCTTTTTACTGTTTTTTACTATTCTTCCAGAATGAACTAACAAATGACGTCTATTTTTATTTAAAGCTCTTTGAAAAATTTAGAAGATTTTTTTAATCTCTTGTACTTAATTTTTAAAAACGTTTAAAGTTCTTTTTAACTTTTTAAATGTTTTCTTTTTTTTTTTTTTTTTTTTTTTTTTTTTAGATTGAACTGACAAATGATGTCCAGTTTCTGCTGCCCATTATGGTGTCTATCATGGTGGCCAAGTGGGTAGGAGATTTTTTTACGCACCCTCATTATCATTCAATCCTGGAACTCAAATGTATCCCTTTTTTACCACCCGAACCACAAGTTGTCATTGACAAAAAATTGTAAGCATCCCTTGTTCCTCTCTAGTCAAGTATGATAAAATCGTGTTTTAGATTGTTCGGACTGCAGTTCCCATCTTGGGTGTTATTCTCACAATGTTCCGTCCAATATAACCGCATTGAGAATTAAATCTTCAACATCCTGAAGAGTTTCACTTCAAACACTTTTTTACTTAGCACTTTATTCATTATGCCATGGGTTCTTGCAAGTAAAATTCAGTTTTAAGTGACAGTCTTCTGGAAGTTGAAAGTTCAATCTTCACTACTAAGAATATAATTATGAATTACTTAAAACTTTTGTCTGGCAACGGTTGAGGGAATGAGGGCATGATATCATTGTGGATTAGATAAAAGGTTCTGTTTGAAATTCCCTACAGATTCCTGAGTTCAACAAGACCTTGGAATAAAGATGTCATATTCTGAAAATCACATACAATGATCATGCTACCCTTGTGGATTTCTTTAATCCACAAGGGTAGCATGATCATTGTGAGACTAATACTCAAGATGAGAGCAGCAGTCCGAATACTACAAATTATTAATCCTCATCTCAAAAAATTCAGAAACCTTAGGTTTGTCATATGATGCCTATTGCTTACCTTTTGCTAAGTGTTCAGTTGTATTATGTATCAAATCTAAAATAACAAATTTTTAGCATGTAGAGTTTGTCAGATTTCTTATGTGCAACAAAAAGAACTACAGCAATTACAGAAGTGGAAATGGAGTGCATAAATATCTGTCCCTTTGTGTTATCTTTTTTTTTTTTTTTTACTTGGGAGTCACTACTTATCAAGGCAACTCAAGGATAAGGATTAATGAATGTAAGGTGATAGTGTAGTAATTGTTAATGGTGTAAATTGGGTAGAATTTGAATATTCATAGGAATGGCTCAACAAGAACTTGTTTACATTGGATTTGAAGGCTACCATGTTGTATTCAAGTGGTAAGCAGGTCAGTGGAACAGTGTTCCACAGGCGGACAGTTCTAGGAAAGAAGCTTTATTCATGGAATCTTAATATTATAAGACATAAGTCAAGATTATTCCTCATAATAAATTTTAATTAAATGAATTGTTAATCTAATATATAAAGTTATCTTGCCTGATTTTTTAAATTAATCCATCTGGTATATTGATACTTCATTTTGACAATTTTTGTTTTACTTCCACTGTTATTGGCATGAGTATATTTTAATTCGTTTTTGTTTATTTTTTGTTTTCTGAAAATAATTTTTTGGACTAAGAAAACTTAAATTGGATATGTTTTCCCTTCCTCATTTAAACATTAAAGGGAAGTAATCATGTAATGGGTTATTTACCTTGTCATACGTATAAAAATAAATATCGGAAAACACTTTATAATTTTAAACATTTATTACACATGTTATTTATTGCTTGACTTTTAAAAATTCTTGTTACTCAAAATAATTTGATTACTAAAATTAATGGCGCTTGTGCAGTTTAGTCAAGACATTAAAAAATGGAAATATTGAAAAAAGGTTATATTGTATGTATCCGTTTTCAACTGAAGATCTCTGGAAAAAAAAATTCATTTAATTTGATCGAGTAGTTTTTTTTTTTTTTTTACAGCGGAAAAACATGTTCTTATGAGAGCGCGTTGAAGTCAGCCATTGTGAAATTTGCTGAAGTTGAACAACATGCCACGGGGAGATAACTCCATGTAAAGCGCCGACACTCCCTTCCCATCTTTAATTCTAGCTTTTCTTCCTAAAAATCAAACCTTTTGCTTGGTATCATAAATTGTTTTTTTCTACTTGATGAAATTAAGTGAATTTTTTTTTTTTTTTTTTTGGAGAACTTTGTTTCATAACGGATACATGAAATATAACCTTTTTTTCGATATTTTCATTTTTTTAATGTCTTGACTAAACTGTACACGTACCTAATTAATTTCTAATACTTTGTAAACATGTTAGTGATTTCTTTTTTTACACTTCAGCAGAAATGTTTTTAAATATCCTTTGTGACGAGCATGTGCATTACTGTTAGTTCATGTTGGATCGTATTAACGTTACTGTTCAAGTTCATATTGGGTTGTGTAGGCATTGCTGTTGGGTCGGATGCTATGAATGATGCTGTGGTCAGAGTCAAGAGTTGTCTTTTTTATTGACACATTTCTTTTTCACAAAGTTAAGGTAAATAACTCGTATGCCTAATTCTCTTTAATGTTTAAAAATGTTTTTTTTTTTTTTAAATTCGTTATTGGAAAATATTTTGCTTCCTATTATAATATTGACAAACATCCTTTTATAACAGAAATAGATAAGATGTTAAAACCAGTTTTTTTAAATGGGACATAAGCATATACTTCTGTTTTGGTAAATAATGGAAATTGTCTTCACTCTAACAGTTTGCTTGTTTGGAATAAGTATTTTCAGATAAGAATCTAATTTATAAAACTCACTATGTCTGCCAGTCTCCATATTTTCAAACTCTATCTATTCTGAAACTAAAAGTCGCGGAGTGGCCTTAAATGATTGGATTTTTTATGGACCATTTTTTTTATGGGTCTTTAGCTGGTTAAAATAGTTTTTAAGGAGTCAAAATCGAAAAAATTGTTATACATTTTGTACATTCATCTTAGTTACAGTTTTGCTTTTGGCTTCAATTCTAGCTGATGGCACCCAAATACTTTTTTTTTTTTTACCTTTGAAATCACAACTCTATAATAATATATAAAATCTGGAGAAAATAAAATATTGTATCCAGTGTATTTTAACCCCCCCCCCCAGTATTAAATAAAATCTATTTGTGTCAATAACATTTTTTTTTTTATCCCTTTTCATGTTTTTAAAGTCTAAAGATAACTGGTTTGTTTCCCTCTTTTTTTTTTTTTTTTTGTGTGTGTGTACGCGTGTAACCTAACCTTCTAAATTAACACCATCAGAAGATCTCAATTTAATAGATGTATTGATCTTGTGTTATGTTCGCTTTTCAGCATCAATCTTGATTTATTCCAAGTGCGTGATATCATGTCTTTTCCTGTGATTCATATAAAACGTCGGGAATCTGTGGATGTTTTAGCTCGGCTTTTACGAGAAACTACTCACGGTGGGTTTCCTGTTGTCGAAAACAATGGTTTGGTTAACAATTCCTTTTGTGGAATTATCACTAGGTAAGACATTCTTTTGGATTGTTATTTATTTTAATTTACATATGAATACAACGTATGATTGTGTTGTCCATATCAATCATTTTTACAAATGCTCAATTCTGACAAAAGGCATCATCAATGGAAATCTACCAACACTTAATTATAATCTCCGCCGGCAAAAAAACGTACCATCGTCACTTTTATCTCAACAGAAGAAAGGCAGCATTTTTTGTCCGTCTCTCAGTTTTCTGGAACAGTCTATTCAAAAATATAAAATGTTTTTAAATATTTATTTTTGTAGAATTCAAGGGAAAGAACTCAATACACGACTGGGTTCGTACAAACTTGAAAAGTCCTTGAATTTAAAATTTTGTCTTATTTCTATTTCCTTGAAAAATCTCTGAAAATATACGAAATGTTTTGAAAATGTCTTTAAAAGGCCTTGAAAATCATTCTTTATGTTCAGTAAAAATTTGTGCTGAAATATTAAAAAATAAAATCGAAATAAATACTATTAAATTTTTTTTTAAAGTATTAATAAAAATAGCATTTTTTAAATATTGAAAATAAAATCGAAACACATTGTTCTGAAATTGCATAGTATTATTGTGGATACAAAAGTTATGTCTCTTGTGATAAAGATTGAAATCTGTCTATTTTTGTTCTCGTTTATAATTTAATGTAATAATTTTTTTAAGGGGCAGTAGTGGCAACTACCATAAATAAAATTAACCCCCCCCCAATACTTTCCTTGTGCTCTCCAATGCCCCCCAATACTTTCCTTGTGCTCTCCAATGCCCCCCTCCCCCAAAACAATTATGATAATTTAAAATTAGGCCACCCCAGGCCAAAAATAAAATTGACAAGATGGCAACTATCTTGGTTAAAAATTAAAAGCCGTAAATAGAGTTAAGATTTGAAATAAAAAAATTTTTTAAAAAGCATTTAAAACTACTTAAAAACATCAAAAGATGATGCAGATAGGTTGTAAACTAACTTTTATTGGCTCTGGTGACATTTATTTGTTATATCAGACCTGACCAAATGGTTAAGTGTAGGCATAGACCGATTCATACCATCCAAAATATTCCAACAAAAACCTAACAGACAACCATGGTTCTCCCCAGAATGTGCTGCTGCCATTGCGCACAGAAATCACTTTTTCCATAGCTACCAATGTAATAGATGTACTGAGACTAAAGCTGCTTTCAAGACTGCCAGCAACCACTGTAAAAGAGTAATAAAAAATACAAGAGAGCTATATGCTCAGTCCGTTAAATCCAAAGTAGCTGATCAGTGGCTTGGTTCCCACCAGTTTTGGCAAATAATGAACAGGATTCTGAACAGAAGCGTGCATTCTATCCCAACCATCACCAATGGACCTGAGGTCACCTCGTCAGCATCAGACAAGCCCAAACTATTTGCCAAGAACTTTGCAGCTAATTCTACCCTATGCGACAAAGGCCATCAACTCCCCGTATTTCCTCCTATAACAGACAACACGCTATGCAACATACAAATATCTGTGCATGGGGTCGCCAAGCTAATTAAGAACCTTGATTCCAGTAAAGCAATTAGCCCTGACGGCATTCCAATTATAGTGTTGAAAAAGCTTCAACCAGAACTTCCCCCCATGCTTACAAAACTGTTTAAGCGTTGCCTTAAGAGAAGTGCTTCCCAACACCCTGGAAAACGTCATCAGTATGCCCTGTATTTAAGAATTCAGGTGAGAAGTCATCTCCCTCTCAGTACAGACCAATAAGTCTGTGTCATGAGTAAGTTGCTGAAATCCATATTAAATAAAATAGTCAACCACCTCAGCAAAAATAACCTTAGTGACATGCAATATGGTGTCCGTTCCGCTAGATCTACAGCAGATGTGCTAACGGGTTATATCTCATAGGATTAGTGAATCTCTTGACAAAGGCTTCCTTTCTAGGGCAATTGCTCTTGACATATCAAAGGCCTTCGATAAGGTATGGCATAAAGGTCTACTTCATAAGATTTCCAGCTACGGTATAACTGGAAATGTCTTCTCAATCATTAAATCATTTCTCTCTGATAGGTTCATAAGAGTAGTGGTTGATGGACAGAAATCAGAGGCCCAGAGTATTAATGCTGGAGTCCCTCAGGGGTCCATCCTGGGCCTAACTCTCTTCTTGATCTATATTAATGATCTCCCAAAACACATACTTAAATCATTCGTTGACATCTATGCTGATGACACAACCATCTATGGCAACACATCAAAGGCCGTAAAAGACAAAGTTCTCTCTGATTCTCTCTCCCCTGATCTTGAGCGCGTGGTACAGTGGGGGAAGAGGTGGCTGGTTACCTTTAATGGTAACTGGAGGATAAGTTCAATGAAACAGAAATCGCCTAAAATAAAACATAAAGCCACCTGATGTAAGGAGCTGAGAAGAAATATTACTTCAAGGTCAAACACTAACCAATAATAAGTGTTTTATACTTGGATTCTGACACAGAAAGTAGCAGTTCTTCTCCCGTTGTCAAAAAAATTGATCATTGAATGAGGACTAAATGACAAAATAAGGGATATGAGAGTTACAAGGCTGTAATAGTAAAAAAGTTATGCTAAACAAAAATAGGTACTCGTGCAGAATACACACCGTGCTGAAATGTTATTTAGAAACCTATTCTTAACATGGGAAGGATAGGCATTGTGTAACTATTCAGTACTTTCATCTAACAATTTAATAAACAAAAGCCACTATAAAACTTAAATTTAACTTGAAAATCCTAACAACGTAGCATGGTCAGTGTTCTGTAGCAGTATCTAATAATGAAACCATAAATTATCTAATAATAATAATAATAATAATAATGAAACCATAAATGCTTCTAGAAAATGTTAAGATAACCAGTTATATTCGGAACATTTTGGGTGTTGTACTTTCATCAATCATCTAAGGTTATCAATCGCTTAAATGAGACAGGAGTATATGAATCTAAAATTGCTGTGTTTGAGTTTTTGTATTACATGCAAAATTTTGCTAGTGAATCTCCATATTCATGATTGATTGAAAAAAAAATTGCTGTTTTTAGCTTTCATCCAATGAACTCGATGGGCAAAAACATTTACTGCTACTACCGCTTCCAACAGACTTTTTTTGGTGTATTATTGTGGATGAGGACTCTCAGTTACTTCCCCCCAATGCTCCAAAAATAAAAGGGCTTCTCTTTTTAGAATAAATCTAGGATAAGAAAGTTTTTATCAAAATTAAGCAAAACTTGGTTTTCTGGCTGTTATTATTTATTTTTTATTACTAAATACTTAATATTTAGAATATCTTTTAGTAACATTTCATTGTTTGTCTTGTTTCAGGCAAGAATTGAATGTCCTCCTAATGAAAGAGGAACTTTTTGAGTGTGCAGATGCGAGAGATGTACTCTATGACATCACCTGGGTAGAGTACGACAAGGTAATCATCAGAAGTTGGGGTTTCACTTACGTATACGCTCATGTTTCTCTGGCATCGATAGTGGGAAATTTTTCTTATATTTAAAAAAAAAAGTTTTGTCTTGATAGCATTGAATGTAACCGTCCATTTTAGGCTTCATTCTACTAAAGAATGGTGTTGCCTATATTAACATCACTAAGCTGGATACTCCACCAGACTAGATGAATTTTTGTCTTGCAATTCAGTAAAGTCAAGAGACTACAAGAAAGATTTACTGTAATATATTTAACTGGTCAATTGGAGAGAGGAAAATCAGGGTTCACACAAGCGAATTAAATCGAAATACTATTAAATTTTAAGTATTAATAAAAATACGATTAAATAAAATCGAAATACATTGTTCTGAAATGAAATTGTATCATTGTGGATGCAAGAGTTACGTCCCTTTATCACGAAAGTATCTGTTGTTTTCCATATATTAACATCAGTTGGTTTTGTAATAAAGGGACATAACTTTTGTGTCCACAATACCAAAAATTCAAAATTTAAAAGTAAAAACGTACACCAGTCTACAATGAGGAAAATGAAAACATTTAATCGCACTTGGTTAGCCAAATCTAGGTGGGTCACGAAATGTAAATATGATTGTTGACATGCATATTGTTTTGTATGTAACTAAAAATGACTTTTCCTGTTGTCAATTAAGTTTTTTTGGTTTATTATATCATTGTTTATATATCGGATTTTGTTTTGAAAACTTGAATTTTGTCTGGAGGAGGCCTTGAAAAACTTTGAAATGTCCTTGAAAATAGACACTGGAAATCTGTACAAACCCTGAAAATTAATATCTGTAATTTCTTTACTACCTCGGTTTTTGAGAGGCATAGGAGATTTGTATCTTGTATAAAGATAAAGTGTTAACTCCTAGAAAGAAGCCCATTGGTTTCTGGGAACTTGTGCGTGTTCGAGATATATATATATATATATATATATATATATATATACGAGGTGCCTTCAATAGGTGTGCAGACTTTTTGTACAGACATTAAAAATGGTCATAGTTATGAAAATTAGAAATGGTAAATGTCCAAGTATCAAACCCTGGGGCACACTTGCATATGATGTTGCTTAGATGTATGACCGTTGAAACATTTTAACTAAGATGGATCGAATTAAATATTCATCCAGTAATACCACAAAAATTAATTTTCCAGACAAAACATTCATGCCAGGCTTGGATATGTTGAGCACTACCACCCTATTATCAAGTGTATGGTATATTCGTTAATAGATAATCATTAGAATATCTGCAGTAGAATGGAATTTTTTGAATCCGTACTCTTGGCCAAAAAGAAGTTTAGCATTTAGGTTTAATCCTCTCCATCGCCACTTTTCTGATTCTGCTCTTTTTTTTTTATCTGGTGCGATTAGGTCAAGCTGTCTGGAGATACTAACTTCCTGACTTAAATGCACTAAATATTGATATAATCGTTTCTCTCTCTCTCTTTTTTTTTTTCTTTTTTTTTTCTTTTTTTTTTTTTTTTCTTTTTTTTTTATCGTTGTAAAATTCAATCATGTTCTGCAAAGCCAAAAACAATAATTTCTCTCTGCAAAATAACCAAACTAATCACCATAAATAAATATTTAACTATATAAACTTAATGTGTAAAAACTTATCAAAATGATTGAGCTTGAAAAGGGTTGATATGCCATAAAACAAAACAAATATCATGAATAAATATGTGAAGGCATAAACAACATGAAATATAACTTTTTTTCAAAATTACTGAATTTGGTATTAAATAATTAAAAAAGAATTGATATGCGGTAAAACAAAACGACCAAACAACCAACCTGTTCGTTAACTTGAAGAACAATCATTACATTATTATTTACAATTATCAAGGCTACCCAGCATCATCCGTGGTCCAAATTTCCATACATTATTTACAGAAAAATGCACAAGTAAACAATCTAAATATTGTAATATATTTTTTTTAAATAAAATCTTATTAATTTTATTTAAAAAAAAAAAAAAAAAAAAAAAATGCGCAGTTTTTCAAATACATTAAAAAACGAATATATTGAAAAAAAACTATATTGTACATACCCATTAAGGAATAAAGTTATCTTAAAAAAGAAGTTGCTTAATTTCATCAAGTAGGTTGCTTTTTTTTTTTTTTTTTTTTTTTTTTGCTTTTTTTTTTTGCTTTTTGCTTTTTTTTTTTTAAACAGAGGAAAATCAAATTTTAATGAGTATGGGTATGTACAATATAGTTCTTTTTCAATATCTTTGTTTTTTTTTAACGTCTTTAATTTTTATTAGGTTGGTGCAAAAATAATGTCATTTTTATTTCTATATAGTTGAACGTTAAAAAAAAAAGACATTATTTTTGCACCAACCTAATAAATAAAATAATTTTTTTTTCTTTTTCTTAATGAGATTTTGATGGTATATACCTTTTTCAAAGACATTATTTCGTAAGGTTATTTGAAAATTTGAAAAATCAGATAATATTGTATAATTTTGTTTCTAATGAGTAAAATCTTTCTTTGATTATTTTTCTGAAACTTTGGCACTGTATTGCTTTTTTAAAGATATTATTTCCTAAGATTATTTGAATATTTTACAACACCAAATAATGTTATGTAACTTTTTAAAATTATTTAATTAAAAAATTTTTTTTTTTTTTTTAATTATTTTTAATGATGTTTTTAATGCGGCAAAATAACCGTCAATAAAATTGGACATGTATTTTACTCTTTCCATGAGGGACTAACCCAATTAGGCAATTTATAGTCAGATGTCCTATACAAAGATCCCTATAAAATCGTCCTTCACCCAGATCAAGTATTTGATTGAGTCGAGTGGAGACAAAAATCTATTATTGTGGACCTTGTCGTAACTTGATATTAATGCAAAAGATATATATATATATATATATATATACACATACACACACACACACACACACACACACACACACACAAATAAATGACAGACGTCTATATTCCAAATTTCAAGATGTTCACCATCTTACAGTTTATTCCTTTTAAGTATATCTTGAAATTTGGAATATAGACTTTTGTCACTTATTTGTTATATGTTCTGTAATTAATAGGGCTAGGACAACAGCATATTCTTTTCCTTGTTTTGACTCTCGGGTATATATCCATTGATATCTTATGTTTTTATATAGAATGATGTAGTTCTTGGTTGATTAATTGTCTGTCGGATATATACTTGAAAGTAAAAGCGATGAAAAGAATATGCTGTTGTTACAGCCCTAGTAATTACATTGAGCTTCATAAATTAAAGGATTGGAATAAATAAGTGAAATATAATTGGGGAAAAAAAACATTTCCACAGAAATATATATATATATATATATATATATATATAAGAACAAGTAGTTAATAAAACATGTTAAAAAAAAAACACTTTGAAAAAGAGTTAAAAACATATTTAATTTTAAAAAGGAAACACTAAATAAATGGATAGTCCTTAATCTGCTGAGTTTTGAAGAAATACTTTCCTTCTCATCAGAGGGTAGGATTTAGCAAAATGCGGGATTGGATTTTGCTTGCAAAAGTATTAAATGAAACAAGCAAGTCATTCACCCTATTCCCTCTGCTTCACTTTTTGTTATCAAGTAAGATCTATGACTTACTTGTAGTTTCATTTAATACTTTTGCAAGCAAAATCCGATCCCGCATTTTGCTAAATCCTACCATCTGATGAGAAGGAAAGTATTTCTTCAAAACTCTGCAGATTAAGGACTATCCATTTATTTAGTGTTTCCTTTTTAAAATTAAATATGTTTTTAACTCTTTTTCAAAGTGTTTTTTAACATGTTTTATTAACTACTTGTTCTTATTATAAGCTCTATCTCCTATTTGGTTTTATTGAGTTTTTACATCCGGTTTAGATTACTTTACTTATAAATATTAATTCTTTAATATTTATAATTTACTTTAGTTTTGCCATCTTGGATCATTTTGGTAAACTTAACTGTAATTCTTATATATATGTGTTTATTAATTAGTACACAATTTAGATATTTATGAACTTCAAAGAAATTTCTGTCATGGGAGAAAAATATATTGAATAATAACTTTAATCTAAAATGGAAACAAAGCTCAAATAAACATTGATGAAAAGTGAAAAAGAACAAAAACAAATCTAAATTGAAAAAAAAAAATCTATAAATCGTAATGAAATGTAAATATAAACCCTTATAAAATAATTTAGGAACTAGTTCCAAGAACTTTGGTAATTTTGATAGTTCTTAGAACAGACTGCCAAATGGTTGACCAAGCAGGAAATAAATACTGACCAATGATATTAGTGGCACTTGAACAATATATAAAAAAAACAAATCAGTATTTTGTGATTGTAGATATTTTCTTTTTTGTTTATTTTATTTATTTATTTATTTATTTTTTTATTGACTTTATTTTTTTATTTATAGACGCATTGCCACTGAAATATAAGAGCCTCTTGTAAATTAGCGGACCATACCTACACCAGAGAGTTGTGCTGGAAGATGTTTATTCACATTACATTTAAATTTCTTCATGTTGGTATAGTCTGAGAAACAATAAGTAGAAGAATGAATTTCAAAGGCAAGCATGAGGAAAAAAAGTTGTTAAAGTAGACAGCTTTCTGGCACCTGGAAACCTCTATATTAAAGGGGTGGAATTTTGCCGACTGTCAGATCAGTCAGAGTATTTACGTCAAGGGGGCATCAGAGTAGCAAGTCCACTGGAGCACATTCTAGTAAAGTACTTATAAAACAGTCACAGGGATGCAACATTGTGGTGATGGGACAGGGGCTGAAGCTTGGTAGACAGCATTGAACCTATTAGAGATTCTTCTATGTACAACTTGAATTTTATTCTTCTAAATCTTTTTCCAGCTTCGGACTGATCGTTCTGGACACCCAACTGGCCTGGAAGAGAAACTACAAATGTATGTGGACAACCGTAGATACACTGACCTTTTCATTGACTTGGTAAGATATGCCATAATATTATTGATTTTTTTTTTTTGTTAATTATCCTCCTTCGTTAAGTGAGGTTTTAAATTAACTCCCTTTTATGAAGTTATTAACAGAAAGACCTGACATTGCCCGGGATTGAATGAGGAGCGA
The DNA here is from genome assembly GCF_053919585.1 of Euprymna scolopes. Classification (NCBI taxonomy): domain Eukaryota; kingdom Metazoa; phylum Mollusca; class Cephalopoda; order Sepiida; family Sepiolidae; genus Euprymna; species Euprymna scolopes. Next base: position 77,159,991 of record NC_136511.1, on the reverse strand, counting down.
CAAATGTTTTACACTTCGAATACTTTTTGTGTCATCAGAATCGGTGAAACCACACATTTGTCAATCAAATCCATTTCAAGTAATTTCCTGCTGTAGTTGGGAACTTGAATTAAAGTTTAAAATGTAAAAATCAAGTATATCACAGTTCAATTGTGATTTAAAGAGAAAAATTCATTTCAGACATGCCCCTGTCTTATTTTTTATTTTTATTTAATTTTTTTTCACAAAGGAGTCACCACTTATCAAGGCCTAGAGGCCACTCGAAGATAAGGGTTAATGAGTGTACAGTGGTCAAAGGGAACATGTCATTGTTAGTAGTGGAAATTTGGTAAATTGGATTACATAAGGGGATAGCTCATCAAGAATTTGTTCACGTTGGACTTGAAGACAACCATATTGTAGTCAGTTGGAAAGCAGGAAAGCGGAACAGAGTTCCACAGTCGTGCAGTTTTAAGAAAGAAGCTTTGTTCATGGAGTTTATGGTTAGGTTGACGCACAAATAAAGAATGGGAGAAATTATTGATAGTGATTTTAGATAGACGAGTGTTTTTCACTGGAGTTCAGATGATCACTTGCCATAGAAATGATGATAAAGCAGAGACAGGCTTGTAATGTCTCTTCTGTAGGAAAGAGATTGCAGCGAAGAGAAAAGGGCATCCCCCACTAGGCTAGGAAGTCTATTTTGAACTCTGTCAAGGCAGAATAAGCTGCTTCTTTCCAGATGTGACAACAGTACTTCATCCTTGGACGTGCTTGGCTCTGATATAGGTAAAGAATTGCATCAGCAGTGAAATATCTACTCGAGTGTTAGAAGGATCCCACTATTTTTCCAGCAGCCTTGGCCACGGATTTGCTGTACGTGTTCCATCTCGGATCAGGAGTAAAAAATCCTCCAAATATTGTATTTTCATGTTCTCACTTAATTTGTTTTTTATTTATTATATGATAATTCTGATTAACCTAACAATTCAAATTTTGAGCTGAGTTGATACCTTCAGTAACTTTTGAGTATATGTTTCTGTAAGATTAACTCAATTGTACTTATGCATGTAAAACTTTTAGTAACGTTATTTTTTTTTTCTTTTCAGAATCCGTATATCAACCAATCAGCTATGTGCATTCCAGAAAGGTTCTCATTATATCGGACCTACATCATATTCAGAAGTCTAGGCTTGCGCCATCTAGTGGTCATCGATAAAACCAATTCGGTGATCGGAATGGTTACGCGAAAAGATTTAATGGACTTTAACTTGGTTGATAAAATTTCACAGGTTGTGTGCCGTGACATCCAAAGCCTGCAGCTTAACGTTCCTCTTGAAGTGCTTTGAATCAAAGTTACTCCATGACAACCGATTTTGTTGGGGAAAGTTAAAACCAAAACGTTATCGATATTATTTGGACAACTATTCTTATCCTGGATGTTTTTCTTGCATTTCAATCAGTGTAACCTCCAATCTTCAACTTATCAAACTCAGGAATCTGTATGGAATTTCAAACAAAATCCTTTGTTTAATTTATAGCAGTATTTGTTCCTCTTCCATCAGCCATGACTGAGTAAATGTCTTTGGTAATTCGTAATTGTATCCTTAGCATTACCCGTATTGAAGAATAATCCTTTAACCACTTGAAGACTGAACATTATTTAAAATATTTGTTTCACCACAGGTTCATATGTAAACTTGAGGCGTAATGGATAAAAGTGCTAAGTTATAATCACACCTGAAGGTTGGAGGTTATACCTGCTGAAACATTGTGAGAATTAACATTCAAGATGAAAACAGTGGACCGAATAGTCCAGATCATCAATTCTCATCTCAGAAAATCCCAAACCAAAAAATTATCTGCCAGATTCCGATAAATTGATGCGAAGTTCCAATCGCTTCGCATGTTGATGAGACGTTTATTTGAATAATACAAAAGTTTCAAAGGGTTTAAGTATGTAGGAATATGAAACAAAAAAAAGAAAGTCTAATTAACTATAAAAAAAACACTTTTCAATTTTTAAAAAATCTTTCATTTTATTTAGTGGATTCTAATTTTTGCTCTTCCGTCTCCACTATCCTCATATCATTTTTTTTTTTTTTTTTTTTTTGTACTTTTTGCATATATATTTATTTTTATTCACCCCTACCCTCCTCAAGCGTCTCTACCCTTCCTCTTTAAATATATGTGTAATCTTTCTTTATATATCTTTATTTTACACCCCTACTCCCCCGTCTCTTTAATTTCCCCTCCAACGCTTGCTTCCTCCACACACACCCCAGTTCATCTTTATTGAACACCATAAGAACCCACCTCCTCATATATTTTTTTTATTTTTGCACTCCCTCTTTTCGTTTTTGATCCTCCCTGCTCTAGGTATTTTTATTTATTTATTTTTTTGCTCCCCCAATGATCATATTTTTCAAATTTTATGTATTTCTTTTATATTTATAATTTTATTCCTTTTTTGCATAGTTTGTTTCCTTTTTGATTCCTTCCTTTTTTTTACCCTCCCCCCACCATCTTTCCACTTCCACTCTAAAATTAAAAAAGTTTTGTTATATTTATTGAAAAAGTATTCCATATATATGTGTGTGTGTGATGAATACATTTTTACAGTATGTATCCAATGGATAAAAATACTAAAACCAAAAATATTGCATTATTTCCAATAAACAAATCAACAAACAACTTGAACAATTGGGGGGAGGGATATGTCCAAAACCAAAATGTGACTTATCTGCTTTGAACTCTTTATTACACTTGACATAAATACAAGCTGGGTTCTTCTACAAACTCCATTCAGTTACTTTACTAAAGTTACAAAATATATATATATATAAAGCAGGAGATTGCAAAAATGTTATAGAAATTCTTTAATGATATTATTTATACTATAAAAACGATTTGGAGTTTTAATATTCCAGGGTAAATGTTCTATGTACTCTAAAAAGAAAAAAACCCTGCACGACAAACTCTTCAAATTTGACTTTTTTTCCTGCTGAATTTGTAAATAGTTTCTGCCTAAATTTCTGAGATGAGTTTTTACAATTTACACGTTTTGGATGACTGTTCTTGTCTTGGTTATGTTTATAATGTTTCAGGCATCTTTAGTTATTATTTGTCCAAATCTGAATTTTGAATGACCATGCAGGTATAAGGTTCTTATTCTGCTTTTCATACTGATATAAAATAGAAAACATTTTTAAATGATGCAAATTTCATATTTAAAAAAAATTAACATGATTTTACATAGGAAAAATGCTTTTCCATCAAATTCCTTAGAAATGTTATTGTAAAATTTAAAAAAAAAAAAAAAAAAATCAAAAGTTTCATGTATGATAAATTTTTTTTAAATAAAACACACACACACACACACACACACATAATTCAACAAATTCCTACCTTTTTAAAAGCAGTTTTATTTCTTATATCTTACAACCGTTTTGTCAAAGTTGAGAAAATGCAATTGGTTAATTAATTATACATTTCTTAAATACTCATCAGGGGTTAAAATGTCTTTTATCCACATAAAATGCGTAATTAACCGATTCTTAGGTGTAAGATTAAAAAAAATGTTTTAAAAAAGGTATCAATTTTTTCAGCTATGAGTTGATAAAATTTTTCTTTAAAAAAAACTGAGCCATATTTTGTGACTCAAACTGTCAAATGAAATGGTCGTTATTTCAAAAAGTAAAAAATTATAATTGAAATTTTCAATTATGTATATCTGATTCATGATGATAAAATCTGACAATAGAAAAATAAATGGAACCGGGAACACTTTACAAAATACAGAAAAATACTTTTTTTTTTTTTTTTTACGGAAACAAAATATTGGTCTACTATGATTATTTAATAAATATATATATATATATATATATATATATATATATATATATATATATATATATATATATACTTACAAATTAAAGAGTAAACTACAATAAAGAAAATTTACTTTCAAAATTGTAGCAGTTAATGAGATACTCCAAAATTTGGAATGTGAAATAAAAACACCCTACCCTTGTAATTCAAAAGTTTGATTTTGACAAATGCAAAGGTTTAAAAAATGTAACATGACAACAACCAAGAAGAGGACAACAGTCTGAAAAATGTAAAAAAAAAAATTTTTTTTTGTAGATGTAGAAAAAGAAAGAAAGAAATTTTAAATTATTTTGAGTGGAAGATTTTGGAGGAAAAATAATCTGTCTTGCACATCACTTAGGTATAAAAATATTAAAAAAAAAATATTTTTAAATTATAAAATGTTCACTCTATTCATGCTAAATTTGAATAAATTCTGAAAATTTTTTATTTAAAAAAAAAAATGATAATAATTAAAAATGTACTTAAACACATGAGTTTATTTTATACAAGGTTTAATCTCCTACACATACATGCTAGAAGTAACTAGACACCATTATTATCATTTAGACCGACTTTTTTGATATAAGAGTTTTCTTATAGTACTAGAGACCAGGGTTCTATCCTTGGTAGAGTCATACCAAAGACTACAAAATTATACATAATACCCCCTTACTAAACATTCAGCATTATAAGATGATAATCAAGGGTAAGTGGTGTGATCTTGGGGAAAAGAGTGACACCCTCCCTTACACCTCTGTAACAGTTAATAAAAAAGGAAGCTTTTGTGTTACTCTTGACAAGGTCAGCCATTTTATTTTATTATCATTAATGAAGATTTCTGTTAGAGGGTTCTGGTCGATCTAAGCTGGATGATTTTGATTTTTTTTTTTTTTTTTTTTTTCCATTTCTGATGAATCACTCTGTTAATAGTGGAAAGTTGAATCTTGAGGTCTGCTGCAATTTGACATTAAGTTTACTTTCAGTTTGTGTGGCTCATCTCAAATGGAATATTTGGTTCATGTTACACGTAAAAGTTAAAATAGGATAGCTTTTTTGGATACCAAAAACATAAAAATGTCTAATTAGAATATCAAATTTTCAAGTTTTTATGCTTGCTTTGCAGAGAACTTTTCAAGTGCTGGCCGTCGACGGAGGGTGCAGGCACTTTAAAACACCTCTGAATTATTTTTCTTGGGTGTCTATTTACTTCTTATATGTCTGGATATTATGGAGGTGTATTATCCTATAATACTGGCATTGGAAAGGTAGTAATCATATTTTTTTTATCGTATGGTTTCTTTTTCTTTTTTTTTTTCTTTTTGTTGTACCTCTTCTCGCCTCTTTATTAAAATCAAACAAATTGCACCAGTAGAAGCCATTAATTTAAACAAAAATAAAAATAAACCATTACTCCAAAAACAATGAATAGAAAGTAAGAAGTGCATGCATTTGACAGCCTCCAGGTGATTGCTTTTCTTTCCAAATAATTTTTCATACATTAATTTTTTTTTTTTTTTTTTCTAAAATTAAAAAAAAGTTGGTTTTTTTTTGTTTTTTTTTTAACTAACAGACCAAAAATATATGTAATTTTCTTTTTGTATTAAAATATTCACTGCCATAAAAACAAAAAAAAAAACGGTTTGTTCAATAATTTGTATACTATTTTTTTTTTTTTTTTTTTTTTTTTTTTCTTCAATATACAAAAACAAGGCATATTGTTATGAGGTCGGTGACTACTGTGTATTTGAGCCCGTATCCAGAGAGGCATCCTAAGTGGAGAGTTGTGTAGTGAGATGTTTATTCACATTACATTTAAATTAAATTAGGTCTACATCTTTATACGATCATGGAAACAGGAAGCAGAGAGAGATTTCCAAAGGCTAGAATTTGAGGGGGTGGGAAGCTATTAGAGTAAAAAGCATGGCGGGGGGGGGGGGACTTCCACAGTGAAAAGGTGGGATTTAGCAGATTTTTGGATTAGTCAGGGATATTTACATGGAAGGTGTACCAGAGCAGAAAGTTCATTGAAACACGTCCCATTGAAGTACAGTAAAACCCCAGGATACGGTAGCACTAGAATACGTTTTTTTTTTTTTTTTTCAATTTATGATGTGGAATACAATGTTTTTCTGGACCCTGGTTCTCTATTTGCTCCATCTTACAGTATTATTCATAATGTTATTTGATTATATACATGTGTATTATATACTGTACTGTATTTATATTTATAATGTTATTTGATAGTATACATGCGTATTATATACTGTACTGTATTTATATTTATAATGTTATTTGATAGTATACATGCGTATTATATACTATACTGTATTTTGTTACTAATTTCTAATGCCATATCCCGGGCTTCTTCTGTACTTGTAAAACGAACTTAGGGATGCAACATTGTCGTGATGGGACAGAGGTTGGATCATGGCAGGCAGTGTGGGACCTAATAGATTAGAGATCCTTTTTTAAACTCTGTGTAAGAGGTAGGGACTCTTGCTTTTTCTTTCTACTGTACGAGTCGCATTTTTCACTTTGTGGTATTCTTTACTTATTCCCAGTCTTACAGACTAAATAATCGTTTGTTTAGTAACATTATCTGCAAAAACAATAGCATAAAAATATGTCCTGTTTGTCTCAACAACCGCTGCCCCAACATTAGTATGTGCTACGGTTTCTTTATCTTCTCTTCTGGCTGCGTCATTGTTTCTCACATTGTCGATTGCTAAGGGCACATGCATTCAGAAAGAAAAACACATTCTATAGATATCAGTTGTACTCTGTGTATGTGATATCCTTGTTGAAAACAATATCACATACAGAGTACAAATTGTTGAAAACAATATCACATACAGAGTCCACATCTCAGTCATCCATTAAGGCCACTCTCCTGATCTACCTCAAGCAACCAACTGTTGCCAATCTAGGACTGCCTGTAAAACTCTCTCCGGCTTCTAAGCTAACTTTGAATATATTGACGTCTGTCCAATCTTTTGTCTGTCACCAGTGCACCATGATTAACAATCCTATTTCTAATTGCTTTTGCGTGCCTTGGTGACCCCCCTCCATTGTTTTTCTGCTAATCTCCCTTCCTATACTGTTATTCTTCTAATCAACTATTTACTCCAACTGTTAGAATTTTTCTTTTTGTTTTAATCACTTCCTCATGTAACAATTATGATGCATGTAGCAGCAGCTCACATATGCAAATGACCAAGCCGCAGTACGAGTTGATGCCACAGCAAAGCAAGAGAAGGGAAAGAAAAGCAGAGATTTAAAAAAAAACAAAAACATGTGCGTGGTAATAGCAAGGTGAAGCACATGTCAGCCAGAGAGATTTGAAAACCCCGTATGGCAGCAATTGGACATGATCAGACTTGTTGATACGAGAAGAGAAAAAGTAAGTGTTTGATACGATAGTTTTGTTGAAGAGACTTCTAAAACCAAGATGTAGGCATAGTTTGGAAAGTACCATGAATAAATGCCTTTTTATTTCAATTTAAAAAAAGTAGTTAAATTTCTTTCCTTTTAAAAGACTTTCATAGATTGGGTCAGTGTTTACATGTAACTACCACATTACTCCAACACTGGGGGACGTCCAGAGTGTCACAAACACAGTTTAATACATAACATAGTGAATACTGTCAGAAATAAATTTTAAATACTAAAAATAAAAAAAATCAATAATTATAAATATTTTCTTAGGGATTGAGTGTTATTTATTTGTCTACCCATGAGGGCAAAGTTAGACACAAGGTTGGTTTAGCTCCCTAAAAAGAAATACTAGTGTTACCATGTCGGGTTGGGGCACAGTCCTGCTTCATGTTACCAATTAGTGTAACAAAGCTGTTTCCAGTCTCTAAATGCAGGGACAAACCCTAAGTCCCCATGGCTGCACTCTTATACCTACCACTTATGCTCAGAGCACACAAAACACGCTTAACCTCAAGTCTGTGTCTTTAACACGCTAGGTGGCTGCTCATCATCAGATGCTGCAGTTGAATTCTTCATGATGCTCTGGTGAATGGCTAGTATATTCTGTTTGAGCTGGTTGTCATGTCGGTGCTGTAAATAAGTGTATTTTCAAATCAAAGCATCAGATGATTTTCTTATAAACGAGAATAATTATTCAGAAGAGATACAACTGTGCAAGAGAAGTTAAACTATTGAGGTTCTTAATGGTTTCAAGATGCAGAATTTTTTCAACTTGAATTCCTTCAGATGGTTTCTCAGTCAGAGGAGGAAGAGCTTTTTCATTTAGCTATTTTGGGAGGTATCCAGCTTTTATGTTAAAGTCCAAAAGTCAATGTGTATGGTTCAATGACAATCGGGCAAGTCTCTTACATCTGCTAAAAAAACAAGCAATTTTATGGCAACCCCAATTCTGACCCCATCTCTTTGAGATTAGTATTTCCTCCTCTATCATTTGGAGATTACTCCTTCTCCTATTCTGTATCTCTTAATCCATATCTCTTTTTAATTCTCTTTTTCCTTTTTCTTTCTTTCCTTCCAAATTCTTCTCTCTCTCTTTTTTTAATTCATGTCTCTCTTTAATTCCCTTTTTCTTCTGTCTCTCGCGTGGTCTTTTCGTCTTTCAAGTTAATTCTTATCACATGCAAGATGGTTTCTCACTTAATATAAAACCCATGGCTTACCACGATATTTCCCTATACATCAAGCTAGAATATGCATCCCCAAAAATGCCTATTTTACTTTGTTTTGAAATTTCATTATATCATAACAAAAACATTTTCTATCCTCCCTCTCGGCATATGGAACATCTTTAGCCAAGTGCAAACATCCCCGACCACACCTAACCCTCAGCCCGTAAGCAAGGTAATTTGGTACTACTTGGCACATGCAACAGCGTTATATCCTGGATTGGGACAAATAAAAATTGCCTCTGTCTCGAAAGACCTCTCCTTCACTGACCGAGGATAGAAGACAGTGCAGCATCAGAACAGATGTTACACTTTGCTCCTAGCCAAACGAACTGATTGTTGTACACTTATCAAATATCAAACTCTTATCACAGCATTTTGTTAGCTATACTCGATAGGGTCTAAGGTCCTGGATATGACCTTAAACTATATCTGATGGTGAGGCCCCAGCTTGCAGGCCTTAGGGAGTGTGGAGCCACCCTTTAATTGCCATTGCTCCCAGGTCCACTCTGACCCGGAATGGTAGTACCTGTTAGGGTCCCAACTATGGGTTAAATAGAATACGACTTAAAAAACAAATATACTATATTAAAAAATCGTTCTTCAAAATCACCAGATTCGGCATTAAATAACCTGAAAAGGGTTGATATGCCGTAAAACAACCAACCAACCAATAGGGTCTAAGTGTAACATGGTTAGTCACATTTCTTATCTGGATGCTACTTTGTATAAGATCATACGTGGGTCAGGTGAGTAGGGGAAAGTTACTTGTCCTTCCATTTCTGGAAGCATCTTTCCCTTGCAGGCTGGTTTATCACTGAAGACTCAAAAAAAACACAAAAGGAATTTTTCATTGCTCATTTTATTTAGTTCAATGCTTTTTCATGTTCTTTCATGTATCATAGAGAGAAGAGGAGGGGGATCTAAGTACCGAAGACACATCTTCATTCTATAATTACAAAATTTATTGTTTTCTTCATCTCTTGCTTTCGATTGTTTTGTTTTTGTATCCGTTCAATTTTTTTTTCTGCATATCTAAACTAATTCAGAAATCACTTGTTTTGCTTTTAAAACTTTGTATTTGCATTCCATCAACAAATTTTAAAACATGACCTAAGACACTATTTGTCACGATTAACACCAGTTACATACCTAGAAAATGGAGCCATAAAACCTGACATAGTGATATAGGACAAAAGGAGAAAGAAGCAACCTTAGTAGAAGTTAGTGTCCCCCCAATAATGCTGGATTAAACAGATCTGATAGGGAAAAGATAACGAAATGCCAAGGTCTTATATACGAAATGGAAAGAAATTGGAATCTTAGGAAGATTCTATCATTATAGTAATTATAGAAGCAACTGAACTCATGAAAAAGAACTTAAAAAACTACCTGGCAAATATACCCAGTGAACTAAGTGCAAGAGAGAGTCAAAGAATTGCCTGGTGCTACTAGATCAGGCTGTCTGAAGATATTGGCTTCCTGAGATGAAATGCACCTAACATTGATGCTTTTTGTTTTTATACTTCCTTTTGCAAAATTTTATTATGTTCTGCAAAACCAAAAACAACACGCCCCCCTTCCTTCTTTCCATTTCCCCTTTCTCTTTCTATCTCCCCCCCCCACTTCCTGACTGGTTTCCTCATTTAAAATGTACCAAACCTTAATACTGTAACCCTTTTCCCTCTCCCATTGCAAAACTCATTCATGTTCTGCAGGGCAGGGAACAAAAACAATACACTTCACTACCAAACCAAACCCTATAAACTAGCGATTGAAAATACAAAAAACTTGAAAAATAACTGGATGCAACATGAATACTATTTTCAAAATAACTGGATTCAGCATTAAATTACCCGAAAAGGGTTGATATGCCATAAAACAAAACAACCAAAGCAAAGACTTGCACTTAAAGTGACAGTCAGAATCTTAACAAAAGATCTCTCGGTTGGAATATCTGAGTTAGTGGGTGAATGTTTGGAATCCGGTAGGATGCTCTATCCCCAGCTTAAACAAACTGATGAGGAAAATTAAAAAAAAAAACAACAGCCTTACTTACTCCACACTTCCAGCAACAATCACTTTACATAAGGATATTGTTTGCCCCTTTTTTTTCTCGTTAGCCAGGGGTTATTATGCTTTGGGTATACTTTTCTTTGGAGGATTAGAACATATCTCTTGGACTAATACGTGAATATGTTGGTTTAAATATCCCTGACTCTAAATCTGACTATCATTTTCTCTTTCGATATGGATGTTCGAGCAAAAACAAAAATGTCTCAATATCAATATATATATATATATATTTTTTTTTTTTTTTTTTTCAGGCTATTTCACCCTGACAGGTTCATCCTAGGGAGGATATTTTTACCCATTTCTATCGACACTCCTTATTTATGTATCCATACTGCATCTTTAGTGGAGGTACATCAATGTATGTAACAGACAGCAAGCCTGCAATGGGGAAAATATTAGTTAAAAGAGACCACCCAAGAAAATTAGTTACTGCCTGCCTACTACAACTTTTTTTGTTGTTTTTTTTTTTTGCTCAACACACACCTCCAAACACCCGGGCAACACCGGGCACTCAGGTTTGTCTAATATATAAAAAGCAAAATGGGCGAGCATTTGTTTGTCTAAGAAAGGTTTTTTGCATCGGGGTTCTTGCATCGGTTAGATTCTTCGAGAAGTTTTCGCATACTTTGCAGATCATAATATCTCAGATTCGCAAGTTGATCAAGTTAAACAAAATTCCTGTGTCTCAGCCATTTGTTTGTCTTTTTCGTATAAATAAAGCGAAACTATTCGAACCCTGACGTCTGGACTTCCAGCCGGGTAGTATCTGTTCTGTAATTAGTCCTTGGTCAATGTAGGCGAAACCTTCATACTAAGACAATTACTATTTATTTGGATACTGCCAGAGTGCCACCTTTTTGGGGGAGATGGTTTTCCCCCCACATTAAACTAAATTACTTTTGTGGGAGGTTTAAAAGTAGCACCATTTTTGTTTGACTACGTTAAATTTGAATGCTTTACACTTCCGATCGCGTCATGAAGTAGCGGTAAGACGTCAGATTTTCTTTCACTTTCTTTTCTGCCTTCGTGTCACAGGCTTGAGCCTGCCTGCCTGCCTACTACCACTTCTTATTTTTTTTTTTTTTTTGTGCAACACACACCTACAAACTGTCGGGCACCAGGCTAGTATTCAATAAAGTGATAAGATGGCTGTCTCTCTTTTTCTATGGATTCTGCGCAGATTCGAATAGATTCAGATTGTTCACTTTATGGCATAAAAAAACCCTGTGCATCATATAATCTCTATTTATATAAAATTATATATGTGTATATACTTATATATTTTTATGTTATAAATTAACTCCTCAGCTAATTAACTGATTATTATGACTTTTTAAACATAGCGTCTAAGCATAAGTGAGATAAAGTGGGCTGTATTTGGTTTAATTATGCTTTGGGTAAAGAGGGTGGGAAACATCCATGAAAATTCAAATCTCTGATTTTTGTAAAATTTTAACACGTGTTAGCCATCAATGTTATACATAACTTTGGATTTTTTTAAAACAGTTATTTAAATAAATAAATAGTCTTTTTTAAATGGTTATATAAATAAAGATTTCTTTAAAACAGTTATAAAAATAGTTTTTTTTTTTTTTTTGGTTATATAAATAAATAGTTTTTTTAAATGGTTATATAAATAAATAGTTTTTTTAAATGGTTATATGAAAAACTGTATTTGGTTTAATTAAGCTTTGGTAAAGAGGGTGGGAGACCTTCATAAAAATTCAGAAATCTCTGATTTTTGTACAATTTTAATGTCTAAGTTAATGTTATCCATAATTTTGTTCGGAGTTTTTTTTTTTTTTTTTTTTTTTTTTTTAACGGTTAATGCAGAGCATATGGGTGCCATCTCAAATTTGAAAAGACAATATTTCAGATTTGCATTAAATTTGATTTGTAATTATTAAACACCAATTAAACAACATTCTCTGAATTTAAGTTTCTTGAGACTCCTTTTAAGCTTAAGTCTTAAATTTTAGCATTTTCTAGAAGCAAAATCATTTGATGGATTTTGAACAAAATTGAGATAAGAATTCTAGACATGAGATTTAATCGCATTGCATTTTGATTTTAATCTTCATAAGGGTATATAAAAGTGGTATAATGTACCCCTTTCTTTCCAACAATGTTCAATGAGTGATGTCAGCAGATTTGTCCGCTCTGGGTCTCATTTGGTCTCTGGGACTGGGCTGTTTCTTCAATGAGGGTCCTGATTGATGAGAAGATCCGGCCGAACAAGTTGCTACTCTCCCCACGTTGCTTTTAATAGAGTATGCAACCCATTCAACCCTGATCTCCCAAGTCGGTGTCACTTGGAAGTAGAGGTCATTTCAAGTCAAAAGAATAGCAATTCAATAACTGGGCTTGTTTTGTAAAAAAAAAAAAAAAGTTACAAAACTCTGATCATTCATAAGTTTCTGACAGTTAACTTAATTCTTTGGGGTAGTTGAATTTGTTTGGGGGTCACCCAAAATATAGGTCAGATGTTATTAGTTTCTTTTAGATAGGATGCAAATGTTCCGGGACTGACAACTTCAATTACTAAAGTTGGGGCGATCAACCCTAAATCTGGGGACTTGTCTCTTCACAGTGTGGATTTAGTGGCTTGTAGCCGAGTGAGACTTAAGTCGAGTTTTTTTCTCTGAATATAGAGTGTCCTTGGGGCTATTTTTGCCTTCCGTTATATTGAGAATCAGGTGGGCTTGACTCTGCCTCACGATCCACAGAATTTTATTTCACAATTCTCAGTAAACTAATCTCAAGTAGATTTTTTAAATTCTGAAACAGTTTTCTTCAACTCTGTGTCTCTGGCCACCACTCTTAACAGGCGGGTCACATTGCCTTTACTCTCCTTACATTGGAGGGTACCTTCACCTCTTGAGCTTCATTTGCATACTCAAGGGTTTTCTCAAATGCCATTTCATATAAGTAAAAAATTAAGTAAATTGGTTATCTTTTGGGATAACTGAATTCCTTTTTCTCTAAGGCCCGAACAACAATTGAATTTGTATCTGCTATCTTGTTTTTCCTATCCAAAGAAACTCATAACATCTGACCTATATTTCGGATTACCCCAGCCCCACCCCAAACAAATTCAACTGCCCCAGAAAATTAGGTGAACTTTTTCTTAACAAGGGTGGCATTGAGATGAGACTTGTCAAATTGGCAAAAGGCGCCATTTCTGATATTTTTTTAGACATTTTTATGATCCAAGATGCCAGCTTTTTCAGCTCATGTGTTCTTAATAGCTGTTGAGTGTAATCCCAATTAGCAGGGCAGAAAACAGATTTCTCTTATCAATTCACTATATCCACAAATAATTATATGTATTAAAGCAATACCATAACAACCTTTCTTAAGAATACTCTTTCTTTCCATCATCATCATCATTACATCCAACGACACTGTCACAATAAAACTTCTGTTTGTGCAATTATCTTTACCTGTCCCGGAACAAGTAGTTCTTCTTGTGTATTTTTATAAAAATAGTCATTTGATGCATTTTTGATTTCAGCTGGAAGCGATTTATTTATTTCAGTCTATGAAAAAAAGGTAGGCACATTTTTGAACATCTTGTAATATTCCTGTGTTGTGTACAGATGATTAAAATGTTTCACGGTAAGTAGTTGATAGCAATACATGCAATGAGGTGCAGCTTCCACTTTGAGCAAGTATGTGGGTCTTAAGACATGCGTCCAATTCTGACCTTGCTTAATACTGTCTTGTCTTTGATTGCGTAGCATTTCCGCATTTTCTCTTGCAGCTATTAGTACTGATGTTGCCAGATCAGGCTGTTTGAAGATATCGACTTCATGACCTAAAATGCACCAAACATGTTGGAGTTTTTCCTTTTTCTTTGCAGAACTCAATTTTCCTATACAAAACCGCCAAACCAAACACTGAATAATTATTTACCAAAATGAGAAGATTTGACATCAAAATAACCCAAAAATAGTTGACATGCCATAAAAAAAAAAATGATAAATATTTTAAAATATATGGAACTTGAAGCTGAAAGGTTGATATGCCACAAAAAAAAAAAAATGGAACTAAACCAACTATTGATTAATTTTCATATAATTTGTTGTTTGAGAAAATTATCCTATTTATTGGAATTCATTATTGAGATGAGTATTATTTTTATTAATTTATTTATTGTGGACTATGTAATTGCTGAGAATGCAGTTAGGAGATTTGGAGTTCCTATCCAGTTGCGGTTACCACCTGACGAAGGCCAGACGAGTAGTTGGCCGAAACGTCATTATCCTATTTAGTTTGCCATTTTCTTTTCATTTATTGTAGAATCTTAGTTTTGTAATCTGTGTATCTAATTGTTATGGTCGTTTTTAGTTGCATCTTTTGAAAATTATATCCACCATTTGATTTCCTGTGGTGCCTACGTGACTGGGAAGCTATGCAATGCTCATCAAACAATGACACCTTTTCAGTATTTCATTGTGTCAAAAGGATTTGAGTTTCTTCTCTCAATTGCAAAAGTCTGAGAAAATTATGCATTTCACCTTCAACCATTTTTTCTAGCACCATTTTTTTTTTTTTTTTTTTTTTTTTTTTTTTTTATAGCTTGTATAAAAAGGAAAAAAAAAACAAACATCCCCACTCATATATATATATATATATATATATATATATATATATATATATATATGAAGAAGTACTACACCATTTTACTTAATGTGTATTTTCTGAATATGTGACACTGTTCTGGAGGTTCCATCCTCAGTGCAGACGATATTGGCCCATATGATTCCAGCGAGTAATTGTGAATTACTTAGGACTTCTATACAGTAATGGTAGACAGAAGGAGAGAATGTTACCACCCTATAGGGTTCGGTTTGAAATTTCATGCAGATTCTTGAATTTGGCACAAACATGCCTCAATTTGACTAGATACCCTGAAAAAAGAGGTTCCATCAATAGAAATATTAACCTCTTAAAAATTATTTTTGCTTAAAAACATAATTTCTAATACATTTCCGCCTCCCCAATAAAATGCATAAATTCATTGTAGTTACTTATTTCCTCATGCAAATACTCTAAGTAGCATATTTATTTTTTTTTACAAAACTTCAAATATTTTTCTTCATGCGAGCTATAAAATGATAGAATCTCGATAAAGATGAAAATTGATATACTCAACTATACAGCTGGTATAAACTATGAAATAAAGTCATCTTTGAGAATGGTAAGACACAAATATGAAGAATAAATTGGATGAAAATGCTTCTGTATAGACCAGCACATAATTATTATATAATTACCACTGAAAAAGAATTATTTTATAACGAGGATGTAATTCATGATAGTCGCTGTGCAAAACACCCATTAAATGTTTTCACCCCAATGTCAGCTGGTTGAATGCAAGGGACGTAACTCTGCTTTCTAAAAATGCAGATTATTCTGCCATCCCAGCCGGCATACCACGGTGCAGAAGTACACACATATTTCCACTACTGTTTGGTCAAAAACACACACACACACACGAGCTGAAAGGGAGAAGATAATGATATATCAAGATCTTACATGCAACATGAAAAGTTCTCAGACGTATTTCTCCATCGTACAGTATATCGATACTCTATGACTGACCAGGATAGCTTCCATACATTCATATCTGATCTACCTCTGTGCTTCATGTATAAAAAGGATGTGTCCTCTATAGTATCAGACCTGACAGAATGGTTAATTATAGGCATAGACAGCTTCATACCCTCGAAAAAATTACAGCAAAAACCTAACAGCCAGCCGTAGTTCTCTCCAAAATGTGCTGCTGTCATTGCACACAGAAATCACTTTTTCCATTGCTTCCAACATAATAGATGTACTGAGACTAAAGCAGCTTTCAGGACTGCCAGCAACCACTGTAAAAGAGTAATAAAGAATGCAAGAGTTGTATGCTCAGTCTGTTAAATCCAAAGTAGCTGAGCAGCGGCTTGGTTCCCACCAGTTTTGGCAAATAGCAAACAGGGTCCTGAACATGAGTGTGTGCTCTATCCCAACCATCATCAATTGACCTGAGGTAATCTTGTCAGCATTAGACAAATCCAAACTCCTTGCCAAGAACTTTGCAGGAAATTTTACTCTATGCGACAAAGGTCATCAACCCTCCTCCCATGTTTCCTCCTGTAACAGAAAACACGTTATACGACATACAAATATCTGTGCATGATGTTGCGAAACTAATCAAAAACCTTGATTCCAGTAAAGCAACTGGCCCTGACAGCATTCCAATTATAGTGTTGAAAAAGCTTCAACCAGAACTAGTCCCCATACTTACAAAGCTGTTTAAGCCTTGTCTTAAGGAGAATTCCCAACACCCTGGAAAATTTCATCAGTATATCCTGTATTTAAGAATTCAGGTGATCGGTCATCTCCCTTTTAGTACAGACCAATTAGTCTCCTGTGCGTTATGAGTAAGTTGCTTGAATCTGTGTTAAATAAAGAAATAGTCAACCACCTCAGCAGAAATAACCTTAGTGACACGCAATATGGTTTCCATTCTACTAGATCTACAGCAGATGTACTAACAGTTATCTCATAGGATTAGTGAATCTCTCAAGAAAGGCTTCCTTTCTAGGGTAATTGCTTTTGACATATCAAAGGCCTTTGATAGGGTATGGAATAAAGGCCTACTTCACAAGATTTCAAGCTACGGTATAGCTGGAAATCTCTTCTCAATTATTAAATCATTTCTCGCTGATAGATTCATAATAGTGGTTGATGGGCACAAATCGGAAATTCTCAGTATTAATGCTGAAGTTCCTCAGTAGTCCATCCTTGGCCCAACTCTTGATCTACATCAATGATCTCCAAAAAACACATAATTAGATCATTTGTAGACATTTATGCTAACGACATTACCATCTATGGCAACACATCAAAGGCAATAAACGATCAAGTTTTCTCTGATTCTCTCTCCTCTGATCTTGAGCATGTAGTACAATGGGGAAAGAGGTGATTGGTTACTTTTAAGGCATCTAAAACCAAGCTTCTATCTTTATATCATCAACGCTCTGATCCCCATCTGGCATCTATTGAAATAAATGGCTCTCGTCTTGGGGAGGCTACATGTTTCGACAAGCTTCTGGGCTTGACCTTTAACATGTACATCAGATCTGTTGCCAAGGTCACTGGAAAAATGGTGGGATCCTTCTACCACTCCAGTAGATATCTTACTGCTGATGCAATTCTCTATCTATATAAGAGCCAAGTACGTCCAATGATGGAGTACTGTTGCCACATCTGGGCAGGAGCTGCTACAAGCTGCTTATCCTGCCTTGAGAGAGTTCAAAATAGACTTTGTAGATTAGTGGAGGATGCCGTTTCTCTTCCCTACAACGTCTTTCCTACAGAAAAGATGTTGCAAGCTTGTCTTTGCTTTATTGTTATTTCCATGGCTCATCTGAGGTCCGATCTATGGTTCCCCCTCACTCATCTTTCATGAGAAACACTCGTCTAGTTGAAACCACTGTCAATAATTTTCCCGACTCTTTATCTGTGCCTAAACCTAAACATAGATTCCATGAACAAAGCTTCTTTCTCAGAACTGCACGCCTGTGGAACTCTCTTCCGTTAGTTTGTTTTCCAGCTGACTACAATTTTGTTGTTTTCAAGTCCAATGTTAACAAATTCTTGATGAACAATTTACCTACTACTTTCTACTACTAACGATTACTAAGAAATTATCCCGTTGACTACTGTACACTCAATAACTCTTACCCTCGAATGGCCTCCGGACCTTGATAAGTGGTGACCCCTTTGTAAAAAAGAAAAAAAAAAAATTGCACCCAAGGAGATGATTAGAATCTTAAAAGGATCGCTTGATTGGAATCTCTGTATTAGTGGGTAAATGTCTGGGATATGGTAAGATGTCCAATCCACAGCAAAAAGATAAGATTTAAAAACAAACTTTTCAAACACAATAAACAAACATTGAATAAGACCCAAATAAATTTTCCAAAATACTTTCATGTTTAAATATCTGACGAATGAAATAAAAACACAAAACAAATGCTTGTATTTCTAAATTTTAGTTATTCCAAACAATAACAAAAATCAGTTTAATTTTTTTTTTTTTTTTTTTTTTTTTTTTTTTAGATGACGATTGATTTGTATTGTTCAGACTACTATTCTCGTGTTATTTTCAAAAGGTTTCAATCGATGTAAGATCAGAGTTTTCATTGGCCAAAAAAAATTATGAAAATAACCAAAATAAGAATAGTATTTTTTTTTTTTTTTTTTTTTTTTAAATTATTTGGACTACTGTTGTCATCTTGAGTGCTATTTTCCAAATGTTTAGTTGATGTAAACTGTTTCTTCAGGTGTATGCTGTTGAACTTGGGAAATCTGTACTGAATTTTCAACAGAACTCTTTATTTTATCCATTCTATTAACCATGACCGGATATAAGTAATTCGCAATTCTTAGTATCATCTGCACTATGGATTGAACCTTCAACCTTCCAAGTTTCGCTTAGAAATGAATCTCATTGAGTACATTATCCCTCAGGCCATGCAAGGACCCAATACTAAGAATTGTGAATTACTTAAAATTTCTACCAAGTCATGACTGACAGATTGAGAGCATGCTATCTCTGTAAATTAAATTTACAAACTTCTGTTTGTAAATTTAATTTTGTTTAAAATTCAAACTTCTGTTAGAAATTCCATGCATATTTCCAAGTTTGACCAAAAGATTCCTGGGTTTAATACCTAAAGAAGGTCAGAGGTTACATCAGCCGAAACATTATGAAAATAAATCTGAATAATCCAAATTATCAATCCACATCTCAAAAATTCAAAAACATGAGAATAGTAGTTGAAATAATACAAAACAGAAAAAATGATGGATCTGAGGAAAGGGATTAACGGTTGAAGTAGAAGAGCAGAGAAAGGACTTTTGATCGTTTGAATACAATTAGTTCATAACAAATCTATTTTTACTCTACAAACAAAACAATGGTGACATTTCTTTCGAAATGTAAAATAGGTAAAAAAAAAAAAAAAAAATTGTAGCAAAAAAATGTTAATTATAAATTTAATCAAAATGTTAACAACTTGTCTGTGGAAATATGATTATTTAAAAATGTTTGTACATCAATAAACCTTGATTTAAAGGTTCTTAAAAGTTAGACATAAAATTCATAATTCTATGAAAGGTCACGTGACCCTCATAGAGCAGTTGATGTACCAAAAACAAAAAAAAAAACAAACAAAACGTTATCAGTTTGTTATAAATGTTATCACAATTGTTTGATTTTCACGGTTTATAATGATGGAAACATTTTTTAGAGACCATGTTCAAATTGTTTTACAAAAAATGGTTACTTTTAATTTAACAATCAAATTATTCTAAAATATTGATTATATTTAAAGCAATGTTTTCTACAGAAATTTTTTTTTTTTCCAATTTATAAATCATTGGATTTTTTTAAAGTAGTTTAAAAATATGATTCTTAAAGATTACTGCTTTAAATGTTATCACAATTAATAAGTTGATGTAGTTTGCTTGAAGCATTGCGTGTAATATGTACATAGGGGAATATTAGAATGCAAGGAAAGGAAATTTTCTGCTCTTCAGAAGAAAAGACAAAAACATGTGATTTTCTTTATATTTATCTATTTTATTCCCCCAATAGTAAATCTTACTTGTTAGTCAAACAATACAGGCCCACATGGATTTCAAGGGATTTGAAACACCTTCCATTTGATAAAGGGTGTTTTCCTCCAAATATATTATGGAATAGTCATACACATTAGATCACTGTATACGATTTTTAATTAAACAAGATTATTGAAAAAAATGTATAGAAACTCACTTGTTTTTGTCTTCCTTTCTCAACAGCAAATTTCTTGCACTGTAATTGTCTTATAATGCTTTTCTATATATTATCACAATTGTTTAATTTTCACAATAATAAAACATTTTTTTTTAGTGACCGTGTTCACATTGTTTTACAAAATAATGTTAACTTTTAATTTGACAAACAAATTATTCTAAAATATTTATTCTTTTTAAAAAAGTTTTATAAAACAATATTTCTTATAAAATATTTTTCAAATTTTTAAGAAATTATCGATTTTTTTTTTTTTTTTTTTTTTTTTTAGTTAAGATTTTTAAAACTTACTGAATGTGATTTTTTTTTTTTTAAACAAAGCATGTTTTCTTTGAATAATTTATTTTCAAAGAAAATTTTTAAAAAAATGTAAATATCTTTTTTTTTTTTTTTTTTTTTTTTTTTTAACACAGCGATGTAACAAATTCCAAAATGTTTTTTAAAATCTTTTACAAAACATGTTTGTGTAAAAAAAAAAAAAAAATAAAAATCAAACAAATTTCTTTTTCATTTTGACAAAAAAAGTTCTCTTCTATAAATGTTTTAATGACTATTTTTCAAACTGATATACCATGAAAATAAATGTTGTATATATAATTAATTTTTTTTTAAAGTATAAATAGAGAACTCTCTTACAGCTTATAATTTAATTAAAATTAGTTATCCTCCTCCCTCTCAATCAAAAAGCAAAAAGTTGCCTCACCAAGAAAGCTTTAGTCAAGTGGTGGGCAAGTTGTAGCAGACATTTTGCATTTAAACTTGCTGATATATTTCTGTACATGTTATTCATCCATTCAAAGATTTAACTTGTTGTAAATCATCTCCTCTTTCCTGTTAATTTCAGTGTTATTTGTTTAAGAGTTTATCAGTTAAATATTTTCACACAGACATACACACATTTTTTTTAGATATAGACAAAGATTGCTAATTTGCATTAACCTGAATAATGACAATGAGATTATTTCTCCTTGGCATTATTCAACTTAACACCCATTTTACATGCTGGTATATAAATATACGAGTAGAGCTTTAAAATGACTAAATAAATACTTTTGCTTGTAACTGTATGTACATTATTTTGAACAAGTATTGTGTGATATGGTTTGAAATTAACACATTTTAATGATAATATACTTGTGATGGGTGAACAAAAAAAACTTTCACAATTATTTGTTTAGATATATATGTACATATAACATTTATATATTTGACCCAGTATTGTCAAAAATGTCCTCAAACTAAAAGATAATATCAAATACTCGTTTTCTTTTTCGTAGTGAACAAGAATAACATAAAAAAAACACAATACTTTTTTTATATGAAAATAAAATTAAACAAAAACTTAATTCAAAATTAAAGAAGAAAAATGTTTAATTTTTTTACAAATATTTTCATTAAACACAAATAAGAAAGATTTGTAGATGTATCCAAAAAGTTTGTGTATCACTGTTTGTGTATCACTTCAGTTTGAAATAGCATTTTCGTTGGTCTGCCAAACTTAAGAGGGATATTATATATTATTTTATTTTTTTTAGAATTGGCTTCATAATTTGTGTATTTTTTTTTTTTTAAATACTGAAACAACAACTATAAAGATGAGGATAACAGTCTGCAAAAAAAAAATACACAAATTAAGACGGTTAGTCGATCGTTTTATCACGTTTGAAATAGAAATTTCATGCTTATCAACAATGGATCGTTTTGTTTTTATTAATAAATTTTTGAAATGAGGATTGTTAATTTGTATAATGTATCAACATTCTCATCTTAGTTATTTTCACATTTCAGCCGATGTAACCTCCAACTTTCTCCAGGTGCATCTTTTCAAACTTAGGAATTTTCATGTTGAACTTAACCCATTATTTAACCCATCCACAATTGAGTAGAAGTATTAAGTAAAAAAATAAAATATTTTAT
Source organism: Euprymna scolopes (assembly GCF_053919585.1). NCBI lineage: Eukaryota > Metazoa > Mollusca > Cephalopoda > Sepiida > Sepiolidae > Euprymna > Euprymna scolopes. The sequence continues at coordinate 77,137,632 of NC_136511.1, read as the reverse complement.
TGCTGGCAAGAAAGTGCTTGCAGAATATTTAATTTCGATTTCAAATGCATTTTTAAACAAGTTTTCATTATAGTACCTCTACATTATAAATCATTTTAAAGAGCGTTTTTCACTTTATCTAATTGTTTGAATTACAATTGTTTCAAAACAATTGTCTTCTTTCCAGAACATTGAATACAAGATGGAAAAAAACAACAACAAATTCACAAAATTTTTTTATTTCAATTCCGGCTAGACCAAAAAGCTGCTGAAACAACTTGTGATATCAATGAAGCATTTGACTCAAGAACCACTACTAAAACGCACAGCACAATGGTGGTTGAAGAAATTTTGTAGTGGCGACAAGACTCTAGATCATGTGTAGTGGTCAGTGCGTCAGGTGTTGACAACGATCAATTAAGAGCCTTAGTCGAAACACATCCATGCACAACCGTTCGAGCACTTGCTTCTGAATTAGACATAGTGTATACTATTTCCAACCACTTGAGACACAACCGGTGATGCTCAGTTCAGTGGTTAGACATTGACGAGGCTCCACAACACTTCTCGATGCACAACAAGAAGGTCATGCTGAAGGTGGTCTGTGACTGGTTTCAGACATTAGTTTTTTGAATACAGACAAAATCATTATGGTGGAAAAGTACTGTCAACAAACAGATGAAATGCATCAGAAACTTCAACAACAACACCCAGCATTAGTCAACAGAAAAGGCCCAATTCTCTTCCATGACAATGCCCGACCGCACATTGCTAAACTGACCCTACAGAAGTTGAATGAATTGAACTACAAAACTCTGCCTCATTCACCATACTCTCCAGACTTTTTACCTACCGACTACCACTTTTTCAAGCAACTTTACAACTTTCTACATGAGAAATGCTTCAAAAACCTAAGCAATATCAAAAAACGCCTTCACCACCAGAATGCATGATTTTTTATGTTACTGGCATAAAAATACACTTGTTTTGCGTTGGCAAAAGTGTTGATAGTGCTTATTTCGATCAATAAATTTTTGTTTGGGCCGAGATATGTTCATCTGAATTTAAGTTAAAAACGGCAATGGAAGACCACATAATTGAATTTATAAGACCATAAAATTCAATCTTGATCGCCCCCTTTGGGGCCCATGGTGCAGTGGATAGAGATGTTGAGTTTCCACAGTTCCAGGTGAGTATTGTCTAAAGGTAGTGGTTTCAATTCTACTCAAAGCAGGCCAGAAGATTAGTTGGTCAACATGTGGCGAGACAACTATGGAAGGCTAAAATTACTGGGGATACAGTTACAAAACTTAGCATTCCTATCTCGTTGTGATTAACTACCTGAAGAAGGCCAGAGGATGAGTTGGCTGGAACAATAACTATGAAGATGAGGATAACGATCCACAAAAATTATGAAAGCCTCATGTCAAGTATTAAGTCAAAAAAATTTTTTATTCTAAGTAAATTTTTATTTTTAGTATTGCATGAAATGAGGATTGAACCCTCAATCTTCAGAAGATTGACACTCAACATCTTTATTCGTTGTGCCATGGACTTGAGATGAAATGGGAGAGTTGAATTACATTCTTCTATTCGTTGGAGGTTCAATCCTTGCTACATACAATACTAAGAATAAAAAAAAATTACTTAACACTTCTATCCGGTTGAACAATCTACCCTGGTGCATTAAATATAGGATTCAATTCAGTTTGAGATTCTGTACAAATTCCAAAAGATGCATCTGAAGTAGGTCAGGTTACATTAACCAAATGTCATAAAAATAACTAAGATTAGTAATTTTTTACAATTGGTTTGGTTGTTTTACATTTTACAGGTCATTTAATGCCAAACAGTCCAGTAATTTGAGAAAAATATTATGATTCAAATTCTTTATATCTTACAATTTTATTCATGATGCTTGGTTTGTTTTATAGAGGGAAAATTTTTGTTTTTAGCTTTGCAGAACATGATTGGATTTTGGAAAAAAACTATTTGTTGCATTTTGGGTCAGGAAGCCGGGATCTTCAGACAGCCTAATCGCTTAGAAATAGTATTTGAGATTTAGAAAAATTTTATTCAAAAAAAACAAAAAAACGTTAAGTTGAGATTTAGAAAAATTTAAAAAAAGAAAAATTTAGATTTCATATTCATTAAAACCAAACAAAAAAAATTAGTTAATAAAATAAAAATTATAAACATTTTTATTAAAACAATTTATTTTCGATAAATAAACAAAAAAGTCTTACTTTTATGATTAAAAAAATTCTTTCAACATTAGAAAAATAACTTTTACAACTAAAAATAATATTCAATACAAATAGCATTTTTATTTATATATATATATATTATATATATTAAAAAAAAAAATAAAATAAATGTCCTCATTGATTTGAAAAAATTCTGCAAAAGGACAGAGAAATTTGGGAATTTATGCAGTATGGAGCACAAATAAAAATTGCACTTCAAGTGAAATAAAAAAAAAGTAAGCATTCTCACCAAAAATCAGGGAAAATAAAAACAAAAATTAGTTTTTCTCGGCCATTGATAGGAGTAGAAATCATGTAAAGTAGGGGGAGATAATTCAGTCTGTCATTTCACCAAGTAATAATGAATGGCAGATCGATAAACATGAAAGCTTATTTTTCGCTTTAATTAAAATTCTACTCAATAACATTTTCTAATTCTTGGTGACGATACTTACTTTTGTATGATACATATTTTGAAGGAATTTTATTTGAAATGCCATTTTTATTTGTGCTTTTAGATTTATAAACACAGAAATTTGTCAAAAATTTCTTTGTTGTCAGCATAGACGCATAGAGAAGTCATGTATTTGCTTTAACCGGGTAATTCCATGTAAAAGGAAAAAAAAAGAAGAAAAATAGTTTAGTAAGTGTCACTGTCTTCGTTTTCAGTATGCAACACTTTATTGTCAACCAAATCACAGACTTCATTGATTAAGGAATTGAATTCTTCACATCGATCAGCAAAAACATGATGGCCCGCTCCTTGAATTACCTGGAAAAAAAAAAAAGAAAAAAATTTATCCAACAACAAATAATAGTCAATTAATAAAATGTTTTTTTTAAACTTCTTTTAAAAATAAATTAACAGCATCAGGAAAAGCCTATTTCCATTTTATGCAATTCTCTCCCTACATTTCTTCTATAAATATAAAAGCGAAAATGTATGTATGTATGTTCGCTTTTTGTATATGTCTGTAAAAGGCTTTTTTCGCTGGACTTCTCGGTCGGCTCATTCCTTCTTAAAACTTTTTATATCACATCTAAATGATAATATCTAAGAGTTATGAACGGGGGTCGGCTGTCTATTTAATTTGCCCGATTTTCACGTGCTATTTTTTCCAGATTTTTAGAGCGTCCCGTGTATCTTTCGCTTTTCGGTATAAAACAAGCGAAAACTGGCTTGCAACCGCGTCATGTTTCAAGGTCAAACATCACGTAACTTAAGTTTCTTGCACCTGTTAATTTCATTTTATAAATGTTAAATTAAGATGCTTTTCATTCCTCTTCTCTCGCGGCCGAGATGGTTAGGTCCCAGGATTTTATTCCATTTCGTTTCTACCTCCACATCAAAGGTTCGGGGTTCAAGCTCACTTTCCTACTAAAACTTTTCTTTTACACCTCCAAACACTCGGCCAAGATTTTTTTTTTTTTTTTTTTTTTTTTTTTTAAATAATGTCTTTTATGCAACATTGTTGACGAAAAAAGTGATCACTCCTCGTAAAAGTGTCCCAGTTGACTATGAAAGAATTAATGTTTTTGGCCAATTTTTTAATATTTGTCGTCTGACACATCGAGCTTTAAAACAATACCAATTTTGTCACGATCCGATGCATCTGTTGAAAGTTTTTGGCAGACATACAAACACACACAAACATTTTGCCTTTCATATAATAGACTCGTGAGAGTACCCGGAGTTGCCTGGGTGTGTAGAGGTGGTGTAGTAAGTAACCCTATCGGGGTGAGAAGAGAGGTCTTAAAAATTAAAAAGTAGTTGGGGGGAGGGGGATCAAAACAACAGTTTGAGTGGAGAGGTGTTAAAAAAATAAAATAAAAAATTTTTTTTTTAAAAGTGGTAGTAGGCAGACAGGCTTGAACCCGTAATGCGAAGGAGGAAAGGTGAAAAAAAAAAAAAAACATAATTTCTAAGCTGATGCGTCCATCGCGCAACTGGAAGTCACGAGCATTGGAATTAAGGGTAATCAATCGAAAGGAGATAATGACTTGTAAAAATGTCAACCAAAAAAGCGACCCCCTCCTTGTAAAAAAAAAAAAAAAAAATGGCAGTTTTTTACTCCATGATTTTGGCCAATTTTTCGATATTTGTCGTCTGAGACGTAGAGCTTAAAAACGATACCAATCTCATTGGGATTCATCGCCTGTGTCAAAATTTTTTGCGAGATTACACGTCTGCATTGTATGGCATTCTATAATATGAATTTAAAATGAAAAGGAAGAAAAACTGCTTGATGATTCATCTGTTCTGTTCGCTTTATTCAAGAAATTCTAAGTTTGAATATAATTGTTTTTTTAACTGTTCTCAAATGTGAAGTATTTTCTTTCAACTTACAATTAGTGTCGGGTAATCAGGATAGAAATATGAATCGTTTTGTCACCTTTTTGTAGTTATTTCATTCATAAATTAGTTTGTAGGCTGGTTTTAATTGTAGAGTATTATACTTTGGTTTCCAAATAATGTTGGGCCATCAGGAGAGAATATGCATCGTTTCAGAGCCAATCCCTCAACAGCCTTTTATGTATATTGGTTCCCTTTCCACATTGATATGAGGCCCTATTATCTGAACTGCAAATAAACAGACTGTTTAAATCAATAAAAATTTTTTGAAAAACTAATTATATTCAAACCTACAATTTCTTGAATAAAACCCACGGAACAGACAAATCGTCAAGCATGGTTTCTTCCTTTCTATTTTAAATTCATACCGTCAGATTTTTAATCTTTTTCTTACCAGATACGAGAAAGACCAAGAAATATTCCTCACCTGTACATCAACATAACTCTCTGGTCGAAGATATTTTACATTGTGTCCGGTGCCAGAGTCGATCCAAGATCGTGAACCATAGACAAGTGTAATTGGGATGGATTTATCGAGATCTGTAATCCGTAGAATCATCGGATGTTTAGCCCAACCAAATGGGATTGACATCGTTCGGAAGGCTGATTCACCACTAAGTAAACAAAAAAAAAAAAAAAACTCATTCAAACATTGAAGAATGGATAAAAAAAATAAAAATATTTTTAAAATGTGTCTATTCAATACGGTACAATCATGTTGACACACCAGTTCTTGCCAGATTACTGAAGTTAAGCAATGATGAGCCTGGCCAGTGCCAAATGGGTGACCATTTGGGAAGGCTAGGCACTGTATGTACAAAATGAAAATCAGACACAGAGCTATAGAGATGTAAACATCATATTCGATTTAAAATCTGTTTTATATGTCACCATGCCTTGGACAGCTTTAAGAAATTGATTTCCAAACTAATCTATCTCTGGCCAGGTTTTTATTTAACCCTCTTTCTCTCAGGTTCATTTTTATTACTTCCTCCCATGTTTTCCTTAGCCTTCTCCTCAGAACTGAACATGTTACCACAATTGTTCTGCACCTACTAACCACTAAACTTTCATCCATTCTTTCATCACGGCCATACCATTGGAGTCTCATTTTTTCTGCATGTCTCTGTACAGTCCAAATTTAATTTTTCTGATGTTAACATCAGATCTAAACCTGCCTTTAAAAATCATATTTATCCAACATATTATTCTCATATCACTTCTCACCATGCTACGCATGTCTTCAACCCTTATTGGCCAGATTTCACTTCCAGACATCATCAACATGCATAGCCTCTTCTATTGGTTGACAGTGATAACTAGGGCTATGACACAGAATATTCTTATCATTGGTTTGACACTTGAGCATATATCTGACACAGTTAATCAACCGAGAACGACATCACTCTATATAAAAGCATATAAGATATCAATGAAAAGAATGCTCTGTTGTCATAGCCCTAGTGATAACACTGCTGGTTAGCAAAGGCAGGATTGTCGTGAAGTTAGGTGAAGATCTATTACTAACTCTTGTAATCACACTAGCACCAGTTTTACCGTGTATTCCAATACTATCACCAAGGTAACAAAACTTCTCGCCAACCTTAATAGCATCGGCATGCAGATATACAAATATACAAATCTAAAAAAAAAATAAAAAAAAATTAAAAAAAAATGATATTTGAAATTCAGTAGGAGAAAAAGAGAGAAAAAAAATGATATTTCAAATTTATATATGTGACAGTTTCTCATAAGAATGGTCGGATGCTTATAAAATGTTTTTGGATAACATTTTTTACGAATACATATTGCTGTTCATTTCTGCCGTAGAAACATTAGCCAGGAAGTTCTGCACAGGTTGTCTGGGAGAGATATGGTATGCTGATAATTTAGTTGCCATTGTCTCCGATACAAGTATACACTTCCTACGATGTGAAACAAGTCCTATTTGTGCATGGAAGAGGCGGCTGCAGCCACGACAGAGGATAGCAGGAGGGTTCACAGGTTGTTGACCCCAACTTTTTTTTAAGGCTCTGTTTATTTTTTTGTGTTCTGTTGTTTTTTAAGAATTTGGTTGTTTCCATATATTTTGCTTCTCCAGCTTTCCCTGTTGGCAGCACTGACTTCTCAGTTGTTTGTGTCAATTTTGGTTGCCTTAAGGGTAGATTTCGGCTCCTCTTTAAAGCTGCATTTTGATAATTTGGTCATTGCCTATACAAACAAGGAAAGTCTATTTGTTAAAGTGAATTTTACCAAGGACAAAGTGATGACCAGCGGTTGCAGCATTGAAATCTATCCAGTTAAGTTTGTGAGAAGGGAGTTGAGTGCAATTCAATCTTTCATGGTACTTGTACAAATTTGGCATACACGTGCAGTTGAATTACAGGTATGTTGTGAGGTGATAACTACGTGCAGTTGAATTACAGGTATGTTGTGAGATGATAACTACGTGCAGTTGAATTACAGGTATGTATGTTGTGAGATGATAACTACGTGCAGTTGAATTACAGGTATGTTGTGAGATGATAACTACGTGCAGTTGAATTACAGGTATGTTGTGAGATGATAACTACGTGCAGTTGAATTACAGGTATGTTGTGAGATGATAACTACGTGCAGTTGAATTACAGGTATGTTGTGAGATGATAACTACGTGCAGTTGAATTACAGGTATGTTGTGAGATGATAACTACGTGCAGTTGAATTACAGGTATGTTGTGAGATGATAACTCGTTTGCATGCAAGACAAGAGAAACAAATAAAAACTCTGATGTGGATAAAGTATATCTAAATAGTAAAACTTGTGGTAATCCAGTTTTGTTTGATGTTATAGAACCACCCTTATCCTCAAACTGTTCTCAGAGCTGACTGAAAAGCTTGACTCTTTCAAGACAAAAAGGCTGGCATGCAAATGGCTCCTAGGATAGTTTTGGCTCGCAGCTGTGCTATATTGAAAGATGTACTAAAATGACACTCCAAATTTATACTAGTTAACCTAATTTCAACCAACTTGTTTAGGGCCACAATATATAACAAATCTTTTCTAATGAGATCCAGAATATTTTACTGCCTTTCCTGAAACAATAAGTGCAATCATCATCATTTCATTCACAAGATATTTCGTCTGTTTAAAAATGTTATATATTAACATATAATAAATAATATATATATATATATATATAATGTTTCTATTTGTTCCACTTTATCAAAAACTAGTGATCTGATTTGGCTGAAATCTTGTATGGACCTTTATGATAAGGTGCAGAAAACTATGTATTACAATATTCCTTTAATGTATTAATTAGAGATTAATATTTAATGCAAAAATGAGCACAAATTTAACCATAATCATCCATCAATTTGGCATAAAAGCACTCATTCTAAGTCAACAGGCAAAAAGTCTAGTGTAGACATAACTATTGAGTATATGTAAAATTTCATTTTTTTTTTTTTTGTATTTCATCACAATTATTCTAAACGTATTCTTACACACTTTAATTATACACCATTTGTGTGCGTATAGAATTATACACCATTTGTTTGTATATCATTAATCATACATCCTTTGTGCGTGTATATAATTATACACCCATCATGCGTATATATAATTATACACCATTCATGTGTGTGTGTGTATAGAATTATACACCATTTGTATGTATATAATTAATCATACGTCCTTTGTGTGTATATAATTAATTATACACGTTTCGTTTGTATATAATTATACTCCATTCATGTCTGTATAATTATATAATTAATAAAATACTTTTTGTGTAATGTATAAATAATACATCATTTTCATGAATCTTCAGTCCACAAAATACTTCAGCCATTTCTATCTATACTTGGTTTTGTGTTATATTGATATGTTTTTTTTCATATTATTTATACTCATCTTGAGTGTTGTTGTTGACCAAGGAAAGAGTCGATCAGGCATGTGTACAGAGTTGTATTATACTGATCCCTGAGCATATGCATTGCATGGAGAGAAATAATATGAGAATGATCCATGATGTGGTTTTTAAAAACAGATTCTGATCCGATGACTTCAAAGGAAAATAAAATCTGAACAATATAGATTTGATTTTTAGTAAAACATCCCGATGTGTGGAGACTTTGTTAGTCTGGTCACATAGAATTATTAAATGTAGAACAGTCAAATTGGCAGGGAAAGGCATAGGAAGAAGTGATTTGAGAGAAAGAGGGATAAATAAAGACTTGGTCAGAGACAAGTTGATTTGGAAGTCAATTTCTGAAAGCTGTCGAACCAATGTTAGCATGTAAAACAGATGTTAAATATAACAATGATGAGGATAACATTTTAAAACATGTAAATAATATAAATAAATGGTACTAATCCAGAACCTAACCCAAAGTGCATCAGTATCTTCTCGTAGTTTATGGTTAGCTGCCTGAAAAGCATCCAGAAAAATCTGATACACTTAGTCAATCAACCGTTAGCAGACAATGTTTTCGCTAATAAAATAAAAAAAAGGAAAAAAAAAAAACCCCACTTCTCTCATTATTATTGAATATAAAAAAATGTTTTCAATCAGTTGTTTCCATGAAAAAAAAAATCGTTTTTGTTGTTGTTAGATGGATAGATTCAGACTCCGAAAACAATTCTTCCCTATTTGTCAGAAACATTATTCATGGAGTGCGAGGACTAAAGGATAAATAGGAGAGGTAAAGAGTTATGAAGCTGCTGAAATTAAGACTAATGGTCCATGTTCCACTCTTTCTATTATTATTAGGGCTAGGACAACAGTGTATTCTTTTCATTGTTTTGACTCTCGAGTGTGTATCTCTTGATATCTTATATGCTTTTATATAGAATGATGTGATTCTTGGTTGATTAACTGTGTCGGATATATACTGAAGAGTCAAAACAATGAAAAGAATATGCTGTATCATTGCCCTAATTATTAGTAACATTGTAGAACAGGTACATTTTAGAAAAATAGCATAAAATCTAATATTATATACCTGGGCGTCTGTGCATTGCAATGATAAATATAATTGAGTATCGTATCATCTTCAAATAAAGGTGAGAATCGTTGCTTCAAATCCGGGCGAAACTTCTTCACTATTCCAGGACCTAAAGAAAATAAAAACAGAATTTTTTTTATTTTTAGGGAGACAGCAAACTTTAAATTAAAAGGTAAATCACAGAAAAATATTTTTATTATACAAAAATGTGGTTTATTTCAAAGTTTAATTTTTGGCATTTATAATTTAAATACAATTTTGGGTATATGACATAATCCAGATCAAATTTTCAGAACACACATTAAATTAGGCTGTATTTCAGCAGTAACGCTTCAAATGTTGTCTTTCAAGTGGTCTATTGTGTTTGGTTCATTAGTGTATTGAATATAGTTGAATTTTATGGTTATAGTCAGCTAATGTACTTCCTAACTTCCGGCATAGTGCTACCGAAAGCGGTGACAAGACAAACCAGTTCCTTCACTTTTATTGTTCTTCAGTATTTCTATAGTGAAGTGATTTTTTGAAATAAAATATAAGAAAAGGACATTATTGAAAAGTATGCAATAAACATTAACAAAATTATACAGACAAAAATAACAATTAGTTTTTATTTCCACTTTTAATAAAAAAATAAAATAAGATTTAAACAAACTTTCTGACACTTTTGTCTATTTCTCAATCAAGAACTTTAAAACTTCACAATAGTCTTCAAAATTATGTTTTACATGTCTGTAAAATTTTTGGTGCAAATATATTTTGTTAATTCATGTTTTCTCATTTCATTCCAAAACTCCTGTTCTTAAGTTAACTCTTGCTAACTGGTAACTCATTCATAATGTTCATTGCTTTATCCATCTTTTTTATTTGCTAATTTAAATCATCACCATTACACCCAGTGGTGTGTTGGGCAGCAACAAATCCCCTCTACCTCCGCCTATCCTGAGCCATCCTAGCCAGTGAACCCCAAGAATGCTGCATAGCTTCCCTCTCCCTTTCCACTGTTCTTCTTCAAGTTGCTCTCGGCGTTCCTCTCTTCCTTTTGCCTCTCAGCTTTGGCCACCAGCATTCACACACACACACGCTGAAGTAGCGGTTCTCTTTGTTTCCATAACATACTTGTTTCATAAGAAAGGGTCGTTAGCCCTATACTCAACCCCAACCTGGAAGACTAAGGATCACTCTTTGTCTGGTTTCCATCCATTGACCTTTCTGGCAAGGGAGGCCCTGCCAGGAGCTTTTGCTCTCGCTAGCATAGCTCTAGGGATCATTGAAATGTTCTAGCTCCTTCACCGCAACAAGGTGGTAATCCAAGAAGGAGGCTAATTTAAATACATGTATATAAATTGTTAGCGCTGTTCTTAGTACTTTTCAAAGATGTTACTATCACCAAAATGCACAACTTGCAGTCAAGAGTGGCTCTACGACAGATGTAATAACGATCCTCAATGTGTAATGGTTTTAACATCTTTTCTGCAAACTGAAAAACCTTTGTGATTGTTTTCTTCATTAAACATTATTTTCTAATTTCACGTTGTTTTGTAAAAACTAAGCACATATTCAAAAACATACTGTCTTTTCCAACAACAAAACTTTACTAAAAAACAATCAACATTCTTGCAAAGCAGAAACAAAACACACAAAAATAAGTGGATGCTTATATGATTTTCAAATATAAATTTGTTTAACTTCTTTTTTTTTTTCTTTCTTCTATTTTACATTTTTTTTACATTTATTTGTTTTTCTTTTTACAGTTATGGGTCATAGTAATTTATAAATAAAATATAGAACTGAGAGTGGTTGTCTGTAGCCTAGGAACAAGTAAATTCTCATTGACCGAATAAATAACCAACGGAAAATTAATTTTCAAGGGAGATAATTTACATGAAACAATTAGAAAGAAAGATATACTTGTGAGGCATATTAGTTTGGGGTTCTTCTTTAGTATAATAGCGAAATTTGAAATGTTGAATTTCAATTAAATTAATGGTATTTACTTAATTCTCATGTCACAGTAACGAACACAGCTAAAAATTTAAGGTAGAAAATAAGTTATAAATGAAAATAGTTTTCAGAGACCATTAGCGAAAATTGAGTTTTGAAAAAAAAACAAACAAAAAAAACAAACAAACAACCCCCCCCCTCAATTTTCACTAATTGTTTTCAAAAACTGTTTGCATAGTTAATTAATACCCTATCATTTTTCGTAATTTTTTGATATTTTTATTCTTGCAACATGGCAAGTAAATAACATTTGTTTTACTTGATATTCATTGTTTGGATTTTTGAATTTTGCTATAATAATAAAGAAAAACCAAGTTTTTTGCAGGGAAATCAGCTCTCTTTTTCAATATTAAAATAAAATAAAAAATGTATATTATTTATAATTTATATCTGTCCTGGAACGAGTATTCTACTTTTAAAAGTTAGTAATAATAAAGAAACATTTTAACAGCCGTACTATTAATAGCAAAGTAAATAGCATGATCATTAAAATTTTTCTTTTATTACTACGAACTTATTAAAACATTTCAAACATAAGGAGAAATAGAATACCCGTCCCAGGATGGATATAAGCAATAAATATAGCATAAGTCTTATATTTTAGTGTTTTTTTTTTCTTGAGAGTGGGAGGAGTATGATATGTATCCACATCTCAATTTAAAAATTAGGTGCTTTTCCAGAATTTCACCAATATTAAAAACAAAAATAATGAAAACATCTGTATGATGCATGTGACTGAAAAAAAGTATCTTGCACCAAAAGTCGTGTAAATTGATCAAAGTTTTATTTTTGAATAAGAGAAGCAAATTTTATGGCTAAGCTACAAGAACCTATCTAGTGACGCAATCTTGAAAATATTTTGAAAAAAGAGTGGAGATAACTCAAAATACTTAAAACTTGTGAGATTTTTAAAAAAGCCATTCATAATATGGGGTAGGGGAAAGCATTGGAAAAACTAAGATACACTTAAAAATGATTTTGTTTATAAAGAATAAAACTACTTTCATTTTACAGAATTTTTTTAATACAATAGTGGAAATCTGGACAAGGACTAAAAATTGCTCTTAAAAAAAAAAAAAAACGTTCTGTTTAATTTAATGATGAAACATAATGTGTGCATAATAAACACGTAGGAATATCGAAAGACAAAACCTTACCCCATGGACCTGCAGCACGGACAACAGCAAGAGGATTGAATGGTCTGGCCATTGTAATGATTGCACGTGCCCAATAGGATAATTTAGGTTGGTTTGTTGCTTGGACGGGCTTCTCAGGAAATCCCCATGGTTCTACAGCAATCAAGTGGTGCACTCTGTCTGGATGTTGGATAGCGTAGGAAGTAGCTAGGTAAGATCCAAGACTGTGACCGAGGAGAATAAACTTGTCGAGTTGCATCTGTTGGCGCCATTCTTCAATGGCATTGACAAACTGGTTCTCAGCCTCACTGGCATTACTGCTAAACGTTGGCCGAGAGCTTCGGCCAAAACCAAGAACGTCAAATGCATAGACTGTCCGTTTGCTTGCCAAAGAGTCAATGTTAAGAGTCCAAAGGCCGACTCCTCCACCCATGCCATGAACCAACACAAGTGGGACTTGTGTCTCATTCCGGTTTACTATGATTGTTCGAATCTGGCACTCATTGCTACGGATTGGAACAAACATAGATTCTAGCCTGCTTTTTATACCTAGAAGAAAAAGGGATTAAAAAAGAGAAAATTAGATATTTGGTATAAGAAAATCAATTTTAAAATATTTAATAAATAAAACAAAAATACAACAATAATCTGAAATGTTTATGAAACAATATCATCAGAATTTTTTTTGTATCCCTTAATTCGGAAAAGTTCAATCTGACTTAACAAGAACACTGAAAATGAATGCAAATATATACAACGAAAAAAAAAATATCGTACACCAAAAATCTCCAAGTAATTAGTTTTATTTTTATAAAAGAAAATTATTTTTAAATGGATTTGAGTTTTTCCAATGTTCCCATGTTAAAAAAAAACGTTTTTCTAAAATCTCTAAATTTTAATTATTTAGAGTTCTCTCTTGCTTTCAGTCAGTTTTCAATATGACGTTGCACTATCACCATTGTTTGCAGAGTCACTCACAAAATTTTGTTTTCTTATTGAAAAAAAATAAAACTACTAAATCAATTCACACGATTTTTGGTGGACAATATTTTCTTTCTGTCAAGGGTACGTACATCATACAGATATTTCTTTTTTTAGGGGAAATTCTGGACAAGCACCAAAACAAATCTTAAGCAAAGAGAAATGTAAGCAAAACTTTTCAACATCATGAAGAGCGTTATCATCAGTATATGGATAGAGTGAGTTAATATAAAGATGTATAAAAAAGGTTATATAAAAATTAAATCTATATTATATTTCTCTTTGTTTGTCTGTCTGTTCCAATTTTTCTCAAACTACTGGTCCAATCTGGCTGGAATTTTGTATGGACCTTTGATATAAGGTGCAACAAACTATGTAGTATGGTATCCGTTTGATGCACAGTTAGGAATTAATAATATGTAATATAGGGGAAATTCTGAACAAACACCGAAACAAACCTTACATTGGAAAATTTTGTGTTCTATCGCTGAAAGCTGCATGATGGAAGTTGGCCGCCAACGAAACCAGGAAGATCCATCCCAGTGATCCCTGTAAACATACAAAAAACAATAGTATAATATAGTAATGATGATAAACAATGGATATATTATTTCCATCACATATACCAAGTTAGGAGAAAACAGAAAAGGTAAATTAAATATTTACAGGAAGATTAATTATTAATTCTGAAAGTTAAGATTTGTATTGCAAAAACATTTTATGAAAATCTACAAAAAAAATACATTAACTAATTTGAATAAAAAAAATAATATGCATCAAGTGCGCTTGAAAGCCAAATCACAATGTAATATTAGGAAAATAAACAAATATTTTACTTCTTTAAAATTTATAACATAAATATTTCAGAGCTAAACTCCATCTTCAGTATGTTGTTTTTTTGTTTTTTTTTTCTTTTTGTGGTCATACCCTCTTGATATGCTCAAAATATTGCAACATGTATTTTTTGTTGTTTTTTTAGAACAGGCTTGTTTATTAGTTGACCTCATATTGGAAATGTTTGTTTTTTTTAACTTTTCTTTCAAAAATTGTAAACATGACGATATTTGAAATATTTTTTCTAAGAAACCTTCTGACCAACTCTCTCCCTGATCTCCCAAATCATATTCTTAGATCATTTGTAGACATTTCTGCAGATGACACCACAATCTGTGGAAACATTTCAAAGGCCAGCAATGATCAAGATCTTTCTGAGTCTCTCTCTTCCGATTTTGATAACATGGCGCAATGGGGAAAAAGGTGGCTGGTTAATTTTAATGCATGGAAAACCAAGCTTCTTTGCTTTCATCATAATCGCTCGGACCCCCATCACATCCCAATTGAAATGATGTTGGGTGATTACTGCTAGTTATAGTACTTGTACTTGTTTCTGCATTCATGGTGAAGCGGTTGGGGGTGGCCCCATTAAGAGAAATTGCTGCTTCCCAAACGAATACTGACCAGATATGATGGTTCACCACAGTAGCTGATACAAATGTTAGACAATCACAGTTCCAGCGGCAAACCCCACACAGGTAAGGGCTTAGGATTAACTCTATCATGTTTCACTGTTTTTTTCCAAGATACAAATTGAATAAATTTGTGGATAAAATCATCTAGGTGACGACAAAGAACGTGACCGAACTAGCAAAGATGCTTAGGGAGGAGAACTTGCTGCTAAGAGGATATGTTGTAGCAAGAATGAACAGCGGCATTTGAGATGGACTGCAACCAATGAACACGAAGGATGCAATGCAAACAGTAGCGATCGAACACTTCAAACTTTTGTAGGTTGCTTGCTCTTATCGGCCAGCTTTCACAGCTTATACTATTTAGTATAATAAATACTAACCCAATGGTTCAAAGGTGGTATAGCAATTGGAGTAATACAATCTAGTAAGTCACCTTAATGAACAGTTCTACATAGTCATAGCTGATAATATTCTTAAGCTTTAGGCTTTTGGCATATCTTTTGATGTCTACACAATCTATGGAAACATTTCAAAGGCCAGCAATAATCAAGATCTTTCTGAGTTTCTCTCTTCCAATCTTGATAACATGCTGCAATGGGGAAAAAGGTGGCTGGTTAATTTTAATCATAATCGTTCTGACCCCCATCACATCCCAATTGAAATGATGTTGGGTGATTACTGCTAGTTATAGTACTTGTTTCAGGGTGAAGCGGTTGGGGTGGCCCCATCAAGAGAAATTGCTGCTTCTCAAACGAATACTGACCAGATATGATGGTTCACCACAGTAGCTGATACAAATGTTAGACAATCACAGTTCCAGCGGCAAACCCCCACAGCTTGGTTTTCCATGCATTAAAATTAACCAGCCACCTTTTTCCCCATTGCACCATGTTAGGTTACACTACCCATCCTTATTTATGACTTCCACCAGCCAATCATATTCTTGCGATGAGGAATCTGAATGTGTTTGTATTCATTCAATCAACAGTTATACAAAATTCAGGAAGCGACAACACCAATATTCTCACATTTTAAGAGAACATCACCAAACAATTACAAGGCAAAACAAAGGCAGGCAATGCAGGTTGATATGATTGTACAAAATCCAGTAAGTGGCAACAGCAACATTACCAACACATCTAGAATACAATATCACAAGGCAAGAGGAGTATTAGGTAAGCGAAGATATGACTATATTAAAATTCAATAACTGACAATAGCAATATGATCAAAAGGTTTAAAAGACAATATCACAAGGCAAGTATTGTTAACGATGCTGAAACATGGTTATGTGGAATCCAATGTGACTCAATGTTAAGAAAATATCATATGGTAAGAATGAACAAAGAGAAATGAAAGCAAAACTTTCCAACATCACAAAGAGTGTGATCATCAGTGTATGAGTGGAACGAGTTAATATAAAGACATATAAAAAAGGTTATATAAAAATTCAATCTATATTATATTTTCCTTCGTCTGTTTGTTCCAATTTTTCTCAGAAACTACTGGTCGAATCTGGCTCGGATTTTGTATGGACCTTTGATATAAGGTGCAACAAACTATGTAGTATGGTATCCGTTCGATGCAGTTAATAAGGATTCGTATTAATGCAAAAAAAAAAAAAAAAAAAAAAAATTAGCACAATGTTAACCACAATTTAACCATCAATTTGGCATAAAGCACTCATTTTGAGTAAACAGACTATAATTTTTGTCCATTTTTATTAGGCTAAAAAGTCTAGTATATGATAATCTATAATATAAATCTCACCCGTCTGTTTAAATGTATGTATGTATATATGTAAGCCTAAAACTTTTGACAAAGGTGACAGATTTTCACGAGATCAGTATCATTTTGAAGCTCGAATCTTTGGACGACAAATACCGAAAAATTGGCTAAAAACATTAATTCCTTCACCCTCAACTGGACACTTTTTTTTTTTCACCTATGTTTTCGAAAGTCATCCCCTCTTTTCGATTGACTAGCCTTAATTTAAACCTTTGCCACTCCGGTTTGGCAATGGACACAACGGCAAAAATGTCACTTTTTTTCCCATGGTTTTTTCTCCTTCACGGTACGGGTTTGAGCCTGCCTACTACCACTTTTTTTTGTTGCTCAACTCACACCTCCAAACACCCGGGCCGCACCAGGCACCAAGGCTAGTATTGTATGAAAGACAATATTATTTTATTGGAAAAAAAAAAAAAGTTAAGTCAAATATATAAACAGCATCTCTGTTGTCGATATACTCTTTGTCTCAGTCAGTAATGCAAGGTAAAATAAAATCAATTTTTGTTTGGTTTCAGAAAAATTTTTATTTAAAAATATCTTTATTGATAAATTTTATATATTTAGTATTCTAACCCAATATTTAAAAATATCTTTATTGATAAATTTTATATATTTAGTATTCTAACCCAATATTTAAAAATATCTTTATTGATAAATTTTATATATTTAGTATTCTAACCCAATATTTAAAAATATCTTTATTGATAAATTTTATATATTTAGTATTCTAACCCAATATTTAAAAATATCTTTATTGATAAATTTTATATATTTAGTATTCTAACCCAATATTTAAAAATATCTTTATTGATAAATTTTATATATTTAGTATTCTAACCCAATATTTAAAAATATCTTTATTGATAAATTTTATATATTTAGTATTCTAACCCAATATTTAAAAATATCTTTATTGATAAATTTTATATATTTAGTATTCTAACCCAATATTTAAAAATATCTTTATTGATAAATTTTATATATTTAGTATTCTAACCCAATATTTAAAAATATCTTTATTGATAAATTTTATATATTTAGTATTCTAACCCAATATTTAAAAATATCTTTATTGATAAATTTTATATATTTAGTATTCTAACCCAATATTTAAAAATATCTTTATTGATAAATTTTATATATTTAGTATTCTAACCCAATATTTAAAAATATCTTTATTGATAAATTTTATATATTTAGTATTCTAACCCAATATTTAAAAATATCTTTATTGATAAATTTTATATATTTAGTATTCTAACCCAATATTTAAAAATATCTTTATTGATAAATTTTATATATTTAGTATTCTAACCGAGACATCAGAGTTAAAAGAAAATAAGAGCACAACGCCAATAAACATTGTGGATAGAAAAGAAAAGATTTCCTAAACAAAAAATATAAATTGATCAGAGTAATTTAGCAATAACTAAGTTAAACTACAAAGTTGCTAGCCATTCTTTTTCCCATAAAAAGAATGGCATCCTAACTATAGAGATTAGCCATCAATTAACAAACAGTTCTCAAATATCAGTTTCTATGGAGTATTTCAAGTTTTTTTTACAGTGCATAATATGGAAACAACCTCCCGTTTGAACATCAAAATATTTTGGTGTGCTCTATATAGAAAGAAAGGTTAAAGAACCTACATAAAAAAACTAAGGTATATTTATATGTAAAATTTTCCAGGGAAGACAATGGAAGTGGTCTTAAATCTCTAAGTCCTCTCCTAATGAAGCTAATATGGGCCAAACTTACTTTAACACTTAAAATAAAAGTTCTAGAATAAATGTGGTATTTGCTTAGGTGGCATTATATATATATGTGTGTGTGTGTGTTAAGTCTGTTTCTATTTAACAACTTTAGTTAATACCTTTTTTTCCCCATCCTTATATAAATGAATTCTCCTTTGTCATTATAAACTTTTTAGAAGTCGGATTATGTAAAAAAAAAAGTAACTTTAACCTATCGCAGACTTAGCACAGTCTGCGATAGGTTAAAGGATAGGTTACTTTTTTTTTTTTTCCTTCCGGGAATTTAAACTGCATTCTTTATTTTTTTATTTTTGCATTTTTTTTATTCAAATCTTCTTTAGACATATATATATATATATATATATATATATATATATAGAGAGAGAGAGAGAGAGAGAGAGAGAAAGAGATTATGAAATAAAGAGGGGTTCATAAGAGGTACAGTCATATGTATAATAAGGGCAGGGTGCATTGTAAATAGATTGAGGTCAAAAGTTTGGGTAGGTAGGCAAACTGATGCTTGATTTCAGACAGAGTCCAAAATTCACACTGCCAACATATATAAAACTCTTGCTGCAAATAATAAAAAGGGAAAGTTGTTAGAATTTTATATAAGAAAGTATATGTCTCAAGTTTAAAGCCCCCTTTCCCACTCCATCAAACTCTGAACCCCTTTTCTCTACCCTCTCTTTTAATCTACCCCTTCTGTCTTTCTTTCATTCTTTCTTTATCTTAATTTAATTTCAAATAACAGACATTGTATAAAAGAATGACTATTTAAAATCTGGTTTTATTGTAAAGATCTGGCCTGATGACACTGCTTTTCTGAAAGAATTGCAGCAGAAACATGTATGCACATATGTAATCAATAATGTTTGGCTAAGTAAATAAAGGCTTCCTTCAGTCTTGACAGACTATGGATACCCACTATAAGGGTGCCTGCGCATGAAATTTTTGTGGCAAGAGGTGCGCAATTTCCAACCACACTTCTCCTGAGTCAACATTGTTGAATACCAGTGGCAAGTGGAGGTTCAGGACGACTGGAAACAACGCCGAGATAAGCAGAAAGCACATACAGCACCTAGAATTCCCAAATGGTCACCCATCTGGTACTAGCCAGGCTCAATATTGCTTAACTTTAGTGATCTGGCAAGAACCAGTGTGCCAATGTGATTATGCCGTTTATATATATATTAGGGAGACCTTGCGCTGAAGATTCCCGAAAGGATGAAACACTAATGTCTATAGGTATTATGACAGCCCCTTTAAGAAACTTGTTTCTTATCGTTGAGCACTTTCAGTTGAATTAAGTCTGTCAATTTAGCTCTTATGCATAGATCATCATATAACGATTAGATCACTGTCTGACTGACATAAAGAACATTTAAAATTAAAATGTTTAAATTCAATGTTATTTCAAGCGGTTAATGGTAGCCGATTGGATGCGGTCTTTGCTACGAGCCAGGGACGGCTTGTGTTGCCGAGCTTGAATCTGTCGACTGGTGTTAATCGTAACAGAAGATTTCCGAAAGGATGAAACACTAGTGTCTGTAGTTTTTTATTATAGTAAAAAAAAAAAAATAAAAATAAAAAATAAAAATTATATTTATATATATATATATATATATATATATATATATTAGATTTCTATGCAAGATGATATATAATTATTTCCATAATCAGACAACACTGCAGCTCACACAAACCATGAAAGCCAGACTGAAAGTCAGAGACTCAAGTTTCATCCTCCTTTGGGCTCAGAGTAGAACATATGCGAACTCAGGATTTGAAACTTGAGTCACTTTCATGTGAAACGAGTACTAGTCATTCATTACTAAGAACCCAGGCTGATGTCTCACAAGCAGGATTTTAGAAGCTTCTTAGTTATAAGAGCAAAATTCGAAAACCGAAATATTGAATTTCAAGTATAACCACTGATATCTATTTAATTGTCATGTCGCAGTAATGCTCATATCCAAAATTTATGAAAAAGATAAAATTAATTATTAATGAAAACCGTTTTTAAAGACAATTAGCGAAAAATGAGTTTTACTAAATGAGCCTAAGATTTTTTAAGTTTTTAGAAAAAAATTACCTTCATTGTTACAATTTTAATTTTTCAGTTTCTTTTAAGGAAAACTCGATTTTCACTAATGGTCTTCAAGAACTTTTCATTAATAATTAATTTTCTACCTTACCGTTTTTCATAATTTTTGGATATGTGAACATGACAATTAATTGGTTTTACTTGAAATTTAATATTTTGATTTTCAAATTTCACTATTATAATTAAGAAGCACCAGATTTGACACTAAAGTGTAATTATTTAAAGAAATTCCAGAAAACTAAAAGTTTGTCATTTGAAAGTGTTTTCAGGCAGTTAATTGGAAGAAGTGCTATTGTTTTACTAATGAACTTATGTCTATTCATTTGTGCAACAGTAACTGACATTTTAAAACGGTCAATGGCATGAATCATTAATGTCCTCTTGGCACAATTTGTAATTGCTAAAAAGAATTAGACATCAATAATCTTTACAGTTTGTTTAGCATAAAAAAAAAAAAATAAAAAACCCTGAATTCCTAAGATAATCCAAAAGGAATTGGTTCTGAAGACTTATCTTTCGTAATCATTTGAAATCCGATCTCCAAATGTCTGGGTTGCCTCCAAAAAAAAAAAAAATAAATAAATAAATAAATAAATAAAAAAAACTGGAATGTGTCTTGCATATGATGCACATATGTAAGAAAAAGGATAAGTAACAGTTGTTTACTAAAATGCATGCCTCCCCTCCTCACCATGTACACACAATATATCCATGATCGCCTCAAGTCTATTCATTTTGCAGCTTAAAATACAGGTCAAGGCTGAAGATATGGATAGCTTATCATATGCTAAAATCCAGATATTTATGTTGAAGAAACTAAGTGCTTAAGGAATGTGAAAAGTAAAAAGTAAAGAAAAAGTTTATTTTTAAAGTTGGAAAGCAGCAAAATCACACCCCTTCATTGTTGAAATGCCTAGATGTTGGAAAGCCATCTACTCTAATTGTTTCTTCCCTCGAACTACTAGACTTTGGAATTCCTTCCCGGTCTCTTGTAGATATACTCCAAATAGTAGCCCTTACATCCAAGTGGCACTGTGTGAAATGGCACTAGCCCTATTCGGGTTTAAACGGTTTCACGGGATTACGAAATTCACAAGTTGCATGTATTATGTACTTACATGTCATGTCAAAATTAGTAAAAAAAATTCCAAAAATTCTGAAAAATTATAAAGAAGAAAATCTGCTAAAACTTTTTTGTAAAAAAAAACAGTTTTAACAAGCCACCATTTTGAAATGGCGGATTTTAATTGAAAGCAAAGGAGATAACTTCGTTTGTCATACAGAATTTGTCGCAATATCAGAACATTAACAAATTCGATAAATTTTATTTGTAATTATTTTTCTACTCTTTTTGTAATTTTCTGATTATTTTTAAAAAATAATTTTGACATGACATGTAAGTATGTAAGTGTTTTTTGGGGTTTTTTTTTTTTTTTTTTACCTAAAATGTATTTATTTGAAATCAAATTATAATGTACAAGCCCCCAAAAGTTATTTTTAAAATACAAACTTCTATATAAAAAGTGAAAGCTAATTTGTCAGTGTGCCCCCCCCCCCAAATAGCACAGCCGCAGCAGAGATTGAACTCACTACACGAATTTGTAGTGTAATTTGAATCTTGTTGGTAGCTGAATACTTGATGCTTCACCAGGGCTTTCAAGGGTATTTTTTATTCTGACGTGATCACTGCCACAGCTTAAGAGAGTCCCATCTAACCTTGAGAGGAGGATGAACTGTGCCAGTTTCTCAACCTGGTATTTTACCTCGTGGTACATACAGCACCTCACCTTCCCAAATGGTCACCCATCTGGTACTGGCCAGGCTCAACGTTGCTTAACTTTAGTGATCTGGCGAGAACCGGTGTGTCAACGTAATTGTGCCGTATGACTAATCATTTGATTTGTCATATCCCCCCCTCCCCAATATCTGATATTAGTTTATTACTTGGGACTATAACATTTACAATGGTAGCTAAGTTAGTAATATAATTGTCTACTATAGTAGAGTTGACTGTCAGCAGTGATACAACGTAGCACACATGTCAGCTAAAATAAATTATGAACCCATATTTTTTATGCTATCTCCAGTATAATTTTTTTTTTCTATATCTAAACAATGTATATTATCATACGGATGATAACGCTCTTTTCACAAAAGTATTTCTATGCTATTATAAATAGTATAAAAATATTTTTGTGTTAGTTTACATTCCATTTTTGTAGTAGTTTACATTCCAAATCGAAAGAATATATATATATATATTTATATTTTTTGGTTTTGGAATGTAAATTGCTGATGTTCTGAAAGTGTAAAAGTGTTTCATGGAGTTTAATTAATGCCAATTAGAAATTTTTCTTTTTTTATATATAATAATAGTATATATTTTAAAATTGAAAGAACTGAGGGGGTTGTACTTGAGCAACACTGAATAAATACTGCTAGTAAATTATAAAAATAATTATAATTTGTATTATTTTGAACAGGAAGTTATACCTTTCGGTCTTACAAAAAAGAAAAAAAAAATTGAATACCCGTTTCTAAAAATAAAAGAGTTCTAGAAATAGGGTAGACCAAAAAATAATATGAAGAAGGTCAGACGATACTGACACATTGTAAAATAGCTACCATGACTGGCCGAAATTGAAAACTCATGTCAACACCTTATGCTCTAATCAGTCAAAGGAGTTGGATTTTTAAAGTGAGAACAAAATAGCATTTAGGCTAATCAATCAAACGCTGCTTCTAACTAACCAACTTTTATTTGTTAGTGATGTACTCTGTTATTGGCAATAAAATTCTTTCAAATATTTAAATTCAAAGAGAATTTAAAATTTTATATAGACCGTGTTTATATATATATAATACCAATAACCTGTATGAGAGAAGAGAAAGGAAAAAAGAAAAATGCAGTTCATTATAAAAAAAGAAAGGAATTACCTCAGAAGAATAAAAAAAAGCACTTTATAATAAGATAATAAAGAAAAAGGAAGCGCCTGTAAAGATCAGTAGAAAGAAGGACCAACCTGAGTGAACTGTGGATTCCATTCAAGCAGGAGACGGCAAAAACAGCAAACAAATTGAATAAGCCACAAACAACTGAGGGTAAATACGTCGGCAATAGGGCAGCAGCAACACTCAGGGATATGTATCTGCGCAGTCTGTAAAAAGGTGAGTTTTGGGTGGCTACTATTCCATCATTGTTGTTTTTGTTTAATAAATAAAAAAAAAAAACGTATATTCTTACCTTACATCTTCCAAAGTACGTAATGTTAAACTTTTATTAGTTTTGTGATAAACAAAAGAAAAAAAAAAAGGATTATATGAAATTGACTTTTTATGCAGATAAAAGATATGGCATAAATATCTCTTACATTTAGGAGTTGGCATTGTGTGAACTGTAGAAAATTAATTTTTGGAATCAATTAGTATTGCAATTTCTCATAGTAGACCTGTAGGATGCTAGCAGGTTTCCTTCAGCTGTTGATCAGAGAGGGGTCAGCATAAACTCTATTGAATGTCTCCAATACAAACTATGGATTCACAGGAAGTGTTGGTAATTGACCCGAATTATGATTCTTACAAATGTCTGGGTGTTGCTTATCCATTAAATGGTCGAATAGTGGCACTTTTAGATGTGGATGGCATCTCACTTGATGCTGAAACTACCTTTTGCTATCGGAATGACGTTAAATGCTAGTGCTATCACTGCTTGATGTTGTGTTGATTGGGGAAAGTTCAGGAAAACTACTTCCAACCCTACATATCACTATGTTTCTTTCCTGACTCCGGGATAGGCCTTTTTGGCCCGTACTCACTCCGATATCTTGCATAGCAGTGAGACCTGGACCTCCAATGCTTCTGATTGCAACAATTTCAGTGTAATGATGGTTCCACAATTTAGTGAATCTGTGGCAGCAAACTAATGGAAAGAATACCTTCAATCTTTTTAGAATAAAAATGCCTGATAAAACAAATTTCTAGCCGAGTTTCACATTTTTTCTTTCTCAGTTACCAAGTTTCTATACAAAAGGGTGAAAAAAGTTGCACAGCTGATGATTAATGATACTCAATCTAGCCTCATCACAAAAACAGAATCCACCATATCCAACACAATATATATGTGTGTATTAAAGCTCTTTTAATCTTACAAACTATATAAAAAAATTTTAATTCAATTTTTAGTCATTTGTTATAAAATTTATTTTGCCAGTAAGTCATTTAATCTCATGCAATCACTGGACTCACAATAAGCTAATAAGTTTTAATGGATCATCAGTTGTTTACCATGAAACATTGTTTAGGGGATTAAAAAAGAAAACAGTATATTAAATCATAGCTCCCCAGCAGTGTTGATCAAACACTACCTCCCTTGAACAAAAGAATGAAAAAAATGTCCCCGATATTGGATCCAGTTTTTTGCTCCAGATTATTTAGACTAACTTATTGATGTTATCAAAACAATTTTTTTCTTACCTGTGTCATTTGTCCTTAGCTCCAAAAAAGAAAGGATATTATTTTACTATGACAAATCTACGATATTTATTTGGTTCGGATGAATCCATTATACACATTAATCACCCCTTTTCTTTATTATTAATGTTCTATTTGTCTGTTTACATTTTCATGTATTCATCTCTTTATATTTTAGTTTATTGAAAAATATATAAAGAGTTAAAAATATTTTAAATATGAACAAAAATTAAAAAAAAAAATTTTTTTTATACATTACTAATATAGTTTTGAATTTTCTTCATTAATCTACTTTGATTAGTTTGATATGATTTAAAAGCATCAGGATATCAAACAAATGCTTTATTTAACTGTTTAAATATTTCATTTTAATCACCACCTTGCTTTATCATTCTTATAACTAAGCTAGAGACTATTAATTTTTAAAGTAACGTGAGCTATTCTCCAAAACTCGGACATAACGCTCATATATATATATATATAATATAATATAAAGCTGTGTGTGTGTGTGTCTGGTCACGAATAGGCTCCTATATGGGTGACTATTTTAAAAAACTGATTCCATATAATGACAGATGTATTGAGACACAGGAATGGGTATGTTTGATTCTGCAGAACGGTGGTTCATTAAAATTGTGGGGTCTGCATTCGCGCCTGATCCACAAAGTATGGAAATAAAAAAATTTAGAAATAACATTTACAAGTGTTTTTGATATAGATGTACATAATAATACTTTGATAAGTATGTTTTAACTTAAATAGGGATGGTATAATAAAATTGTGGGTCTGCGTTCGCTCCATAGAATGGAAATAGGTACAAACTTTAAGACTTTTCATATCTATCTGCGTAAGTATACTTTGATAATTATGTTTCAGTTTGAAGAAATATGGTATAATAAAATTATGGGGCGTTTGTTCGCGCCTGACCTCCATAGAATGGAAATATGTCGCAAAGTTTAACAAGGTTTTTTATATAGATCCACAGAATATTGTGATAAGTGTTTCAGTGTGAACAGGTATGGTATAATAAATTATGGGGTTTATCTATTTTATTTTTACTTTCATCATATTTTGCTTTGGTTTTGATACCCCCGAATTCGAAGCTATCTCTTTACAACCCTTCCTTTTCATAACCTATCATCTATATCTATAAAAGGCAAAATGTGTGTGATCATTTCGTGTATGTCTTCAAAAGGCTTCTTTCGCATGTGCTCCTGGGGTCGTTACTATCGCTTAAAACTGTGTATATAGGTCCTATATCATAATATCTAGAAATTAGGAAAGCGTGTAGCGTATAGATTTATTTACGTCGATTTTTACAAAATTATTGTTATTTTGGCTTCTCGCGTGTTGATTGGGCTTTTTAGTATAAATAAAATGAAACTAAACTCAAACAGACGTGTTCGCGGCAATGCGCCGGGAACAGACGCTTACGCTGCGTGACTTGTATTTGACCTTCTTAATTAGGTCAAATGGAAGCAGCAAAGTTAACTTCTATTACGCACGCCTGTTTTTATAATTATAGTTACATAAATAAATTCAAACACGTCTACGCTGTATGTCGCGGTGGCCCGATGGTAACATCGCACGTTTTTTTTTTCACACATTAATTTCCAGCTCAAGGGTACGGGTTCGATTCTCATACTTACCTACCAAAACATTTTATTATTTAAACCCCCCCCCCCCCCCCCCGCCGGAGTTTTGATTTACCTCAAGACACTTGGGCATTGCCGGGTACCCCCCGCTAGTACTTTAATAAATCAGAGTCCATTTTCTGTAGGCTGTTTTTGAACCCAGTCAACGACGGGTACTTTTGCTAGTATACATATATATGTATATATATATATATATATATATATATTAGGAAGTATATTTGGTAAAAAACAGGGAAAAGTGCTCAATACTCAAGTAGAGCTAAAAATGTTTTTATTCTTTCAACCTCGGGGTTTTTTTGTTTTTTTTTACTCAAATCATTATAAATTGTTTCATTAGACAGGACAATAAAACAACAAAAAAAAACCCTGTCCATCTCTTCAGATAATTCGAGCTAAAAAACCTAATGATGAGAATAATGGAAATAGTATTTCTACAAGATAGAGATAAAAAAAAAAAAACCAAATTATGTGTTTATTAATGTTTCATCTTTATTGTTAGACTTCTAGATCAATGAAATTAAGAAAATAAAATACCAATATTTACTCTTTCACAACGCTATGCTCCCCCCTTTGAATTTCCAACAACATTTTTGTCTCTGAAATAGAACAAAGTCATACATTTGATTACCTTAAAAATATATTTTCAAATATTGTACTCATATTTTATTTTGTTAGTTTGTTCCTTCTATAATATAAATCTCACCTGTCTGTTTAAATGTATATATATGTATGTATGTGTGTATGTATGTATGTATGTATCACAAAAACTTTCGATAGAGGCGACGGATTTTCATGAGATTGGTATCATTTTGAAGCTCGACCCTTTGAACGAGAAATATCGAAAAATTGGCCAAAAACATTAATTCTTTCACCTTCAACTGGACACTTTTTTACAGGAGAGGGTCGCTTTTTTCGCCAATATTTTCGAAAGTCATTGCCTCTTTAATTGTCTAGCCTTAATTTAACTCTGCGTCACTTTCGGTTTGGTGCAACAGCTAACTCGTCACTTTTGTTTTTCACTTTCTTCTCCTCCTTTGCAGTACGGGTTCGAGCCTGCTTGCCTACTACCACTTTTTTTTTTTTTTTTGTGCTTGCAATTTTCCTTTTTTTTTTCTTTTTTTTTTTTGGCTCAACCAACACCCTTACACACACCTCCACTTCCTTTTACGCCTTTGTATCACGGGTTCGAGCCTACATGCCTACTACAACTTTTCTTTTTCTTTTTTTGTTTTTGCTCAACACACCTCCAAACACCCGGGCAACGCCGGGCACCCCAGGCTAGTTATATATATAAACCAGTTTATTTACCTCCTCTTTAGGAAATTAGACAGAAGGTCAGATGAGGTTTTGAAAAGCCACTGCTCTAGAAGTGCACTCTGGCCTACAAAACATGCCTGAACAGCCCCGTTTGCATTCCTTGATAGTGGCACCTAAGGTAGTTAACAATAAACTAATCCCTTCTCAAAAAAAGATAAAGCCTGGGAAGATAAACATCCTAGGATTAAACAGAAGAACTATATCTCAGCCCGACAGAAGCAAGGTCATTGTCTGTCTGATTGTCAAGGACATGCATCCTCAAAGAAATTGGCTTGCAGAAAGATGGAATTTCTTTTTCTGTCTTGTTTATCCAGATTAATGCTGGCATATATATTTTTTTTAATGTTTCTGTACTTAAACTGGAATATGAATCATTATCAGTTCAAACGGATCAAGAATCCTAGCATTTATGGGGAAATGATTAAACAGATATAAGCTTGGATTCAGGCTGTAAAAAAAAAAAAAAAAAAAAAAAAAAAAAAAAAAAACATAGAATCTGCCAATTCTGGCACACAAGAGATGGTTAACTTAACATGTCATTATTCTGATGAGGCAGTATCAAAATACAGAGGAATATATTAAGACGATAATGTAGCTTAAAATAGCTTCTAGAGCAATTAACCAACCAGTATGGCGACTACACTGGAATTACTATTGCTTTAAGCATTCTAATTAAAGTGAAATGAGAAAACAGATAAATCCTAAGAAAGTCAGTGGTATTGGTTTATTTTATGTATGTTGGTTTCCTTCTATCACCTTCCTCTTCTCTACAATCTCTCCCGATCAGTTTTCCCTTTCATTCAATAAATGTTTCCTTGCTAGGATTTTCAATCTCTCGTCCTTCTTCCCCACCACAAAACATTCACAGCAAACATTTGTCTAACTACAACAGCTGTCAATAATTTTTCCTACTATCTATCTGTGCCAAAAACTAAATGCAAATTCTATGAACTAAGTTTCTTTCCTAGAACTGTCCACATGTGGAACTATATCGTGGGACTGCTTTCCAGCTAATTACAACATGGTCATTTTCAAGTCCAATGTGAACGAGTTCTTGTCAAGCCGTTCTCTTAAATAATCAAATTCTACCGAATTTCCACCATTACCAATCATTACGGTCTCATTAACCACCTGACATTTAATAACCTTTATCCTCGAGTAGTCATTGGGCCTTGATAAGCAGTGACTTCCATATTAAGAAAAAAAAAAAAGAGCATCGGTTTGACTTGCTTAAGTACACTTTTCTTTTTTATCATAGTCAGTTCTTCTTCATTTAATGATGTGGAAAAGACACATTAAACGTGGGTTAAACATTGGCCACATCATTACGGTTTCAATGTGCCAGTGTTTGGAGTCATTCCAAATCTGCAACTCTCCTTCCAATTCCGTACTCTATGCATCTGTTTATCCCAACAGAGCTTCATCCAACACATAACTCACATAGAAAGTAAAAGGATATAATGCAAATAAAAAAAAAATTTGTTACACTGTTCCCAGACATTACACAAAGTTTCCCCATGTTGTGAAGTGCAAAGGTCGATCAAAAGCACAAACGCCTCGAGATGGGTCCAACAGAGATGATGAAAAATTACCAGTTATTTTCATATTGTATAACTATCGTGATATTCCTAAGTTTTAAGTATTTATTAACTAGCCTGGGTGCCTGGCATTGCACGGGTGTTTGGAGGTGTGTTGAGGAAAAAAAAAAAAAAAAAAGTGGTAGTAGACAGACAAGCTTGAACCCGTGATACAAAGGCGGAAAAGAAAGTAAAAGAAAACCTGACGTCTTACCCCTACTCCATGACACGACCGGAAGTTCAGAATGTTAAAATTAGGCAAAATCAGTCCAACTGATACGATGACTTGCAAAAATGGCTTGCAAAAAATAGACCCCCTCCTGCCCAGTTGTAGGAATTACTATTTTTGGCCAATTTTTTTTTAATATTTGTTGTCTGAGATGTCGAGCTTCAAAATGATACCGATCTCGTGAAAATCCGTCACCTCTATCGAAAGTTTTAGGCAAATATACAAACATACATACATACATTTAAACAGACAGGTGAGATTTATATTATAAATTAACTTAGTAGTGCCTGTCTATTGCTAACAGTTTTATGACTATGACTTAAAGAAGGAGGCAGTTATAATCACTGTTGAAAGTGGTTTGTAAAATTTAAAAAAAAAAAAAACTAAAAAAGAAACAAAAAAAAACAAAAAAACTAAGGGAGTCAAACGAAATGGTAAGCAGGACTTCAAGCATAGGTTCTAACCAACTGTCATGCTTCTGAATCAATTGCCATAGTTTAAAAAAAACAAAAAAACTTCTTCAAATTTATGAGCTTTCCCTGCAAACGTTCAAGATGGTCGGTTTCCATCAGAGAACCTACCAACATGAGGCATAAAAATATTTCTTGATAGCAAATCAGCACAACTTATTCAGTTGAAATAATACGAACATCTAAATTATTTACTATGTAGATTTTAATACTCATCATTTAAATATGGGTCAGAAGGGTTCACACAGGGTTTTACTAAAAAGTGTACAACTAAATTAAGCCTAATGACTGACTGCTCCTGCTGTTTGTCATATGGAAATGTGTAAAATTGCTTGAATCAGTAGGAGCTGAAAATTAAGTGGTTTACTAAAATTGTACGACTAAATTATGTATGATTATTTGCTCTTGATGCTGGTTTGCTATTAAAGCAACTTCGACATGAACAAACTACTGAGTTTATCAGCACGAAATAAAAATCTGTTGTAGTATTATTAAAATAAACAATAAAATAAATTTACTCACAAATTTCAGTTGAGAGGTTATTTTTTTTTTTTTTGCAAATATATTTTTAGATTCATATAAAAAGTATTTACAAAAATTTAATTAATTTTTAAAATATTCTCTCTTAAGGCAGACATAAATATTTATTTACATAATGAACTTAAAAACTGGAACAATTTTTTTCCAATTTTGTGTACCACTTTTTTTTTTTTTTTCGTTAAAAATCTTTGTAAAAAAATAAACAAGTTTATTTTTTTAGATTAGCTGTGCCTTGATTTTACTAATTATGCACGACTAAAAATTAAACATGATTTTATGTATGCCTAATTAAATCCTAAAAGACGGAGGTAATTATTTGGCACATTGTATTGAAAAAAATAATTTTCAGTCAACGGTTTAATTAGTCAACGCAACTAGAAAAGAGAATATTTAAAAAAATAATTTATTTTTTGTAAATACTTTTTATATGAATCTAAAAATATATTTTTGCCAAAAAATTAACCGGCTCCTGCTGATTCAAGTAACTTTACACGTTTCTATATGACAAACAGCAGAAGTCAGTCGTACATTGATTGGGCATAACTTTGGTCGCACATTTTTAGTAAAACCCTGAATACTGGAAGCCTTTGAATAAGTAGTCAAGAGTCGGATATTTCAGAATACCAGGAGTTGGAAGTCAAAATTCTCAGAATCCTAGAAATATGATTTTTTTTTTTTTTAACATCTGACCCCCAAAACTTTGTTTAAAAGTATTCGATACTGAGCCAGGAAACATTTTTTTTTTTTTTTTTTTTTGTTATCAAACATTATTTTGACATTTTAATTGATATATATGTCTAGGTAGTCTCAGCATTTCTCATATTTTTTTTTTTGTACCTTCTTGGTTTGACTGTATACTATAAATATTCTTGTACTAATGAATTATCACTTAGCATGGCCAAAAGCCACTAGCGGATAAGAGTTAATGAGATTATCAGTTGAATAATGAACAATGCTACGAGAGTATTAGATTGTTACTGAATACTGGAAGATTTTAAATGAACTAGTCAAGTCAAAATTTTCAGAATCCTAAAAGTACGACATTTTAACATCTGACCTCACAACTTTGCTTAAAAATATCCGATACTCAGCGATAAGATTTCTTTTTATTTGTTATCAAGCATTAACAAAAAAAAAAAATAAATAAATAAATAAAATAAAATAAAATAAAAAAAAAGGAAAAAAAAATTTATTTTATTTTTTTTTATACTTTGATATTTTGACTGAATTATACATCTGGGTGATCTTTCTGTGGTTCTCATTTTTTTTTTCTCTTTCGTTTGTACCTTCTAGTCTTGAGTATATACTATAATATATTTTTTTAATACTAATGAGTCACTACTTAGCAAGGCTAAAAGCCACTCACGGATAAAGGTTAATGAGATTGTTAGTTGAATGATAAACAATGCAACGAGAGTATTAGAAACTATTGATCAAAAGGGCAGGATTTGATTACTTATGTAATTAGGACATCTTGATAAGTATTTGTTGACATTCAACTTGAAGATAACCATGTTGCAGTCGGCATAAAAGCAGACTTGTATTATTGTGTTCCACATGTGGAAAGTTCTTAGAAAGAAATTGCCTATGGAAGTTCAATTTGGTTTTAGGCATGCAGTGGAAGGAAAGTTCTATGCAGTGGTGGTAGGTAGACGCGTTCTCACTGTTAATGTTTTACGGTGAGACATGGAGTCAGAGATTGGTGGTCAGTTGAGCACCTTCGATGAAAATAACTATAGAATAGAGAAAGACTTACAATATTTCTACTGTAAAAAAGAAATCAGTACTACCCATTCAATTGCATAGTCGATTTTGTACTTGGCCATGGCAAAAAAGCATTGCAAGGTACTTCCCCATATGTGAACGCAGTACTCAATCTTAGGACATTTCTGACTTATACAGGTAGAGGTTTGCATCAGGAACTTCCGGAATGCTAGAATGGTTCAACTATTTCTCCAGCAACACATTTGATGTACGTCTTCTATTCAGTTATGGATTGACTTCTGACCGTTTGGTCTGCTTGGTCTTTACGTTATCAGCAAAGTGTAGTATCTGTTCCGATATGACACTTCATATGTTCTGTCTTCGGTCAGTAAAAAGAAAAATTGAGGCAATTTAAATTTTTGTCAGAATTCAGAGTGCCCCCTTTTTAGGAATCTGAATTTTCCTCTACATTAAAAAGTAACCTTATGCCTTAATTGTCCTTGTGGGGAGGTAAGTAAACAGGAAAAATAAACGTTTGCTATGCATACATTCATGAACCAATATATATATATATATATATATATATATATATTACTCCTATAATTTTTTTTTGTTGTGTGTATTGATATTCATATTAAAAACCCTTTTTTCTATTTATTTAAAAAGAAAATACAACTTGGTTATACATGGGTTGTGGGCATGTATTCATCTGCAAAAGATCTAGCTAATTTGCATATTCTTTTAAACATTCGTTTTAATTAATTCCCTATTAGTTTTTTTTTCGGTTTTCTTATGGGGTTATCATCTTTCATGCATATACTCTACATGATTTATACTTGCGTAATATTTATGTAAAAGCTTATAGTAAACACAAACCTCTTTCTATATATATATATATGTGTATATGTATGCATATATATTTTTGTTTAAAATATTTTGCTTACCGAACTTATGTCAGTTTTTGGTCTACAGACATATGTAGGGTATTCGGGCCCATGCAAAACTTTATATTTGGATTTTAGCCAGGGAAAATCTGTGCAAAAGTGTGAAAATTAAAAAAAAAAAAATCAAATTTGCCAGATGATGGTCAAACGACGGCATTAGGAATATGCATGCGTAGCGTAATAGGTATTGGTTCAGGTTATCATTTTTAGCTTTGCAGCAAACATGTCTTCATAGTTCAGGCATTAACGTCAAAGGATAAAGTAAATCATAAGCTAAATGTTTTGGTTTCGATTCTCAATGGTAGCGCACGAGTCATTTTTTTTTAAACTTTTTAAATCATTACTATATATTGGGTCCAATAATATAATAAATACAATATCTGCATTAATCAAAATCATATTTAAGTGTATTTTATAACTGGGCAATGCTAGGCTGCCTGCTAGTATATATATATATATATATATATATATACAGTAGCGTCCAAAAGTTAAGGGCTAATAAAACCTCAGCAAGTTTAACCATATACTTGAAACAAATACACACGAACAACAAAAAATTACTTCACAATTATATAGATAACATATATATCTTCAATGTGTCGTAATTTCGTTAGCCTACACTAAGTATTTTTTGAATAACTATCATTTTAAATAAAATTGTTCAAAATTTGTGTGCCCAAAAGTTAAGGGCTAACACGATTGCGGCTTTTGTCCTTGCTGTGAATGGCTGAAATTACAAACTAACTAGTATTTGGTAAACAAACCCTTGCTATTTATGACTTCTTGACACCTCTTGGCACAGGAATCCACCAACTTCTTGCAAAACGCTGGCGTTATCGCACTCCATTCAGCATGTAAGCACTGCCAGAGTTCTTCTTGATTTTTTGGGCACTGAAGTTGAGCACGTTCACCAACTATTTTCCAGATATTCTCAATATCAAGATCTGGACTCTGAGGGGGCCAACGCATCGTTTAAACTTCTTCCTCGTCTAAAAATGTTTTTACTTTCTTAGCAGTGTGACAAGGAGCGTTATCCTGCATGAAAATTGCAGGTTGATAGAGCGACAACTGAAGACTAGGAACTGCATGCTGCCGTAGAATCTGCTTATAAACTTCTGCATTTATTCCACCTTGCAGACGAATCAGTGGTCCACAGCCTGCAGCTGACATAACGCCCCAAACCATTACACTTCCTCCTCCAAATTTCAGTTTTTTTCACGCACTTAACCTCCAATATCTCACCAGTTCTTTGCCGGACATACGTGTTGCCATCAGATCCGATAACGTTAAACTTCGATTCATCACTAAAGTGCACACGGGACCAGTTTTCGGTTGTCCACACAACGTGTTCTTGGGCAAAAGCGAGGCGGAGTTTCTGATTCTCTTTGGAGATAAGAGGCTTCCTTGCTGGCACTCGAGATTGCAATCCAGAAGCGTGCAACCGGCGTGTAACAGTTTGCCGAGACGCTTGAACAATAGACCTTTGCTTTAGTTCTCGAGATATTTTAGCAGCAGTGTTAAATCTGTCTTTAAGTGACATTTTGACAATAAGACGATCCTGTCGAGCAGTTGTGATTCAAGGTCTACCAGATTTTGGGGCAGTTGCCACTGATCCTGACTGCTTGAAATGTGCCACAATACGCTTTACTACACTAGGAGACCTTCCTACGGTGTCAACAATCTCAGAAGTTTTCTTGCCATTACTATGAAGATGAATAATGAGCTGTTTTTCTTCGACAGAAACGGGACGACGTTGTTTTGCTGCCATGTTTTACTAGTGCGATACAAACACTCATTTCTTTTACCCAATTACAATAATTTTAATGTTCTTTAGTAAAAATTTGAAGTAGGATTATTCATAGTACCTGTCTGACAGCGAAACGACGATTACTGTTATAATAATAAAAGATTTTACCGCGTAGCCCTTAACTTTTGGACCACGAGAATTTGGACACACTTTTGTGTTATTGGTCATAACTTCAAAAACATCAAACGGATGCTTATGAAATTTAGGCGAGACATGAGTGATTAGTATATCTATGAGTATATATGCATATTAAGTATTTTAAATGAACGGTTTTTCTTAAAAAGTACTTAAACTTGTCTTGAAACTACTAGCCCTTAACTTTTGGACGCTACTGTATATATATATATATATATATATATATATAATAAAAATAAAATAAAAAAGTTACAATAAGTTTACTAAGGTAATCAAAATGGTAAACTTAAAATATATTATAAATATTAAAGAGTTAATATTTACAAGTAAAATAAACTCAGCCAGATATAAAAAGCTCAATAAAACCGAAAAGGAAATAGAGTTTATAATATGAACAAATGATTAATAAAATATGTTAAAAGACATCTTGAAAAAGAGTTAAAGACATATTTAATTTTAAAAAAGGAAGCACAAGATAAATGGATAGTCCTTAATCCACGGAGTTTCAAAGAAATACTCTCCTTCTCATCAGAGGGCAGAAATTAGCAAAATGCAGGATCGGATTTTGCATATAAAAGTATTTAATGAAACTACAAGTAAGTCAAAGATCTTACTTGGTTAAAAAAGGGTGAGGTAAGGGGAACAGGAGGCAAATATATATATATATATATATATATATATATATATATATATATATATTTATTATATAAAAGAAACTGTGTGTCTGTGAGTTCATTACTTATGGACGCCAAACGGCTGGGCCTATTTCTTTTGAAGTTTTGCACAAATGTACCTTATGTGTCTGGGAGTGTGCTTAGATAGGTTTTGTACTGGAAGACCTCTGATAATTATTGAAATAATAATCTGATAAGCGAAAAAAAAAATCCGATTTTGACCAAAGTTACCACTTTTACACAGTCTAACATCACAAGTGCGTTTGAGAAGTTTTAGCACCGCACAAACAAATGTGTCCAGTGTATAAAATCAACAGTAGTTTCTTTTATATAATGGCCGCGTTCGAAATGAATGTTTCTGTTTAGAGTACAACTGAACCATGATACTCGACTTTTAATATTGACATTTTAAGCTTTAAATTCAAGCCATTATATATATATATATATATATATATAAAAAATATTTTTTATAAAATCAACAGTAGATTCTCTACAGTGCAATGTAGACTACAATGTATTGTGGACTAAGTCACTGCAGGAAGGCATGTGAAGCGTTGTCCAGGTGCACCATGGTGGGTCCCCAACTGGAGCACACAATCGATTTGATTGCAAAACGGTCGATTTCACTGATTTTGATGACAATAAAAATAGAGGAAAATGAAACATTTGTTGATCATCATTCAACGTCGGGTTTCCCTGCTAGTATATATGTATATAAAATTATTTCCACAGCTAAACAGCATTGTAGCTCACACAAGCAATGACAACCACCAAACCGGAAGTTCAAAACTTAAATTTTGCCCTCATTTGGGCTCGTCAGTTGAACACATCCGAGCTTTGGATTCGAAACCCGGATCTCTTATATGCAAAGTGAGTACCCTGTCACCTAAGCAACCACGCCACACACAAAAAAGTTTATTAGCTTATACAGATCAAGCAAACTGCAAAGAAATCCAACTATGGAATGTACCTATTTTGTTTAAAACCAGGAATGCGGTTATCCAATCGCTGAGAACCCAAACCAATGTCTCACAAGTAGGATTTTTACACTCTGACCATATCATCCGACAAGCTAACCTAGCGAGAATTTTCAGAATGTGAGAGATGACTACTTATTTCCAGAGCCAAACGTCCTTGAAATTACATTTTTTTTCTTTCAATCATGAATACATTTTTTTTTTCTTTCAATCATGAATACATTTTTTTTTTCTTTCAATCATGAATACATTTTTTTTTCTTTCAATCATGAATACATTTTTTTTTCTTTCAATCATGAATACATTTTTTTTTCTTTCAATCATGAATACATTTTTTTTTTCTTTCAATCATGAATACATTTTTTTTTCTTTCAATCATGAATACATTTTTTTTTCTTTCAATCATGAATACATTTTTTTTTTCTTTCAATCATGAATACATTTTTTTTTTCTTTCAATCATGAATACATTTTTTTTTTCTTTCAATCATGAATACATTTTTTTTTCTTTCAATCATGAATACATTTTTTTTTCTTTCAATCATGAATACATTTTATTTTTCTTTCAATCATGAATACATTTTTTTTTCTTTCAATCATGAATACATTTTTTTTTCTTTCAATCATGAATACATTTGTTTTTTCTTTCAATCATGAATACATTTTTTTTTCTTTCAATCATGAATACATTTTTTTTTTCTTTCAATCATGAATACATTTTTTTTTCTTTCAATCATGAATACATTTTTTTTTTCTTTCAATCATGAATACATTTTTTTTTCTTTCAATCATGAATACATTTTTTTTTCTTTCAATCATGAATACATTTTTTTTTCTTTCAATCATGAATACATTTGTTTTTTCTTTCAATCATGAATACATTTTTTTTTTCTTTCAATCATGAATACATTTTTTTTTTCTTTCAATCATGAATACATTTTTTTTTTCTTTCAATCATGAATACATTTTTTTTTTCTTTCAATCATGAATACATTTTTTTTTTCTTTCAATCATGAATACATTTTTTTTTTCTTTCAATCATGAATACATTTTTTTTTCTTTCAATCATGAATACATTTTTTTTCTTTCAATCATGAATACATTTTTTTTTTCTTTCAATCATGAATACATTTTTTTTCTTTCAATCATGAATACATTTTTTTTTCTTTCAATCATGAATACATTTGTTTTTTCTTTCAATCATGAATACATTTTTTTTTCTTTCAATCATGAATACATTTTTTTTTCTTTCAATCATGAATACATTTTTTTTTTCTTTCAATCATGAATACATTTTTTTTTCTTTCAATCATGAATACATTTTTTTTTTCTTTCAATCATGAATACATTTTTTTTTCTTTCAATCATGAATACATTTTTTTTTCTTTCAATCATGAATACATTTTTTTTTTCTTTCAATCATGAATACATTTGTTTTTTCTTTCAATCATGAATACATTTTTTTTTTCTTTCAATCATGAATACATTTTTTTTTTCTTTCAATCATGAATACATTTTTTTTTTCTTTCAATCATGAATACATTTTTTTTTTCTTTCAATCATGAATACATTTTTTTTTCTTTCAATCATGAATACATTTTTTTTCTTTCAATCATGAATACATTTTTTTTTTCTTTCAATCATGAATACATTTTTTTTTTCTTTCAATCATGAATACATTTTTTTTTTCTTTCAATCATGAATACATTTTTTTTTCTTTCAATCATGAATACATTTTTTTTTTTCTTTCAATCATGAATACATTTTTTTTTTCTTTCAATCATGAATACATTTTTTTTTTCTTTCAATCATGAATACATTTTTTTTTCTTTCAATCATGAATACATTTTTTTTTCTTTCAATCATGAATACATTTTTTTTTCTTTCAATCATGAATACATTTTTTTTTTCTTTCAATCATGAATACATTTTTTTTTTCTTTCAATCATGAATACATTTTTTTTTTCTTTCAATCATGAATACATTTTTTTTTCTTTCAATCATGAATACATTTTTTCTTTCAATCATGAATACATTTTTTCTTTCAATCAGGAATACATTCGGTGCTTGTTAAGCTATAGTCGAAAAATCGATTTTTTAAATCTATCGTTTTAATCACGCACTTAATTGTCATGTCGAAATAGGTAATATATCCCAAAATTACGAAAAATCATTGCGTAGAACAACTGCTATTGTGTTTTTAGTTAAAAAAAAAACAAGTATCACTACAGACAACAAATACTGTAGCCATGAATAAGCAATCTAAAATATTCGTTTCAGAGTTATGTCCCCTGCGTGTAGACTCTTACTGTCTACTTTATAACGTCTAAGAAAAATGTAATTTTTCCCAATTTTCTGTAAAAATTACTTTTAACTATAACTTTCTACTCGATTTTTTGTAATTTTTGGATACATTACTATTTTCGGCATAATTAAATACATAATATTGTTTTATGCTTAAAACAATATATATTTTTTAAAAATCGATGTTGACTATCTTTACAAGCACCTAAATATCATAATTTTCTTAATATATTGTTTTGTTTTTTTTTACTATAGGAAGAATTCTAAACAAACACCCAAAATTGATTCATTGTTAGCGTTCAATAATCTAAAATCAAATATTTGATTAAAAAATTTTTTTTTTTTCATATATAGAATCCATGGATGATGATAATATAGCTCTCAAGGAGTCCACAAGCAAAGTAAGGTTGAGAATATCAGTTTTATTTTTTTTTTAATTTTATGCACCCTAAACAAGGCATTTTGCCACTTAGAGCATAAGGAGCTATTGTTTGGCATCGTATCTAACAGGCAACCGTGGGGAGTTGAGCAGCAAGATATCTGTTTGAATTGAATTTAAACTTCTGCAGTGCAATCAGGGAAGCAGGAAACAGGAAGGGAATTTCAAGTTAAGCAAAGAGTAAAAAGCTTTCCATCATCTAGGGACCTCAACAGTGAAGCAGTGGGATTTTGCTAATTATCAGGTTAGTCAAGAGTATATACGTCAACGGGCACAAGTGCTACAAGTTCAGAGCATATTCCATTAAAGTACTTGTAAAACAAGCACAATGATACGACATTGCAGCGATGAGACAGACGTTAGAGCTTGTCCGACAGTGTGGGATTTTGAGACTCTTTTTTGGAGCCTGTCTAATCGTAGGTACACCAGCTCTGATGTGGCAACTAATAGGGAATTAATTAAAACGAATGTTTAAAAGAATATACATGAGCGAATTGTGGCTTTGTAAAGATATAGGATACTCTCTGGTATGAATAATTTTCTAGTAAAGGGAGCCCACATTCTTTGATTTAAACTAATGTAATCACCACCTCCAAGAAGAGAAGGGTCCACCGTAATTTAATTAACCCTACCAGACCTGAGCAACTGAACCTAATGGTCCCTTGTGTCTGGCCTCCTGGGCAAAATTGTGAAAATAATTTAAACGCATAATTTTTTGCCTTTCATCTAACATCAGTATTCAGCCTTCATGTGCCAGTCCGCCCAACAGGTGGAGCCCTCCTTGATGCACAGGCTTGCATCATCAGAATTATTATCACTTTCTCCTTCATCGATATGCGTTACTCGATTCAGAAACATACTCCCGATCAAATTACCTCCATCTGAATCAGAATTGTCATTTTATCCAACACTTGTTACATCATGAAACTCCTTGGTCTCGATCTTACTTGTTAAAGTACTTAGTTCGTCACTAGCTCGCTTAGGGCTACTTTAGTCTACAAAACAACTCACAACTCCGCCAAAACAAACAAAGCCATTTGCAGAACGTTAGGCTTGCGCTAATTCGAGGCTAAGCAGTGATTAGGTAATTATTTTTAGCTTCCTGACAATACAAAAACACGTGATCAGAAAAATATTGGTTCAGCGGTAACTCAGTATATAGCATTTTCGGAAATTACCGATATATCGGTAACTCGGTCTGGAAAGATTGTTTAGCATCATGCAATCTTTCATATGGCATGCAAATATTAAAAACAAGATGTACATAAAAGGAGACAGAAGCAGGAAAAGAAGAAAACAATCTATATATAAATAAAACAGTAAATGTATGTATGTGCATGTGTAAATATTTAACCAATAAACTCTTAAACTACTGGTCATATAACGCTGAAATTAGCAGGAAATAGTAATCATACACCAAGCATCGTTTATAACTTATTTGGATGAATAACGCGTACAGAAATATGTCGGCAAGTTGAAATGCAAAATGTACATTTCAACTTGCCGACATATTTCTATACTTGCAATAATATATGCAAATTCATTCATAGTTTGTGAACGATACAAAAGTTATAATATTAATCTGTATTAAAAGTTACATCGTGTTAAATATAGAATTGGGGGGGGGGTAAATTCTGTGGTTTACTTGGGAGGTGCCTAAACTACATTAAGGGTAAATGTTAAATTCTTTTCCGAATCTCATATTTTATTTAGTCAAAAATAATTAGACTGTTTCCACAACAAAACAACTTGAAGAAATGTGGATTCATTAGAGGGAGGGGGGAATGAATAAATAAATGATAAATTGATCTTCATGACATAACATTCATCCCCCCCCCATTCAGTCTCGAGACAATGGATACTCCCTGTAAAGGTGGCTGCATATGTAATTGTGAAGCAAGTGTTGTGCAATCTCTAACCACACTTTTTAATTGGCCATGCTTGATTCCAGTGGCAAGGAGAAATCTAGGATGGCTGGAAACAATGCCGAGATAAGCGAAGAGCACATACAGCACCTGGTATTTCCAAATGATCACCCATTTTGATACTGACCAGGTTCAATGTTGCTTAACTTCAGTGATCTAGCATGCCAAACATAATGCTATATATAACATTATTCTCACTTTTTATGCTGTAATAAAGTGAAGTGTAGTAGTTGCATGAAAAACAAAATATATATATATATTTGTTGCAGTTGTTAGTATATTACTGTTTAAGAATAATAGATGCTAATATTATTAATAAACTAACTGTACCTGACCTATGTTGCTTGGCATTTTTTTTTTAAACTTTCATTTGGGTCCAGGATGTCATTTTTTTAACTACGAATTTTTAAATCTTTATTTTTGGTGGTTGTCACGAACTGCCAACACAAAATAGTCAACAAATAACTATTGCCAAAGACAAAAGTTACAGTGCATTTCAGGTTTTGTCTCCCCTTGTTCCAAGTGGAAGGCTTCAAAAATGAAAACAAAAAAACTTGTCTTTAAAACCTTAAATGCACAAGTATCCAATTTTTTTGTATTTTAAACTTTTTAAAAGTTACCTTTACTTAAGTTTAATTTTAAAGCAATTTATTTACATTAAAATTTTAAAGCAATTTATTTACATTTAATTTTAAAG
Organism: Euprymna scolopes; assembly: GCF_053919585.1. Lineage (NCBI taxonomy): Eukaryota > Metazoa > Mollusca > Cephalopoda > Sepiida > Sepiolidae > Euprymna > Euprymna scolopes. The sequence goes on along the minus strand of NC_136511.1, from coordinate 77,094,960 downwards.
CAATTTATTTACATTTAATTTTAAATTTTGGTTTGTTTCTTTTTTCATTTCTCATGAAGTGTTGAAAAAAAAAATCAAAGTGCTTGATCATGAATGTGAGAGTTAAAATACAGATTATTTAAAAACCGTTTTAAATTTCAGAGACGTACCGTAGTTTCATCGACGTAGATTGATCCTTTACCATTTAAAATACTATTAAAAATCCATTCAAATCAACAGCGACACACAAAATGAAAACAAATCAAAGAATGGAGTTCAAATTGGGATTTCAACGAAATTTTAACGGTCTTTTAAATGGTAAAAGGTCAATCCACTTCACTGAAACCATGGCACATCTGAAATAAATGATCTTTATTTTGTTGTCACATTTGTCATCAAGCGCATTTCTTTTTAACACATATTAACGTCATATATAGACATAAATAATGGCAACTCGGAATCTAAACTCATTGTTCTAAAAGGAGGTAACTATTTTGCTAAGAATTGTTAAAAAAATGATTTTTTTTCAACTACTTTAGTTAATGTAACAAAGTTTTATAACATTAATAACAAAAAAAAAAAAAAAAAAAGAGTAAAATTCGACGATATTGTAATTTCCTTAAACAAAACATTACCGTAATTGTATGAGCAATATTTTTTTCAACTACTTTAGTAAAATAGAGTTATCTCCCTTAGAACAATGAGTTAAAATTCAGAATTGCCTAAATGACAGTTGAAACGCAATAAAAAAAAATCTTGACTATAGCATTCAAGACAACAGACAGAGTTTTATTTATTTTATTGGTGCTTCTTAAGATAAAAGTAATTTTTACGGAAAATTGGGTAAAATCGCATTTTTTTTTTTGACGTCATAAAGTCAGTAGGAATTTACACGCAGGGGACATAACTCCGAAACGAATATTTTAGATTACTTGTTCATGGCTGCAATATTTATTGTCTATAGTGATAATTTTTTTTTTTTTTTTTTTTTATTACTAAAAGGTTTTTAGTAAAAACAATAGCAGTGGTTTTTGGTTCTACTCGATGAATTTTCGTAATTTTTGGATATATTACTATTTTCGACATTACAATTAAGTACGTAATATTGTTTTTGCTATTTTATAAAACGATTTGTCGACTATATCTTAACAGGCACCTATTTATTTATTTATTTCATTTTGGTACTTCTATAGCAGAACATAATGTTACCGATTGCGATTTAAGGACCGAATATGGCAGAACCATCGTCGAGCAGTCGGTTCGGTTACTGCCAAAATTACACAATTTCAATTTTTCCCCTGCCATTGAGTTAGGGATGACCAGTGACCACTGTAAATAAAATCCTACTGAGGTCAATTACGTGGTCTTTCAATAATAAACATGAACTAAAATCTTTTTTTTTTTTTTTTTTAATTTAAACAAGAATAAAATTTTAAAAGGTGCAAGTCCATAATTCAACCTAATTAAAAAAAAAAAAAAAAAAACTCTTTCTGATATACGTAGTCAGCACGGGACGAAAATGTGGCATTCCAAAAATCACGTAAATCGATGAAGCAGTTTTAGTAAATGTTTATTTTAACTACAACAGAACACCGACCAATAAAATTTGTTTTTCTCTCGGTTTTCGGGGTCGCTGACAACGAATCTGATATTCAAACCCGTCGCAAATTTACCGTTTGCATGGTGTTAACCCCTCCTGAACCCTCGCACTAGTTTGTGCCAACTCACCGCCATCGTTTATGATATTCTTACATGATGCGGATGCGTTTGCGCATGGATGCGCGTAGTAAGGTGACTTGTCACATTGCGGAAATTTTTTTTAGCAGACATTTAAAATAACAAGAAAGTTTTCAAAAACAAAAAAATGTGGTTCATTTTACTGTGTTACGTAGTTTTTGATGCTTTTTAATTGATCTAAAAAATTAAGTTTTCACGAGCGGTTTATAAAAGCATTTTTTTAGGCGGGGGGGGTATTCAATTATAAAACTTGTACAACATTTAACAGGTGCTTCTTCTGTAGTTTAATTTACCGTTTTTCCATAAGTAACGCGCCGACATACACCGAGCAGAAGAACTGTTTAATTTTTCACAAAAATTCTGTTTACATTGGGGAGTAGGTCGGAGGAGGGACAGGGGCAGAGCAGATAGGTGGCAATCCGGGACAAGATCAAAGTGTAGTATCTGTTCTTCAGATGCTGCACTTCAATTTCTTGTTTTCTGTCGGTGGAGGAGAAATCCTTCACGACTGAGACAATTTTTATTTTTGTCCCTTTTCTCCACATTAAAAAACGACCCTGGTATCTAACTGTCCCGTGGGGAGGCATTGTAAATAGGAACACCAAACACCACCCATCCGCCCTGCCCTGTGCCCTACTCCCCAATGTAACAGAATTTTTGTGAAAAATTAAACAGTTCTGCTGCTCAGTGTATGCCGGCGCGTTACTTGCGGACAATTGGTGGTGGTGGTAGGGGGGAGGCGTTACTTACAGAAAAACGGTAAATTAAACTGCAAAAGCACCTGTTGAATACCCCCCCCAAAAAAAGCTTTTGTAAACCGCTCGTGAAAACTTAATTTTTTAGATCAATTAAAAAAGCATCAAAAACTACGTAACACAGAAAAATGATCCACATTTGTTTTTGTTTTTGAAAACTTCTTGTTATTTTAAATGTCTGCTAAAAAATTATTCCGCAATGTGACAAGTCACCTTACTACACGTGTCCATGCGCGAACGCGTCGCATCATCACGTAAGAATAGCATAAACGATGGCGGTGCGCCGGTCGGTGAGTTGGCACAAAATAGTGCGAGGGTTCAGGGGTTAATACCATGCGACGGGTTTGAATATCAGATTCGTTGTCAGTGACCCCGAAAACCTATAAAAATAAAAAACAAATTTTATTTCATTGGTCGGTGTTCTGTTGTAGTTTAAAGTAAACATTTACTGCAGTTTTTTTTTTTTTTTTTTTTTTTTTTTTACTAAGAAAATCAAATTTTATTACGTAGCGAGACAATAGACATCGTGTTTTGCATAACCATGTTTAATAAATAAAGGGGAGATAACTAACTTCGAACTACCGAGATAAAAAACGAATTTAAATCGTAAAAAAAGAAAAAGAAAAAATATTATCCATATATATATATATTTAACAACTTAACCATTCAATTTACGTAATTTTTGGAATATGACATTTTTCGTTCGTGACAGGTACGTGCATCATAAATAGTTGTGTTTATTTATTTTGTTTAATTAGGTTGAATTCTGGATAAGACCCAATGTAAATTGAACGTTGAAAGAATAAAAACATTAATTTTCTTAGTTCTACCGCGCTAACCACGTAAAAAACAAAATAAAACTACGTGAGCAGAGCGGAGCGTGGCAGCGTGGGTGTGACAATATCGCTTGATCATTATTTTATATAAATTACTATTTTTTTTAAAAAGGTAATCTTAGAACATTTTCAATGGGCAGAAAAAAGGGGGGGGGGATTAAATGTACAACAAAAAATGTTACCGAAGGCAAGATATGGAAACGACTAAACGAGTAACTTATCTAGATAAGCTGTTTTTTTTGTTTGTTTGTTTTATTTTAAAGAGCTTTTTTTTTTCTTTTTTTTTTTAACTAAGAAACAAAATTAATGTCAAGTCAGTTGAGATAGAATGCAAAACAAACGGCGGTTTATTTACAGCTATGCCGACTTTCAATAATCGCTAAAAAATCGAAAATTAAAATACTGGTAAAAAAAAAAACAAAAACAAAAAAAAAAAACACATCCAATAAATGTCAACAATCGTATGAAAATGTCATTCTACCAGTTTGTTTAATTTTCGAACGAATATCGAGGCTAGGCTCTGGCTGCACATAACTCTAATGAAAGACTCATTTTGTCCTCAACTACTTGATACTTTGTTTTGAAGTTAAAAAAAAATTAAAATAAATTAAGACAAACAAACAAACAAACACATCTTAGATTAGAGTAGCTAACTTGTCTTCGGTAACATTTATTTGTTGTATATTGTTTTGTTTTGGGTTTTCTCACCTCTTTTTGCTTTGCTGGCTACTGTTAAAAATGGGATAATCTAATATTGTAAAACCCGATTTATGTATTAATTAAAAATCCAAGTACTTATGCAGAATATAGACGGTGCTTTTTTTTTTCTTTAAGATAAGATTGTTAAATTCAATAAACCAACGTATTACAAGTGAAAACATTGCATACTTACATGTCATGGAGAAATAAGTATAAACTCCCAAAATTACAAAAAAAAAACTGATCCAGTCGAAAAATAATTACGAATAGAATTTATTAAATTTTAATGTATGTTTTAATGCAGAAGAGTTATGCGACCAATTCTGTATGACAAACAAGGGTAATAACCCTAAACTTAAATTGACTTGAATTAAGAGCCCACCATCTTTAAGCGAGATATCTGGAAACGCAATTTTGTCGTATTTATTTATTTATTTAAAATACTTTTAACACAATCTGCTGGATCATTTTTGTAATTTAAACTATTTTCGTCATGACACATAAGTACATGGAAATGTTTTCACCTGAAATACGCCAATGTAAACAAGCACAGTGTTAATGGATTTTTTTTTTTTTAATTCGACTTAGTTAAAAAAAAAAATGTTTATCATGTTCCGTCGACACGAGAAACACACATATGAAATGGTTTTATAATTTTAGCAATTAATATAGACATGATATAGCACTTAGCAGTTATTATTTGTATACAAGAAAAGAGAGGACAAGAAGGGGAAATAACTAAAAAAAACATAGCATAACTGTCAATAATAAAAAACAGTAAACACTCGACGTAGGTTAGATACATACAAATAAAACAACAACAAAGAACACGATTTGCGATTAATACAACTCCAGCAAACATCACTTTCATTCTATAATTTAATTAAAACAGTCCGAAAGAAACATTTAAAAAAAAAAAAAGGCGGCATATAAAATAAACGGAGATCATTATCTTACCCCTTAGCCGGCTCCTCCATGTTGGAAATTTGATCGCATGACGCGACGCGCGCAGTCGCGCGCGTCCGCGTCAGACCTCGTGACTAATGACATCATATTTTATTTTAAAAAGAGGGGAACCCTCACATTTCCAATCCCACCCTACCCTCTCTCCACACTTGTTGCTATTTTTAACCCCGTCAGTACTAAATTGGCATAATTTATTCATAAACATGAAGACTGCCCGTACAAGTGCGATGGAACCTACTCGGTATTTATCGCAACAAGTCTAATACCTGTTTTTTGCCTGCCTTATTCTAGTATTTCAGTTGCAGAAGGTCCGACCCGGAAAAAATCGTCATCATGTTCCGGGGAGACCCCCCCCCCCAGACGTTGCGTCTTTCTTCGGGAGGGGCGATTGGTTAATAACGCCCCCCCCCACTCACACACACACATCGGGGCAATACTTTTGAGTTCGTTCACTGCAACTTTTACAACAATCCAAAGTGAAAGCTGGATTCCCCAATATAAAATGACGTCATGTTTAACTTTGCTAGTGTGAGATGTGGATAAATAAACAGTCAGTTCTAATTAGCGTAATTTATGCGTAGACAAGTACGCCTTTCTTTTTTGTTATATATATATATATATATATATATATATATATATATATATATATATATATATATACATACACTAGCATAGGTGCCCGGCGTGGCCCGGGTGTATGTAGGTGTATGCTGAGCAAAAAAAAAAAAAAAAAAAAGTTTAATTTTTTAAAATTTGATCCCTATTATGACTCCTTAAAATTTATTGTTTGAGGCTCAAGTCAAGTTATTAAGTTAGATCTGTGCTCAAGGAACCTATATCTAAAATTTCAAGTGTTTAGACCCCAAATTGTCGGAGGAGTTTGATAGAGTTCTCAAAGGTCAAATCGTTTAACTTTGACCTCTTACAGCGAAATTTATGTCCGAAAACCGATCACAAAGATTTTCCCAAATCCCAGTACCCTGTATATCAAATTTCGAGTCTGTAGATTAAAAATTGACAGAGTTATTGCGTAGGGAAATGTACACAGACACGTTCACTTATATATATATATATATATATATATATATTTATATATATGGCAAATGTGTATTTCAGCGGCGTAAATTATTTGACAGACAAACATTTATAAAAATTATTTATTTTTACATAAAACACATTATTAGACCCTAAGGCTGAAAAAAAAAAAAAAAAAAAAAAATTTATTTTTTATTTTTTCAACATTTTTTATTAGACAAAATGTACAACAACTGAGGCCGCCATCTTGTTTTGAAAATTTGGCCTTTAAGGCTTGTCAGATTGGCCTTTTTTTACGCTCTTCTGTGGAACCATGTTTCATGCAGGAGTGTAAAAAGGCCAATCTGGCAAGCCTTAGAAAGGCCAGATTTTCAAAACAAGTTGCCAGTCTCGATTCTTGTACATTTAGTCTAATAAAAAAAATGTTGCAAAAATAATGAAAAGTAAATTTTTTCGCTTTTTTTTTTTTTTCGTCTTAGCGTCTAATTATGTGTTTTATATAAAAATAAATAATTTTTATAAATTTTTGTCTGTCAAATAATTTACGCCGCTGAAATACACATTTGCCATATTATATATATATATATATATATATATATACTTCATAGTGACAAAAGAAAATGAATGCTCAACCATAAAACGTGTCCGTCTGTACGCTCTTTTCTCCATAATTTTAAAATAAAACAAATGACAAAATAGCTTGTACAATCACATAATTATAAATTTATTAAAATTAAAAAAAAAAAAAAAAAAAGGATTGACAATTTGACAATGCATACTTGTTCATATGTCATTTGTAAAAAGAAAACTGTTTAAGCGTTGCCTTAAGGAGAAGTGCTTTCCAACTCCCTGGAAAACCTCATCAGTATGCCCTGTATTTAAGAATTCAGGAGATAAGTCATCTCCCTCTCAGTACAGACCAATAAGTCTCCTGTGTGTTATGAGTAAGTTGCTGGAATCCATATTAAATAGAGAAATAGTTAACCACCTCAGCAGAAATAACCTTCTTAGTGACACACAATATGGTTTCCGTTCTGCAAGATCTACAGCAGATGTGCTAACGGTTATATCTCACAGGATTAGTGAATCTCTTGACAAACGCTTCCTTTCTAGGGCAATTGCTCTTGACATATCAAAGGCCTTCAACAAGGTATGGCATAAGGGCCTACTTCACAAAATTTCCAGCTACGGTATAACTGGAAATGTTTTCTCAATCATTAAATCATTTCTCTCCGATAGGCTCATAAGAGTAGTGGTCGATGGACAAAAATCAGAGGCCTGCAGTATTAATGCTGGAGTCCTTCAGGGGTCCATCCTGGGCCCAACTCTCTTTCTGATCTACATCAATGATCTCCCTAAACACATACTTAAATCATTCGTTGACATCTATGCTGATGACACGACTATCTACAGCAACACATCAAAGGCTGTAAATGACAAAGTTCTCTCTGATTCTCTCTCCTCTGATCTCGAGCGCGTAGTTCAGTGGGGGAAGACGTGGCTGGTTACCTTTAATGAATCTAAAACCAAACTCCTATCTTTACATCATCAACGCTCTGATCCTCATCTGGCATCAATTGAAATGGATGGCTCTCGTCTAGGAGAAGCCCCATGTTTTGACAAGCTTCTGGATTTGTCCTTTACTCTTGATCTGAAATGGAACACGTACATCAAGTCTGTTGCCAAGGTCGCTGGAAGGATGGTGGGATCCTTCTACCGCTCCAGAAGATATCTCACTACTGATGCAATTCTCTATCTATATAAAAGCCAAGTACGTCCAAGAATGGAATACTGCTGCCATATCTGGGCAGGAGCTGCTAAAAACAGCCTATCCTGCCTTAACAGAGTACAAAATAGACTTTGTGGCTTAGTGGGGGATGCCCTTTTCTCTTCTCTGCAAGAAGAGACGTTGTGAGCCTATCCTTGTTTTATCATTATTTCCATGGCAGGTGCTCGTCTAAACTCCAATTTCTGGTCCCCCCTCGCCAATCTTTCACAAAAAACACCCATCTAGCTGAATCCACTGTCAAAAATTTCCCCCACTCTTTATCTGTGCTTAAATCAAAATGTAGATTCCATGAAGAAAGCTTCTTTCTTAGAACTGCATGCCTGTGGAACTCTGTTCCGTCTGCTTGCTTCCCACCTGACTACAACCTGGATGTCTTCAAGTCCAACGTAAAAAAATTTCTAATGAACCGCCACCTCAAGTAAACACTTCAATAAATCTCCACACTAACATACTGTACTTGCAATAACCCTTATCCCTGAGTGGCTTCCGGGCCTTGATAAGTGGTGACCACCGTGTAAAAAAAAAAGAAAAGAAAAAAGGTAACATAATACGCACAGTTAAAACTTTACAATAATTTTTCAAGAGAAAATTGCCATATGTGCGTAATTTTTTATATATAAAATTTGTTCAAAATTTCTCATTAGCAGACGATATGCACGACTGGGGACAAAATTTTAATGGAACTTTTATGGAAATCTCGCACAACTGAGAACAAATTCAAGAAAACAGTTCTTAATTGAAAGTGTTACTTCAAATCTGGATATCATGCGTTTCTTCTTTTTTTTCTCAAGTAATAAATAATAAAATATTTATATCCTCACCTCGTAATATTATATAAATATTTTTAATTTACATCACAGGAAGAGACCACTTCTCACGACTTCGAGATTTGAAATCCATTTTCTCCCTGGCTTGTCCAATCACATACCAGTTCTCTATCAAGTGACCTAGTATATAAAAGGTGAAATCACGAACCTTTAATCTTCTTTCAACCTGACCCTGTCTGGGAGCAAACTTCACTTAGGGCTTAGGCCCCAGGCTCTCTTCTAGCTACCATTTGTTTCCGCGTGCTGTACCCACACAAACTTTATCATTCTACAGGACTACCCAACCGAACATTCTTTGTCATGCTAAAGAACATACACCTCACACTCATGCACGCCAACACGTCAACACACTTAATACCTTTGCCCTTTCTTTCTCCTGTAATTGGTTTCCTTCATACCGACGGCTATTACCTATAAACACGTGTAAACGGAACTGAACTGTTCTCTTCTTCAACCAACCGGCATGATATTAATTCTATCTTCACACGAGAACACTTCCACCTACTAACCCGTTTCTCTCTTGTACATGCTACTAACGAAAATGACAAATAAAGTTTGTTTATTAATATAGAATGAAACTCCATTTCATTGTCTCTTATTCTGTAAAATTGTCCTTTTCTTTTTCTTATATTTATATATGTATATATGTATATATATGTATATATATATATATGTATATGTATATATATGACTATTTCATTTAATCACATAAATTAATACAAGATATAATTTTATACATAAATTTTCAGCATTTACTTCACCAGTGCTCAATACATAGGTAGAGCTAAGTAGTAAGTTATGAAAATAACTATGGCAATTTAAGCTACTCAGAATATATATATATATATATATATATATATATATATATATATATATATATAAAATATATATGGCGATTAAGTTACACTGAATATTCGGCGTTTCATCGACTCTAGGATTCGTCAGGCTTATGCGCGAATTCTGTGGTTGTTTCTCATTTTTATATGGTCCTCTTCTGTTGAGGATTTTAGTTAGCCAATCAGCTTTCTAGTATCCACCGCGTCCCTTCCTATCAGCCAATGGGCATGTATTTTATCGAACAAAGGATCTGTTTTAGAACTAGGTTAGTGGTTTAAGGCAGACGTTTTCCTCCTTTTTTTTTTTATATATAAATATACATATGTGTACATACATACATGCACACATATATACATATATATATATACTAGCGGGGGTACCCGGCGTTGCCCGAGTGTTTGTTTCCGGGACGGGGGGGGGAGTTTTAAAAAATGTTATGGTAGGTAAGTAGGAAGGATCAAACCCGGAGTCATGAGTAAAAGTAGGAAAATAAAGTGTGAAAAAAAACAAAAAAAAACATCTGCAACGTTAACAGTTCGGCCACCAAGAAAAGTCCATTCCAGTTGTTTTGGAAAAAAAAAACAAAAAAAAAAACGACTACAGTAGGTCGGCGCGAACATGAAAATATAATGTGAATTGTCCAGCACGCTAACCACTACGCCACAGAGCACTGCAGCTTAGTTTAGTGATTTTAAATAACTTCACATGAAAGAACTACGAAGCCAAACCGGTGTTCTCTTCTCAACTGTTCCTTGTGAACGATCCCCAAACGGTGTTAAGTGGTGGTAGGGGGAGGAGGAATTTATAAGAGAGAAAATATTTTACCACTTCCATTGATCTTAACCGATTTTGGCCGTGACTTCTCAGCAGAAAAAGTATAGAAATCTAAGATTATCGAGGAATTTGAGAAATAATAAGCCTATAACACACCTCAGATATTGTTCTGCCGTTTGTGCATATTATATTTGCATGAAATATCTTGATTTTTAATCCTATTAAGGTCCAAATCCCACGGGAAAAAATGACTTCATTTTATTTATATATATATATATATATATATATATATATGTGATCGTTTATGTATATTCATGTTTATTTAATTTATTTATTTGTTTATTTTCTATTGTTTTTGTTAGTTTTAAAGCTATTTTGTATCGCTATCCTAGAGTAAGTTTTATTTTGTGAACACAGTTGTTTGCTATTTCTCTTCTACAGTTTAATAGATTTTGGGGTTCTTTAAAGTACAGGATAGCAAATTTTTCATGAAGGCATAATTTACATGGGTCGTCTAAATGTCTACACGTGGTAGCTTGTCTTATTATTTTTCATTCGACTACCAGCGAATGTCCACTTTCTTTGAGTTCCCAGTATTTATTCGCTAGTGTTGTCTTTATATGGTGTTTTTTTATTGTTGGATGTACTTTTGTGGTCATAGTATCGGGTTTTGAAATCTAAGGAAGTCATGTCTACGTAATATTTCTTGTTATTCGGGTTTTCTTTTGCAAATATTGTTGCTTGATAAACTACGCTTTTTGTTAGACATTTATTTTGAACTGGGCAAATATATATATATATGGCGAGTTAAAGGAAAAGAATAAGATTAATTTTTTAGGTGGAGACGTATCGAAATAATGCAAAGCTCAACAAATTGTTTTGGAGCTTATATAAAAATCAATAAAGAAAATGACGATATAAAAATATATATTAATATATATAAATTTATTCATTTATTCAATATAGGTATACATCAATTAGAGGTGTAGGGTAAGTGAGAACTCTTTATACCATGGTCTTTCAAAACTTAATGCTTTTCATCAGAAGAAGAGAGAAGATGCTAGCTAACATAATAGGGTGCAACGTCTAGCAATAGTTACATTAGGAGTGATATAAAATATGGAAGCTGTTTGGAGGAACTAAATTGATCTCTGTGATATAGGAGCGGTATAGCTTTTATTATATAATGAAGGTAGGTCTATATCATATTTGTCATGGGGGTTTAATATATGTGTACAATAAGTGTGATTAAACTCCCGGGGAGGATATAGGGTAAGTTAATTTAAAGAAAATGGCTCATTCCATGTCAAATCGACAATTTTTTTTTTGGGGGGGGGGTGCACAAACCATGTCCGACACGGATCTTTTTCAAATTAGCCGCGCTTATAGATCTCCATGAAAGGAATTGAATGACATCATATTTTTATGTTCTTAGCTTTTATTTTCACTAGTAGCTTAAAAATAAATGTCCTACATATTATCTTCTAATACAAACAAAAGAAATGTTTAACATTTTTTGGAATCGTTTTGTCACATAACTTCGAAATACTACTTTTCATTCACATATAAGTTTTCTGATTCCAATACCTAAAAACGTTCTAGATGTTCTAGATTTTGATTAACTGCCTCAGCACTAATTATATCAATATTTTCCATAACAAAATCTGTGTTGCATTAAAAAAACAAAAACAAAAAATAAAACAAATGAAGAAAATTCAGTTTCATCAACAAATTTTTTTTTTTTTTTTTTAACTTTTTGACCATGGTCTTTATGTAAATATTAATCAGCATCGAAATAGCTTTACAAAGATATCAAACTTGACCATATTGGGAAATATCAAAATGTTTTATATGAAGTCGCAGGTACTATGTTCCGCCATTTTGAATTAGCCCACTTCTTTAAAACGCTTGTAATAATAGTTCTACTGAAAGGCCCATCACGAAACTTGGAATATATACTGTCATAAGATAGACAAATCTTCTGTGAAAATTTAAAAAAAATTGAAAGAACAGTTTTTGAGATAATTCAGGTCGAGGTCAACTTTTTTAATTTGACCTTGAAAAAAATATTCCCAGATAAAATTATAGATCTATCCAAGTACTTTAAAATGATATATAAATGAACTTTGTAGGCCCCAAAACAATAGAGATATCGTCTTTTAAAGTTGGTCACGTCTTCATTTTGTAAAAGGTCAAGGTCATATCCCAGGAACCCCTTGAATTTGAGATGTTTAACACGTGCCATTCAATTCCTTTCATGGAGATTTATAAGCGTAGCTAATTTGAAAAAAATCCGAGTCGGATATGGTTTTACCGCCTGTCGATTTGACATGGAATGAGCCAAATGCTTATTTAATCATTTATGTATTAATGGGTTATAGCTATGGAAGAGGTTTACTTGAAATAGGAGTTATCCTATGTCTGTATATTTTAGAGAGGATATCTGAAATTATAACAGTACTTAAATATTATAATAATTATAATAGTACTACAAAGAAATATAAATTATTAGGAATAATAGTAAGATAAACAATGTGAGGGGATAAATTATAAAGGATACAATCTATATATAAAAGTGAACCTGTCTGTGTGTGTGTCTGTGTACATTTCTCTACGCAGTAACTCTGTCAATTTTAAGTCTACAAACTCGAAATTTGATATACAGGGTACTGAAATTTAGGAAAATCTTTGTAATCCGTTTTCGGCCAGAAATTTGGCTGTTAAGGGGTCAAAGTTCAGTGATTTGACCTTCGAGAACTCCTCCGCTAATTTGGAGTCTAAACACTTGAAATTTTAGATACATGTTACTTGGACATGGATCTAACTTAATAACTTGATTTGAGCCCCAAAAAATGTTAAAGGTGTCATAATAAGGGGTCAAAGTTTAAAAAATTGACCGCTTTTTTTTTTTTTTTGCTCAACATACACCCACCAAACACCCGGGCAACGCCGGGCTTAAATGCTAGTATAGAAATATTTCTTTAAGTGATAGAGGATAAACAACTGGTAAAATAAGGGGATAAAAAATACAAAAGAGATAAATAAATATAAAAATATAAGAATTATAAAGTAATCATAAATAATAAAGGTATAAGAAATATAAATTTATTAACTATAAGAGAACAAAACTAGAATAAAACGGATATAAAAAAAGTATAAAACAATAAGTACAAAAATATAACGATATAAAAAGCCAAGTGGGGGAAAAATAAAAATAATAAAATGAAAATACGACAACAAAGAAAATAAACAGTAAGAGAAAGTTCTTGAAGGCAGAGGAGTGAACATGTTTTGCAAAGTTTTCTAGGTCCTTGTCGAGTGCAAAGCAGTATCTTAATATTTTTAAAAAACATTAATAGATAAATCGAAGTTCCGCTGTGAGAAATACAGTCTCCATCCAGTTTAAAAGGTCATCGAAGGAAACGTACTGTTGGTGGCGTAAATTTTGCAATTTTTTAGGATATTTTAGTTGGGACAAGAATATAATGAATGAGTATTACCTCACTTTTTCAGGAGAAAAACAGCAATTAATTTCAGGTTGTAGTTTTTGATTTCAAGTTTCTCATACTCAGAGTGAAATATGTTGGTCCTTGATTAATGATGTAGGTATTCCTGATTTCAATTTGTGTATGCCAAAAAAAAAAAAAAAAAGTAATGTTATAATTACTTCTAGGAGTAAGTCAGCACAAGAGAAAATGTTACATTTTCATTTGTGCTCACTTACAAATATAATCTTGATAACAAAAACTACATCTGATTTTTAAAAACTGTTTTGCTTTGGTTTGATAAACAATTCTTTTAATTATTTCCATTTTATTTAATTATTTCCATTTCCATTTAATTTTATTCGTCTGTCTACAGACATCTTTTTGTTTTTATTTACAAATTGATTGAAAACTTGAACTGAATTTTGAAATTGATATATGAAAAAACATTTTTACTGGATTGATATAATCAAAGATTTGCCGGATATCCAATCAAACTAAAGAAAAACTGTGGAAATATGTATAGATTGGATTGTTACCAGCTTCCTTGGATTTATTACAATACGCGTTGGATCTTTTTACCTGCCGAATACCAAGAACTTCCATTACAGGATTTAGCATTCACTTTCGATTTGAAGTTCAATATCCTTTTTTTAGCTGCATCAATATTCAATTTCCTTTATTCTGTGTAGCTAAAATGATTTAAAAACTTTAAAAACATTTAATTTAATTTTCTATGTTTATTACCTATAGCAAATCAGGCGCAAACCTTTTATAATATTTGCTAATATTTTCCTCTGAGGAGATGTATAAACATCGAAAACTCATGGGTTAAGGAAATATATTTTACTATACTGTATTCTTTGTCTTGCATACAATAAAATTTCTATATTTGAAATTTAACTTTTTCAAATCACAAATTTTAAACTGCTAAATTATGATATACTAGCATGGGTGCCCGGCGTTGCCTGTACGTTTGGAGGTGTGTGTTGAGCAAAAAAAAAAAAAAAAAGAAAAAAGTGGTAGTAGGAAGGCAGGCTTGAACCCGTACCGCGAAGGAGGAAAAGAACGGGGGAAAAATGTGACATCTTTGCTGTTATGACCACCGCCAAACCAAAAGTGATGTAGGTTTTAATTAAGGCTAGACAATCGAAAAGAGAGGATGACTTTCGAAAATATCGGTAAAAAAAGCAACCCCTCTCTGTAGAAAAGTGCCTAGTTGAGGGTGAAGAAATTAATGTTTTCAGCCAATTTTTCAGTATTTGTTGCAAACATACATACATACATACATTTATATATTGGTAACTAAAAATGTTTTGACCCAAACCGATTAAAAAGCTTGCCCTATCTCTGAATACCCTTTATGTAAAATTTCAAATGTTTAGACCATAAATTGTCTGAGTAATTTAGTAGAGACCACAGAGGTCAAATATTTTTTTAACTTTGACCCCTATTATGACCCCTTAACATTTATTGTTTTGAGATCAAATCAAGTTATTAAGTTAGATCCATGTCCAAGGAATCTATATCTAAAATTTCAAGTGTTTAGACCCAAAATTGTCGGAGGAGTTTGGTAGAGTTCTCAAAGGTCAAATCGTTGAACTTTGACCCCTTAACAGCCAAATTTCTGGCCGAAAATCGATCACAAAGATTTTCCCAAATTTCAGTACCCTGTATATCAAATTTCGAGTTTGTAGACTTAAAATTGACAGAGTTATTGCGTAGGGAAATGTATACAGACACACAGGCACTTTCACTTTTATAGATATATAGATAGATAGACTAACAGATTAAACAAAAATATACGTATACATAAATATATATCGAAACAATTCTTTGTTTACTATAAAGATTTTACGCAAATATTATGCAAGTATAAATCATGTAGAATATCTGCATGAATATAATTATATGTAATAGTTAACTCTAGATGATCATCCCATAAGAAAACCAAAAAAACTGATAGGGAATTAATTAAAATGAATGTTTAAAGGAATATGCAAATTAGCTAGATCTTTTGCTAGTGAATGCAATTCCACAACCCATATATAAGAAAATTGTATTTTCTTTTTAAATAAATAGAAAAGCGGGTTTTTAATATGAATATCAGTGCACACAAAAGAAAAACGAATTTGTAGGAGTATAGATATATATTTTCGTCTCGAACAAGGGATGTGATCATAACCGAAGCCAATGTCTCACTAGTAGGATTTTTATACTCGCTAGGGATGTTATCACAACAAGCCTATCCTAATGAGCAAATAAGTATTTCAGAATGTGTGAGAGAATATATAATTATTTCCACAGCAAGACAACGTCGCAGCTCACAAAAGCCATGAAAGCCAACAAACCGGAAGTCTAAGACTCGAGTTTTGCTCTCATTTGGGCTCATCAGTTAGACACATCCGAACTCAGGATTCAAAACCCGAGCCTCTTGCATGCAAGGCAAGCACTCTTACAACTGAACAAACGCGCTGCACACAAAAAAAGTCTTATTAACCATCATAGATCAAGCAAACCGCAACGTGAATTTGATATTAAAAAAAAGAAGAAGCATTTAAAACTACTTTAACACACAAAAACATAAGCCAGGTAGGTACTGTTGCATAGCGAGGACAAGACATTCATATAATGTGGACGACGATGAGACAATTATAATACAACGATGACTGTGATGACAATTCTTTAGATTACACACAGTTCGTTATTTAGGATAGGAGCTTGATATAAAGAGAGACAAAGACAATTCTTTTAACGCTGGGGGGGGGGGAAGATTCATTATTTATGAAGAAGGATTCAGTTACACTTTATGGAAGAAGGGTGTTTCATATAAAGTCCTTTTACTAATATGCCTTGCTGATTTCTACATTGTCTTTCTTTCCTTTCCTTTGCTTCCGAAAGGGGCTTAGCTAACTCTCCTCCTTCACGACTTGATCCTGACTGATCTGTCTCTACTGCTCTCTCTGACCTGACTGACTGATCTTGAACCCTCTTAACTGAATATATTGAACCTATCTTTCTTTATGATATAATTTTACTACAGTGTAATTTATCAGAAATCAAGTGGCCCCTACCTGGAGCTAACACTTAGTCGCTTAAACATTTAGTTAATAAAGAAGTGGAAAGCATTAATTTTATTCTCTTCAAGTGACCAATTTACTTAAAGTATATATTTCTTAGTTTTACTAGATTCTAGGATAAGAATTCATCTAGTTTGGTGTAGTATCCAGTTTTGTGTTCTTACTAAAGGCAATATCACTTGAAGAAAGTAAACTATCCTTGTATAAGCCAGTGTAGGGTAGCCACACCGATGAGATATTATTTTACCTTTGAATACTATGTTATTTTGAATGTTTGGTCAGAGTTTACTTGTAAGGGTTAAGCATCCTCATGCAGTTGTCATGGTAAAACTTTGTAAAGAGAGACCTGAGACACACGTTGATAGTATCTAGGAGACATTCAAATTCTGTAGAATCATCTTTAAAATGGTCTTATAAGTAATTTTCAGAAATCAAGGGGCCCCTTCTTGCGACTATCACTTGATTTCTATATGAGATACATACATTTTTTTTTATATTCTGTTAAAGTTCTTTTTTGCCCCTCAAACGTTGACCTTTGAATAC
Organism: Euprymna scolopes; assembly: GCF_053919585.1. Classification (NCBI taxonomy): domain Eukaryota; kingdom Metazoa; phylum Mollusca; class Cephalopoda; order Sepiida; family Sepiolidae; genus Euprymna; species Euprymna scolopes. Next base: position 77,077,618 of record NC_136511.1, on the reverse strand, counting down.
TATGTTATTTTGAATGTTTGGTCATGAAACGAATAACATTAATTTTCTTATATATAATTTTACTTTTGAATAACATTAATTTTCTTATATATAATTTTAATTTTGAATAACATTAATTTTCTTATATATAATTTTAATTTTGAATAACATTAATTTTCTTATATATAATTTTAATTTTGAATAACATTAATTTTCTTATATATAATTTTAATTTTGAATAACATTAATTTTCTTATATATAATTTTAATTTTGAATAACATTAATTTTCTTATATATATTATTCAATTGGAATTCATTATTGAGATGAGTATTATTTATTGCAGACTATTATCCTCATCTTTCTAAATTGTTTCACAACGTTTTGGCCAACTATTCCTCTGGCCTTTGTCGTGAAACAATAATTAAGAAAGATGTCCACAATAAATAAATTAATAAATAATACTCATCTCAATAATGAATTCCAATTAAATAAGATATATACCATTCAGTACAGACCCGACCATGGAAGATCAGATTTTGAATAAACGTGGATTCATAAGACCAAAAAATCCAACCTTGATCGCCCTTCGGAGCCTGTGGTGCAGTTGATAGAGACATTAAATCTCTATGGTTCCAGATGAGAATTGTCTGAAGACAGTGATTTCAATCCTACCCAAAGTCGGTCAGAGGCTTACTTGGCCAAAACGTGGTGAGACGACAACAATAGATGGTAGCAATAGCTGAGAATGCAGTTAGAAGATTCGGTGTTCCTATCCCATCGCGGTTACCACCTGACGAAGGCCAGAGAAATAGTTGTCCGAAACGTTGTGAAACAACAATTAAGAAAGATGAGGATAAATAAATAAATTAATGATCTGTCAATACCACTAAATGACAACTGTGATGCTGAGGATGGTGATGTCACTCAGGACTTATCCATTAATGGCTCAGGTTTTTTTTAGAGTCTGGGTGGATGATGTGGCCACCCAAACAGATATTGGATATGATGTTGCCACCAGATATCAGAAAGTCATGTGATTGCCTGCCTTCCATGAAAAACGCAATTGTTGCTGTTAGCATGTCGACTAAAATGGCTATTCTAGCCTTCAAACTTGCATGTGAACATTTCTACAAACACATTCTCCAAAGAGAATGCCATTGCTAATGAGTCTGATTTTCACCACATGTTACTAGCAGAAGTTCAAAGACCTCAACCAAAAAAATCCTGATTCAGCAACCCACAGAAAAAAAAAAAAAAATGAAAACTTCTAAATAAAAAGAAGATTATTCAATGTATAAAAAATTCCTTCCTTCTGAAAGAACAATCAACAACTACAAACAATTTCTTGCTGTGCAGGAAGAGTCAAATGCCAGTAATGCTTCATACAACATTTCTAAATAAGTTAAGACTTGCCAGAAAAGGTTTGCAAGCATATTTTTATTGGAAATTTAACTTGGATTAATTTTCATAGTTTTCTTCGTGTTAGTATTTTTGTCAATTCCCAATGATTACGTCTTTCTTACGTCATGCCTTCATTTATCTTAAGTGAATTGGTTGGTTTCTATAATTAATCTAAATAAAATTATCGCCTTAGAAAAAACGACATGACTCCATTGGAAAGACAAAAAAAAAACTTGATAAATGGATGCCTCACGAATTGAACGATAACCAAAAGAAACGCCATCATGAAGTGTCATATTCCCTGCTTTTACGCAACAAGAACGACCCGTTTCTCGACCGGGTTGTGGCTTGCGATGAAAAATGGGTTCTTTAAGACAACCAGCGATGCTCAACTCATTGGTTAGACGCCGACAAAGCTCCATGATATTTCCCGAAGCCAGAGCTGCACCAAAAGAAGGTCATGCTGACTGTTTGGTGGTCTGCGACCAGTCTCATCCGTTACAGTTATTTGAATGCAGGTGAAACCATTACGGCGGTGAAGTACTGTCAACAAATGGATGAAACGTATCAGAAACCTCGACAACAACACCCAGCATTAGTCAACAGAAAAGGCCCAATTCTCCTCCACAACAATCCCCGAATGCACATTGCTAAACCGACCCTGCAGAAATCGAACAAATTGGGTCAAGAAACTCTGCCTCATCCACCATACTCTCCAGGCCTCTCACCTACTGACTACCACTTTTTCAAGCATCTCGACAACTTTTTGCATGAGAAATACTTAAAAAATCTAAGTGATATCAAAAACGTCTCCAACGATTTCATTACCACCAGAATGCAAGATTTTTACGTTACTGTCATAAATATACTTGTTTTGCGTTGCCAAAAGTGTGTTGATTCTGATGGTGCTTATTTCGATCAATAAATGTTTTTGTTTAGCCGAAATATGTTCATCTGAATTTAAAAGTTAAAAACTGCAAGAACTTTCTTGTCAACCTGATAGGACACTGACAATAATAATAGGATACGACATTATCATGTTGACACATAGGTTCTCTTTAGATCACTGAACTTAAGCAATGTTGCGCCTGGTCAGTACCAGATGGGTGATCATTTAAGAATACCAGGTGCTGTATGTAAGAGGACGTTGACACCCTTCTGCAATGACTGCAAAAACCTAATGTTGTCATTTCCCCTGACCAGGATATACATGCGACTAGAGGCCACTTGTGAATTTAATATTCCCTTGACACTTCGTCCTTCAGAAGAAAGCAGTTCAACCCACCTAAGGTGAATGCTGCTGGAACTGGCTGTGTATTTATTTGCTTCCCCACTGAGCAAATTAGGCACAAGGCCGTTTTTTAATGTGGAGAGATTGGGGAAATGGGGACCAGCTCCCCGAGGAGTAGGGGAGCTGGATAGTGACAATTGGTATGAAGGGTTTCCCCTACATTGGCCAATAATTGATTGCTACAAGAACAATGGTCTTATGTGCTGCTATAACTGGCTGGCTGACTGGCAAGTGTCAGAAGTTTTCTAGCCTGGTAGAAGAAGCTTACCTTCTTCACAGCAGACTTGACAGTATCATCTATGTATTTCCAATTCATGTTGCCTGTCAATGTTAGGACGAGAAGTCTGAACGTTGGATTCTCAGGAAGGGTGTTATCAGCTTTTCAATCGGTAGTTAGAAAGGTTTCTAGTCTTTCTAAGTGTTCACTCATTTAGTACTAGCCAGTTGCAATGTCACTTAACTTAGGTGACATTATGAGAACTGGCAGTCAACGTGATTATAACTGGATACAGATACATGTAAACAGTTATGTATTTATGCTATAGAGCGTGTTTTAATGCTCTACTTATCAGAAATAAATATTTTGGTGGCTTTGAACTCTAGAGGCATTGTCGAGGTGTTTAGAAGTGGTTGTTTTTATATGGTCTCAATTTTAAATGCTTATTTATAAGTTGTTTTTGCGACTATTTTTTTCTCATAAAATACGAGGGTAATTCCAAAAGTAAAGCCTCCTTTTTTTTTTTTAACTTAAAAAGTTGAAGAGCTATGAAGACGAGAGTGGTACCATTGAAACGAACAACTTTTTGTGCTTCAGAATTTATTTTTCCAGATTCACCACCATTATTCTCAATGCACTTTTGCCAGAAATTCAATGACGGATCTCTGCTTCTGACATATGTCCGTAACAGGAGTTGCTTTCTTACAGTCTCACATCGTCAATATCTGCAACAGAGAGTTGAAACTTTCAGGTCATGAATGCATAAGTTCAATCATCGTAACAATGCAATTTGCAATTCTCTCTGATCCACATTATCACTGCAATGTTGCATCCCTTCTATTCTAATAATTTATTCCCCAGGACTGCTTAAGTTTGTAATTCCATCCTTGTTTTCTGCTTTCTTGACTATATTAACCTGCAGAAGTTTAAATGTAATGTGAACAGACATCTCACTGTTCAACTCCTCACAGTCTTCTGTTAAACACAATCCCAAATAGTAGCCCCTTCCGATCCAAGTAACAATATGCCTTATTTGGGGTGAAGAAAGAGTTTAAAAAATAAACAAAAAGAATAAATTTGATTTAATTTTCTCCATAAAATATTTTGTTTAGGTTGGAATTGTAAAATGGCTACTATATTAAAAAAGGGCATAACTCTGTATTTATCTATACAAAATTATTTCACTTCTATTGGAATAAAAAATAATACTTTGGAAAAAAAGCCTTAACCCAAGCTTAAGAAAAGGCTTGATTACCATAAAAGAGACATAAAAAATAACAATTCTATAAATGCACTATTCTCTCATATATTACAACATAATCATTCCTTCAACTTCCGACAAGCTAGATGCGTTAAATTCATCTGAAATAAATTTTGCTTGAGTCTTCTTGAATTAGCATTCATTAAAATCTCTGATACAATTAGATTATAAAAGTCATTATATTGTTTATCTCATTTAATCAGTAAAATAATATTAACAAGCAAACTTAAAATTAAATTTAAAACCAAGCCAGCTACTTTTATGCCATATTTCTGACAAAACCTTGTCAGAATCGATATTAAAAAATAAAATAAAATAAAGCGTGCATTCAACTTCATAGACGCACCATATATTTTGAATTTTCAGGTTTATGCTTTTTCTCTCATACAAATACAAAAAGAATAAAAAAAAATCTCACTACATCTGATTTCATATTTTAAGTTTCATGTTTTACTTTCAAATCAGTCATCTTGAGAAAGTCTTTAACAAATAAAGACGAAACGTTGATGAACATATAAACAAATTTCAGTTTTCATTTTCTATATCTATAGAAATAAAAATGGCAATGTATGTTTGTTACTTACAGAATCGATTGCTTAGAAATTTTGAAATAGCATTTTCATTGTACCCATGTGTGTTTTTATATGTCTCTTTATAACTATAACATTCTACTTATTTTTTATTTAATAAATTAGATGGTTTTCTGTGTAATGATATTGCCATCTTTTTAAATGGGGAATTATCATCAGTCACGTGATACCAATTATACCTGTAAAATGCATACGCCCATTGTATTTTTTCGTCTTCTTTCAAATTTTAATCTACTGAAAGAAAATGTAAAAAAAAAATAAATAAATAAAAAAAGTAAAAAAAATCAATATTTAATAACTTTTAAGGAGTGTTTTTTTTTTTTTACTTATGTTCACACCTTACAAAGCATATCGCCACTTGGATATAAGGGGCTCCAATTTGGGGCCACGTCTAGGAAAGATTAACAAGATATTTGTTTATGTTACATTTAAACTTCTGCATATCAATACAGCCAGGGAAGCAGGCAGCAGGAAGGGAATTCCAAAATCTAGCTGCTCGAGGGAAGAAACTATTAGAATAGAAAGCTTTCTGGCATTTAGGGACAACAGTAAAGGGGTGAGATCTTATTGCTAAGCGGGTTTGTCAGAGTTATGTACGTCGAAGAGGTACAAGTGAAACGAGTTCATCAGAATACATTCCATTAAAATATTTGTAAAATAGGCACAGTGGTGCAACATTGCAGCGATGAGACAAGAAATCTATCCCCTATATTGGAACCAAAAAAAAAAAAAAAAAAAAAAGAAAAAAAAAAGAACCAATCGACGGATACATGAAACCAATTTATTGAAGAGTCTGTTTAATTGTTTTTCATTGTTTGAGGACAATTTTACTAATTGTAGTTATTTCCTATTTCAGTCACCGAAATTATTTAGAGTGAAATGAGTTTTGGAATTTATATCCAAACATAAATTTTATTTTTACTTAAAAAAAACTTCATAAAGATACTAACTTATAACAAGTTTCATTGCGAAACCACCACAAACTTCTACTTACGTTGTATTAAAAACTGACCGACCCCTAAAAATCTTTAAATATTAAAATTTTGGCTTTTAAAAAAAAGTTTTTGCAGAATCTGGTCGATAATAATCTGCTGAAAATATTGAAAAAAAAAAAAAAAAAAAAAAAAACCGAACAAAAAGGAAAACAAACAAAGAAAACAAAAAGAACCTCTCCCAACCATACGCACAATAATTTGGTTTCATGTTTCTTTTGAGTGCTCCAAATAAGACGGACTGATTTACTAGAACTTTGTATTTAAAACTGAGTACTCCCTAAAAATCTTAAAGTATAGAATTTTTTACATTTTGGCTTAATTTGTTCGTTTGCAATCGCTAATAATCCGCTCCAAATATTGAAAAAAAAAGACGACATTAAAAAATGATACTCTTGCAGAATTTGTCCCGGATCTTCGGGATTTTCTGTTATTTATGGCTCAGGCTTGATTGATAATCACCAGATTAAACTGAATATTGTTCAAATTTTGAAACGCTAAAATCGATATTTTTTTTTTAATTTTTTGTATAAAAAAATATAATTTTTAAAATTATTTTTTGGGTGCTGGGAGTATTTTTTCTGTTTATTTTTTTTAACATTTGTTGAAAAAGTAATTTGTAAATTTTCTTGAAAAAACCCCCCAACTATTCTGCGCTTTCATCTAACAATTTACGGTTTTCATAAAAAGCATTCATCTTTTCTTATAAAAAAAACAAACTCCTGTTCACAAAAACAGATTTACTGGCAATTTTGTTTTAAAAAAAAAAAGAAAAAAAAAAGAAGTTTTTTTGAACCCCCCCCCAACTTTTGTTGATAAAAAAATTGCAAAAAAAAAAAATAATAATAATAAGAGTAAATAAACAATACAAAATGCAATTTTTCTTGAGAAAAACAAATAAATACATATATTGAGTAAATTTATAGTAGGCATTTGTTATTTATTGTATTCCTATTTTTTTTCTATTTCGTTTGTTTTGAAATTCGTCTGTGTCTGTTACCATTGCTTTTGCTTAATCCGGTGACTACCAGTCGAGTCCAAACCATAATTGACAGAAAATTCTGCAAGAATACCAAAAAATTATATGCAGGATGTTCAGCTGATAAAAAGGGTGCTTCTTTGTTAGTGTAGCGAAATCCGACAGCCAAAAAGTTGATTTTTAATAAAAAATCAATGATAACTACTAACATTTTTTTGTCAATTTCAACAATAAGCAATGTTATCTATCTAATTGTCATGTCACAATTAGTTAAGTCTTCCATGCTTCAAAGAAAAAATGATTTCGGCTATGTTTTTTTGTGATGTAAACACAAACTAAAATTTCTAATTTCTTTGAAAACTATTTTCTCTAATAATTAATTTCTGCCTAATCGTTTTTCATGTTTTGGATATTTTCATTACTGTGACATGACAATTCAGTAGATACCATTGGTTTCACTTGAAAATCAATATTTCGATTTCCGAATTTCGCTACAATAACAAAGAAGAACCAAAATGTTTACGAATATTCTCATTAATTATATTTGAAAACAATATTTTTCTCTAAAAAAAAAAAATATGAAAATAAGGATACTTATTTGCATAAAAAAAGCAACTGTTTGCGGAACTATTTCCTTTTTTTAAAACTTATCCTACATTTTTACATTCTTTTCTTGTTTCTTTCTTTCTTCCTTCTGAGTTGTCGGTCTCCCACTTACTTTGTTGGTTTATTTTTTAAACAGTTTTCTTTTCAATTTTTCCATCGATTTATTTTGATAAAACACTATACTTTCATACAAAAAAAAATTGAGTAATTTTTTTAATTTACGAGATTTTCCAATGCACGCTCACATACATGTCCATAGTAAAATTAAACCCTCACGTTTTCGCATCTGTCAACCTCATGAAGAATGGACAGCAAGCGTGCATTGAATGATTTCAATAGATATACCATTTTAATTTAAGATATTGCACTTTACAATTCGCTTGGCGTTTGCAATAACCATTAACAAAGCTCAGGGACAATTGTTACATTTGTGTGACTTACATCTACACTCTGATTGCTTCTCACATGGACAAGTACATGGTGCATATTCTACAGTCAGAAAATCAGACAATCTTTACATCTGCACAGAAAAAGGAACCCCTCAAAATATTGTGTATCAACAAATATTGAGAACATAAACATAAGAAGCATACATTTTGTTTTTTCTGTTTGATTTCCATTGAAACAAACTGAGGCACAGCAACGCGTGGTCAGGTACAGCTAGTATATATATAAGGTTGTAGGTTCGATCTGCGGCTGGGGAAAGGTGTATGTCTAGCCGCACTGATGAGTTGTGATACAACGAAACAGTACTGTATGTGGATGACAATATATATATATATATATATATATATATATATATATGAGTGAAAATTCCAGGTTCGTATCTGGAGGCACATTTAATTCACTGGAAGAGATGCACACTCAGTCTTTAAGACATGCATCTAGGAGGATGTAAAATCTGAAGTCTAGTCCCATTGCACCGACAAACATTAGCATTTTTTTTTTACATTTTATCAAGGCCAAGAGGCCACTCGAGGACAAGAGTTAAACAGTGTACAGTAGATCATGGAATCTACGTTTAGGTTTAGGCACAGATAAAGAGTGGGGGAAATTAGTGATAGTGTCTTCTGCTAGACGGGGGTTTCATGTGAAAGTCTGGTGAGTGGGAGGGGCATAGATTGGAACTCAGCCGAGCACTTGCCATGAAAATAACGATAAAGCAGAGACAAACTCGCAACATCTCTTCTATGAGAAAAAGGTTGCAGGGAAGAGAAAATGACATCCCCTACGAGGCTACGAAGTCTATTTTGAACTCTATCAAGGCAGGATAAGTCCTTTCTAGCAGCTCTTACCCAGATGTGGCAACAGTACTCCATTCCTGGACGTACCTGGTTCTTATATAGATAGAGAATTGCATCAGCAGTGAGATATCTACTGGATCGATAGAAGGACCCATCATTTTTTCAGCGGCCTTGGCAACGGATTTAATGTATGTGTTCCATTTAAGATCAGGAGTAAAAGTAAGCCCAAAAGCTTGTCAAAAAATCAGGCCTCCCCGAGACGAGAGCCATTCATTTTAATTAATGCCAGATGGGGATCAGAGCGTTGATGATGTAAAGATAAAAGCTTGGTTTTAGATGCATTAAAAGTAACCAGCCACCTCTTTCCCCATTGTACCACTTGCTCAAGATCAGAGGAGAGAGAATCAGAGAGAACTTGGTTGTTTACAGTCTTAGATGTGCTACCATAAATAGTAGTGTCATCAGCATAAATGTCTACGAAGGATGTGATTTGGGAGATCATTAATGTAGATCAGGAAGAGAGTTGGGCCCAGGATGGACCCCTGAGGGACTCCAGCATTAATACTGTGAGCTTCTGATTTCTGCCTATCAACCACTACACTTATGAACCTATCAAAAATGTGGTTGGTTCTGGACAAAACCTTCACCACTATAAACAAAGTATCTGTGTTGTCTTTTGAGTAGCTTAAGTTGTTGTAGCAGAGCTCATATGTCGCACTCGATGAGAGAGTCCATCATGTGAGTGATGGGACGATTTCAACATTTTTTTTAAATTCTGAGACCATTACCGATTCTGTTTTAAATTCTCGATTCTGCTACAATTATCAACTCTGATTCTTTTTAAATTTCTAAATATTTAATTATAGATGCGTTACTTTTTTGTTTTTGAATATCTGCAAACCCCTCTTGTAATGTTTACATATAATTTTTTAAAGTGTAAAAAGAATATTCAGGATGGGGCATCTTTTACACGAGTAGATCTTTCTAAATATTTTTCCTCAAATGTTTCCTTGTAATAGATTGAAAATAATGAGGCAACTGAAGATTTATTCTTTAAAACCAGGGCCGATTTGCATTAGTTTGCCATTAGTTGACAAAATAATACTTGAATTTTTTATAAACAATCAAAAATAGTCGACGATTAGTATACAAAACAAGATTGTGTAGAAACAAAATATTTCAAAGCTCCCTCCCTATGTTATGACTGAGTTTCTTCGTCTTCTACTTCTCCCTCCTATACTTCTACAACGGCAATCAACATCAAGACGAACGACATGCAGGATCTGCATAACTCAGAAATCAATACTCCTTACACTCAGAAATTCACTGAATTTTATGCCCTCAAGGCTCATCCTTTTGCATATGAATACAGACCTCAGTTTCAGTCCAGTCACGCATGCGCAGTGCCATTTTTGTGTCCACCGTTATGATGCTCGCTTCGTCATGCACTGTCTATACTCCCCCCTAATCTCGGATCACAGCACAGGCAAGTAATCTTCAGTGTGTGTTTTATCGCAAGGGTGATTCTCAGGGTTCTCCATTTTGTGTTGTCTGTTGGCCAGACAATGTAATATATCCAGTGTCATCTGAAATCTCATTATCTGCTCTGCCAGACGAGATGACATTTTCCAGGGGCACACGTCTTTCACATGACATGGGAGGCTGTTGGCAATAATGGCTTGTGGGCTGATCGCATCTGTTATCATTCCTTCTTGGAATTTGGACACATCCATAACGAGGCACCTCTTCATAGCTGTAATCCGTTTATTAATACTTCAGTGGTATATTTCTATGATACTGTTGCCTGCTGGCATGTAGGCACACCAAAACCACAATTACACACTCCAGCTAAAGGAAAACTCTTTGCATTCCCCACTATTGTTGTCCGTAAGCAGTTTCTGCGGTAGGCAGCACTCAAAGTATATTGAGTTAAGATGCTGGATGATGTTTCTAAAGTTCTGCCGCAAGAACAGCTGCCAAATGGGAAAACATGCTGGACCGCAATCAGTTACCGTCAGGAAGTGTTTACCGTTATAATGGATCCATACTCAACCTTTGCCAATTAGCTTTTACTGTTAATCCACTTTTTGTCCAATGAACTGGGGCTGGATCAATCGTCTGACATTCTTCACATGTTCTAATAGCTGACCTAACAGCTGCTTTGGTAATTGTTAGGCAAACCTGCCAAATGAAATACATGGTACATCGGATGTACTGGATGTCCACTATGTTTACATACTTTCATGATTTGACTACTTGCCATTCCAGCACTCTTCTCAGCACAAGTCAGACGTACAGGCTCAATCATGACGTTCATCCTCTTGAGCCACCTTTGTGGTACCCGGGTCATGTGGTCTGCCAAGTTCTTGAAAGTTGGGTCATTCTATTTTCACTGTGACAGCAGCACTGACAGGAAATGGGGCTCATCATGCTTATTGATATGAACACCACCCAACAGGTGGATGACAACAAGCCCGAGCACGAGATAAAACCTCAATAGATCCCTACCCATAGCCAGCATCTCCACCACTAGAGGGATTCTCTTATCCATCTGTAGATTGACCTTGATTGCTCCCCTACTGGTCATGCTCTTTCTGGCAATGGTGAGCACCTCTGTCTTGCATCCATTCAGTGGACCACAAATTAAACTCCTCACATGAAGATATGTGCACTCTGAGTCAATCAATGTGTCATGTGTCACTCCGTTGACCCACACATGCACCTCTGGCAAGTTGTTTATTATTTTACTCAGGTCGAGTCATGCTCACATCTCATCCTCGTATCTGTTTTCTGAGCATTATGATGTGATATGGCCCTCACTCCAGCATTTTTAACATCAGATGGCTGGCTTACGGAACTGCCGCAGCCATTCAAACTAGCAGTGTTTAACTAGATGATTGGGTTTGGACCAATTAAAACAATGCAGTGAGTTCTCTCTGTGGGCTTGGGTAGAGGCATTTTTTTCTCTGACTGATTAGTCAACGGTGGCAGCCACCCTTTCATTGCTAACAATGGCCCTTGCTCAGTTGAGCATGCTTTCCGTCTGGATGTTGTCAGTATTGACAAATGCATGTAACAACTTCTGGGTATGGGCAGTTAAGAAGTTCTTTTTTTTCTTTGGAATACAAAAGGATTTGGTAAGAAAAAAATGTTGATAAAAGGAAATTGAGATATTTCAAGTTTTCAAAAGCATAATAAAAAACACTTACTTATTGCAATGTTCATAGTACCCCGCCTCCTCCCAAAAAACAACTGAATTCAAAGCACACGCTGGGAAGCTGCCTTATGCCGCCATATATATACAGGGTAGAACGATAAAAGTGTAGCCCTAAAGAAAAATACACAACAGCTTTATTTTAAAACTTTTATTGAAAAAATCAATTCAGGTAACTTAATTATGTAATAGAGCTGTCATCTATTCAACATAGCCGCTTTCAGCCTCAATTACAACCTTGATATGGGTCTGGAACTGGGAGCATGTCTTTTCCACAAGTGTTGAGAGAAGCTCAGCGAATACTCAGCGGTTGGTGGTGATCAGGCTGTCTTTGGTGTTGTGGGAGGTCATGTTGGTGATGTTCTCGATGTATAACCAAATGAAAAGTAGTCCAGTGGGTTCAAGTCGGAGGAGGAGGGGGACCAGTGAGCGAAGGGTACAAAGTCGTAGCACTCCTTTTGAAGCTATGCTTGATTCTCTTTGGAATTGTTTGCTGCTGCCAAGTTCTGCTGCCATACCCAGGGTCTGCCAGCGGCCATCTGATGGCACCAGGGGATCATCACACTCCTCAGCACATCCAACACTTTGGTGTTGACTTTCAAGCTGACTTTGAAGCTGTGAGGTGGCGTCGCCCTCACTTGAAACCACATCAAAGACCATAACCGTGGGTCATCCAATATGGTGAGCTGAGCCCTCAAGTGTTAAACTATCCGGATTTGCATTTTGAGTGTGCTGGCAATGGTCCTGTAGTCATAACTTGGATTGGTAGAAAGCATGAGTTGTATAGCGGCTTATCTCCGATCTCGCTTGTTGAACATTGTATCACTTTCAGACATGATAGAAGGCTTCTATCACTCTTGTGATTTGTAAACAACTGGCCAACTAGTAGATGGTCTGCAACAAAAAAAAAAAAAAGAAAACTGGTTTTCATCAAACGGCAATGGAATCAAGTCTTCTTTTTTATGGCGACAATTTTATCATTCCACCCTGTATATGTATCAATAAAAATAGCTCTGTTATTGAGCATTAAACCCAGTGAATATTCTCTGGATTTTTATCCCACGAATACATTCTTAAAATAAACACTTGTGAGGGATGATCTATAGATTTAAGTATTACAGACAGTTTAAAATAAAAAAAAAACTATTCATTATTTTATTATTAGTAGTGAAATGGAAAATTAAGTTTAAAATAAAAAAAAAACTATTCATCATTTTATTATTAGTAGTGAAATGGAAAATTAAGTTTAAAATAAAAAAAAAAAACTATTCATCATTTTATTATTAGTAGTGAAATGGAAAATTAAGTTTAAAATAAAAAAAAACTATTCATCATTTTATTATTAGTAGTGAAATGGAAAATTAAGTTTAAAATAAAAAAAACAAACTATTCATCATTTTATTATTAGTAGTGAAATGGAAAATTAAGTTTAAAATAAAAAAAAAACTATTCATCATTTTATTATTAGTAGTGAAATGGAAAATTAAGTTTAAAATAAAAAAAAAACTATTCATCATTTTATTATTAGTAGTGAAATGGAAAATTAAGTTTAAAATAAAAAAAAAAACTATTCATCATTTTATTATTAGTAGTGAAATGGAAAATTAAGTTTAAAATAAAAAAAAACAAACTATTCATCATTTTATTATTAGTAGTGAAATGGAAAATTAAGTTTAAAATAAAAAAAAACTATTCATCATTTTATTATTAGTAGTGAAATGGAAAATTAAGTTTAAAATAAAAAAAAACTATTCATCATTTTATTATTAGTAGTGAAATGGAAAATTAAGTTTAAAATAAAAAAAAAATATTCATCATTTTATTATTAGTAGTGAAATGGAAAATTAAGTTTAAAATAAAAAAAAACTATTCATCATTTTATTATTAGTAGTGAAATGGAAAATTAAGTTTAAAATAAAAAAAAAACTATTCATCATTTTATTATTAGTAGTGAAATGGAAAATTAAGTTTAAAATAAAAAAAAAATATTCATCATTTTATTATTAGTAGTGAAATGGAAAATTAAGTTTAAAATAAAAAAAAAACTATTCATCATTTTATTATTAGTAGTGAAATGGAAAATTAAGTTTAAAAAAAAAAAAAAATATTCATCATTTTATTATTAGTAGTGAAATGGAAAATTAAGTTTAAAATAAAAAAAATAAAAACTATTCATCATTTTATTATTAGTAGTGAAATGGAAAATTAAGTTTAAAATAAAAAAAAACTATTCATCATTTTATTATTAGTAGTGAAATGGAAAATTAAGTTTAAAAAAAAAAAAATATTCATCATTTTATTATTAGTAGTGAAATGGAAAATTAAGTTTAAAATAAAAAAAATAAAAACTATTCATCATTTTATTATTAGTAGTGAAATGGAAAATTAAGTTTAAAATAAAAAAAAACTATTCATCATTTTATTATTAGTAGTGAAATGGAAAATTAAGTTTAAAATAAAAAAAACAAACTATTCATCATTTTATTATTAGTAGTGAAATGGAAAATTAAGTTTAAAATAAAAAAAAAATATTCATCATTTTATTATTAGTAGTGAAATGGAAAATTAAGTTTAAAATAAAAAAAAACTATTCATCATTTTATTATTAGTAGTGAAATGGAAAATTAAGTTTAAAATAAAAAAAAACTATTCATCATTTTATTATTAGTAGTGAAATGGAAAATTAAGTTTAAAATAAAAAAAAACTATTCATCATTTTATTATTAGTAGTGAAATGGAAAATTAAGTTTAAAATAAAAAAAAACTATTCATCATTTTATTATTAGTAGTGAAATGGAAAATTAAGTTTAAAAAAAAAAAAAATATTCATCATTTTATTATTAGTAGTGAAATGGAAAATTAAGTTTAAAATAAAAAAAAACTATTCATCATTTTATTATTAGTAGTGAAATGGAAAATTAAGTTTAAAATAAAAAAAAACTATTCATCATTTTATTATTAGTAGTGAAATGGAAAATTAAGTTTAAAATAAAAAAAAAATATTCATCATTTTATTATTAGTAGTGAAATGGAAAATTAAGTTTAAAATAAAAAAAACTATTCATCATTTTATTATTAGTAGTGAAATGGAAAATTAAGTTTAAAATAAAAAAAAAATATTCATCATTTTATTATTAGTAGTGAAATGGAAAATTAAGTTTAAAATAAAAAAAAACTATTCATCATTTTATTATTAGTAGTGAAATGGAAAATTAAGTTTAAAAAAAAAAAAAAACTATTCATCATTTTATTATTAGTAGTGAAATGGAAAATTAAGTTTAAAATAAAAAAAAAATATTCATCATTTTATTATTAGTAGTGAAATGGAAAATTAAGTTTAAAAAAAAAAAAAAATATTCATCATTTTATTATTAGTAGTGAAATGGAAAATTAAGTTTAAAATAAAAAAAAAAACTATTCATCATTTTATTATTAGTAGTGAAATGGAAAATTAAGTTTAAAATAAAAAAAAAATATTCATCATTTTATTATTAGTAGTGAAATGGAAAATTAAGTTTAAAATAAAAAAAAACTATTCATCATTTTATTATTAGTAGTGAAATGGAAAATTAAGTTTAAAAAAAAAAAAAAAAAACTATTCATCATTTTATTATTAGTAGTGAAATGGAAAATTAAGTTTAAAAAAAAAAAAAAACTATTCATCATTTTATTATTAGTAGTGAAATGGAAAATTAAGTTTAAAATAAAAAAAAAATATTCATCATTTTATTATTAGTAGTGAAATGGAAAATTAAGTTTAAAAAAAAAAAAAAACTATTCATCATTTTATTATTAGTAGTGAAATGGAAAATTAAGTTTAAAATAAAAAACAAACTATTCATCATTTTATTATTAGTAGTGAAATGGAAAATTAAGTTTAAAAAAAAAAAAAAACTATTCATCATTTTATTATTAGTAGTGAAATGGAAAATTAAGTTTAAAAAAAAAAAAAAAACTATTCATCATTTTATTATTAGTAGTGAAATGGAAAATTAAGTTTAAAATAAAAAAAAAACTATTCATCATTTTATTATTAGTAGTGAAATGGAAAATTAAGTTTAAAAAAAAAAAAAAAAAACTATTCATCATTTTATTATTAGTAGTGAAATGGAAAATTAAGTTTAAAAAAAAAAAAACTATTCATCATTTTATTATTAGTAGTGAAATGGAAAATTAAGTTTAAAATAAAAACAAACTATTCATCATTTTATTATTAGTAGTGAAATGGAAAATTAAGTTTAAAATAAAAAAAAAATATTAATCATTTTATTATTAGTAGTGAAATGGAAAATTAAGTTTAAAATAAAAAAAAATATTCATCATTTTATTATTAGTAGTGAAATGGAAAATTAAGTTTAAAAAAAAAAAAAACTATTCATCATTTTATTATTAGTAGTGAAATGGAAAATTAAGTTTAAAAAAAAAAAAAATATTCATCATTTTATTATTAGTAGTGAAATGGAAAATTAAGTTTAAAAAAAAAAAAATATTCATCATTTTATTATTAGTAGTGAAATGGAAAATTAAGTTTAAAATAAAAAAAAAACTATTCATCATTTTATTATTAGTAGTGAAATGGAAAATTAAGTTTAAAATAAAAAAAAAATATTCATCATTTTATTATTAGTAGTGAAATGGAAAATTAAGTTTAAAATAAAAAAAAACTATTCATCATTTTATTATTAGTAGTGAAATGGAAAATTAAGTTTAAAAAAAAAAAAAAAAAACTATTCATCATTTTATTATTAGTAGTGAAATGGAAAATTAAGTTTAAAAAAAACAAAAACTATTCATCATTTTATTATTAGTAGTGAAATGGAAAATTAAGTTTAAAATAAAAAAAAAATATTCATCATTTTATTATTAGTAGTGAAATGGAAAATTAAGTTTAAAAAAAAAAAAAAACTATTCATCATTTTATTATTAGTAGTGAAATGGAAAATTAAGTTTAAAATAAAAAACAAACTATTCATCATTTTATTATTAGTAGTGAAATGGAAAATTAAGTTTAAAAAAAAAAAAAAAACTATTCATCATTTTATTATTAGTAGTGAAATGGAAAATTAAGTTTAAAAAAAAAAAAAAACTATTCATCATTTTATTATTAGTAGTGAAATGGAAAATTAAGTTTAAAATAAAAAAAAAAAAACTATTCATCATTTTATTATTAGTAGTGAAATGGAAAATTAAGTTAAAAAAAAAAAAAAAAAAACTATTCATCATTTTATTATTAGTAGTGAAATGGAAAATTAAGTTTTAAAAAAAAAAAAAACTATTCATCATTTTATTATTAGTAGTGAAATGGAAAATTAAGTTTAAAATAAAAACAAACTATTCATCATTTTATTATTAGTAGTGAAATGGAAAATTAAGTTTAAAAAAAACAAAAAACTAATCATCATTTTATTATTAGTAGTGAAATGGAAAATTAAGTTTAAAATAAAAAAAAAATATTCATCATTTTATTATTAGTAGTGAAATGGAAAATTAAGTTTAAAAAAAAAACAAAACTATTCATCATTTTATTATTAGTAGTGAAATGGAAAATTAAGTTTAAAAAAAAAAAAATATTCATCATTTTATTATTAGTAGTGAAATGGAAAATTAAGTTTAAAAAAAAAACAAACTATTCATCATTTTATTATTAGTAGTGAAATGGAAAATTAAGTTTAAAATAAAAAAAAAATATTAATCATTTTATTATTAGTAGTGAAATGGAAAATTAAGTTTAAAAAAAAAAAAACTATTAATCATTTTATTATTAGTAGTGAAATGGAAAATTAAGTTTAAAATAAAAAAAAACTATTCATCATTTTATTATTAGTAGTGAAATGGAAAATTAAGTTTAAAAAAAAAAAAAAATATTCATCATTTTATTATTAGTAGTGAAATGGAAAATTAAGTTTAAAATAAAAAAAAACAAACTATTCATCATTTTATTATTAGTAGTGAAATGGAAAATTAAGTTTAAAAAAAAAAAAAAAACTATTCATCATTTTATTATTAGTAGTGAAATGGAAAATTAAGTTTAAAAAAAAAAAAAAACTATTCATCATTTTATTATTAGTAGTGAAATGGAAAATTAAGTTTAAAATAATAAAAAAAAAACTATTCATCATTTTATTATTAGTAGTGAAATGGAAAATTAAGTTTAAAATAAAAAAAAAATATTCATCATTTTATTATTAGTAGTGAAATGGAAAATTAAGTTTAAAATAAAAAAAAAACTATTCATCATTTTATTATTAGTAGTGAAATGGAAAATTAAGTTTAAAATAAAAAAAAAATATTCATCATTTTATTATTAGTAGTGAAATGGAAAATTAAGTTTAAAAAAAAACAAAAAAAAAATTAAAGTAATCAATTTTGGTATATAATAAATAAGCAGCAATTTTTCAGATTTCGATTCTGATGCTCCAAACTTTTTGAAAACTCTAATTTTGTTTCATTTTATGAAGGAACAAAACTGATACCTTTTTTTTTTTTCAAACTAAATTTAAGAATCAATGGATTAAAGGATGAAACATACCTTAGAATCCTAATTTTTGTTATGATATCATCATCAACATGTATGGCCCTGACCATCTGAAAAGGGAATTATTATTATCATTAGAAAATACTAGATCACCCGTGATACGTTGGCTCAGTATTTGCTGTATATATTATTAAGTATAAATTTTTTTTTTTTTGGGGGGGGGGGTCTCCTCTGTGAAGCATTCACAGCAAGAACTCGAAAGAACTTCCATTCTTTTACTGTGAGTCTAAAACCAAACGGAACTTCCATGAACAGACTTTCTTTCCCAGAACTTCATCTCTACGGAACACAATACAACAGGACCGCTTACTTCAACATAGTCATGTTCAAGTCCAATGTAAACAAATACTTGTCAAGCTGTATTCCTCTTAAGTAATCAAACTCTGCCGATCGTTTCCAATCCTATCAATAGTATTCATCATTCATTTAGATTTAGTTTTAGTTGGGTGGTTTCAATTGTAGTAATGCCCAGGCAAAGCCCCCTCCGCTGCTAGTATTTAACTATAGAGTGGTTATTTTCCCCCCGATTACCATAAAAACACATGTTAAATGTGCAGATATTTTCTCAAACGTAAAAACAAACTTGTGGGTGATAATCTATATATTTTTAGTTTTACTGGTTGTTTAAAATCAATAAATAATTAGTTTTTAACATTACTACCAACAATGGATAATTTTGTTTGAAACAAAATCGAATAAAAAAAGACAATTAAAAGAATCATTTCCGATAATCAATTAAAAGAATAGATTCCGATTAATCGTCCCAACACTAATATATACACATACATTATGTGTTATATATATACTTACTGTTTACACTGACAACCTATAACTCTTATAATTTTATTTTATTTTTTTTACTAGACTACACGTTGGGTCAGTATTTCTATTATATATTATTAAATGTATATTTTTTTCACTCTGACATTGGTTGATAATTATATTTTTTAAAAAAATTGCAAAGTCAAAAGGATTTCAGAAATGTAGAATACATTGTGATGTCAAGATAAACTTTGCCTCAGTCTCTTTTCCCTCTCATCCTCTCTCTCATTTACATCATTTCATCCAAAATCAGAAAACATTGTGATGTCATAATAAACCATCTCCCTCTATCATGACTCCTCTCTTTTAATTGTTTATATCATTTCATTACAAAAGGATTTCAGAAATTCTGAATATATTGTGACGTCATAATAAACCATCTCCCTCTATCATGCCTCCTCTCTTTTAATTATTTATATCATTTCATTACAAAAGGATTTCAGAAATTCTGAATACATTGTGACGTCATAATAAACCATCTCCCTCTATCATGACTCCTCTCTTTTAATTGTTTATACCATTTCATTACAAAAGGATTTCAGAAATTCTGAATATATTGTGACGTCATAATAAACCATCTCCCTCTATCATGCCTCCTCTCTTTTAATTATTTATATCATTTCATTACAAAAGGATTTCAGAAATTCTGAATACATTGTGATGTCATAATAAAGCATCTCCCTCTATCATGCCTCCTCTCTTTTAATTATTTATATCATTTCACTACAAAAGGATTTCAGAAATTCTGAATACATTGTGATGTCATAATAAACCATCTCCCTCTATCATGACTCCTCTCTTTTAATTGTTTATATCATTTCACTACAAAAGGATTTCAGAAATTCTGAATACATTGTGATGTCATAATAAACCATCTCCCTCTATCATGACTCCTCTCTTTTAATTGTTTATATCATTTCACTACAAAAGGATTTCAGAAATTCTGAATACATTGTGATGTCATAATAAACCATCTCCCTCTATCATGACTCCTCTCTTTTAATTATTTATATCATTTCATTACAAAAGGATTTCAGAAATTCTGAATACATTGTGACGTCATAATAAACCATCTCCCTCTATCATGCCTCCTCTCTTTTAATTATTTATATCATTTCATTACAAAAGGATTTCAGAAATTCTGAATACATTGTGATGTCATAATAAAGCATCTCCCTCTATCATGCCTCCTCTCTTTTAATTATTTATATCATTTCACTACAAAAGGATTTCAGAAATTCTGAATACATTGTGATGTCATAATAAACCATCTCCCTCTATCATGCCTCCTCTCTTTTAATTATTTATATCATTTCATTACAAAAGGATTTAAGAAATTCTGAATACATTGTGATGTCATAATAAACCATCTCCCTCTATCATGCCTCCTCTCTTTTAATTATTTATATCATTTCACTACAAAAGGATTTCAGAAATTCTGAATACATTGTGATGTCATAATAAACCATCTCCCTCTATCATGCCTCCTCTCTTTTAATTATTTATATCATTTCATTACAAAAGGATTTAAGAAATTCTGAATACATTGTGATGTCATAATAAACCATCTCCCTCTATCATGCCTCCTTTCTTTTAATTATTTATATCATTTCACTACAAAAGGATTTCAGAAATGCAGAATACATTGTGATGTCATAATAGATTTTCTCCCTCTCTTCTTTATCCTTATCTTAATAATTTACGTTATTTCATTCCGCTCACAACTTTTTTTTTTATTAATCGTTCGTTCTTTATGTACCTTATTCTCCATTCCTCTCAGCACCCAAAACTCTATTATTGAGCACTATTATATAAACCCAGTGAATATTCTCTGGATTTTTATCCCACAAATACATTCTTAAAGTATATACTTTTGATCTATAGATTTAAGTTTTACGACAGTTTAAAATAAAAAAAACAAAAAACTATTCAGCATTTTATTATCATTAGTTCAATGAAAAATTAAGTTTAAAAATCGTACATCACAGTAAGTAAGCATCAGGCGTTTTAGTCTAATTTATAAAACTAACTATGCCTGTCTGTCTGTCTCCATTTTTTCAAACTCTTCTGAAACTAAAAGTCGCAGAGGGGTGCTGCTGGCCTCAAATGATTGGCTTTTTTATCGACCATTCTTTTACCGGTTAAAATAGTTTTTAATGGGTCAAAATTGAAAAAAATTGTTATACCTTTTATACATTCATCTTACTTTATTTTTAAACAGTTAATATGAGTGTCACATTGGTACAGTGGTAACGTCACCAGCTTTGAATGCTACAGTTTTGCTTTGAGTTTCGATTCTAGCTGATCGCTCCCCCCAATTTTTTTTTTTTTTTTTTAATTTTGAAATCATGACTCTATAATAATATATAGAAAATCTGGACAAATTAAAATATCATATTTAAGCATATTTTACGAACAGGCAAAGTCCCCCATAGCTAGTAGAATATAGAATTGGCTTTAATTTTATTCAAATAAATATCATAGATGAAAAATTAATCTTGAATGTTTTATTTAAATAATTTATGTCTTTTATAAATAGTTTAAATCTTACTAAAATGAGAGGTAAAATATAAATAAACAATCGTGTTTTCTTTATCTTTATTTTTTTATGACATTATAATATTATAACAATAACAATATTTTTATTGATAGACAACTTTCGTTAACTTAAGCTACTTAATTATTTTTATTTACGGATTCTTATCCTCGACCCCCAAAATCAACAGAGATTAGACCATTCCTGTAATGATCATGACCCTGTTGATTTTGCAGTCGGAGTAAAGTTCCGTGCAGTTCTAGGAGATCCACCCTCCCAGGCCTTGCCTTCACTCTTTGAGAAGGGGTTCGTTTAGAGAAGGGGTTAGTTTTATTGATCGCCAGAGGCGCCCTCACCGGGAAATCCCACTTTCTGACCCTGGTGTCACAGTTCTTACAGTGGAAGAAAACTAAATATCAACTATTGATTTCCTACGGCTTACAAATATTTGGGTGAAGCGAAGTATTTCACTTAAATGCAAAGGAATAACTTTACCATTCTTGACATTCCGGAATATAGAATATAGGTTTAACAGAATTTAAATTGGTGGAGTAAAGTAACACCTCTTTGCACAAAAATAAAAATAAAAATAATAAATAAATAAATCTCCATATCTATAAAAGTGAGAATGAGGACACTTCTCAACCTATATACTCAACGAATTTATAATCTACAGACTTGCAATTTGGTATATAGGGTATTCAAACACGTGTAAAACATTAATCAGTTTTCATAGGGGAAAAAAGGGCTGCTAAGGGGACAAAATTGAAAAATTGGTATGTGGGGGGGGGTCATCAGATTTTTATGTGTTTGTCAACTGTTTTACGAATGCGCATGCATGAATCGTTCACATGACATATTCCTTATGTTAAGAATAAGAAGGTTTAAAAAACACTTTTTAAAGATTTTGTCGAGCTGGCCTAATGGTTATCGTACTTGACTCACTGTCATTAGGTTTTGGTTTCGATCTCAGCTCGAGTATTTTAAACTTTTTTACTTACAGGAAGTGGACTGTTTAGAAAAAAAACATAATACTTGCATGCACATGTTTCAGTTTCTTTCCGTTTTTTTTTTTAACTTTATTTTTTTGAAAGAATTTAACGTTACGTTTAATAACTACAGTATTTCTGTTCATACTAAATAAAAAATCTGCATTAATTAAAATATAATATTCATGTGTATTTTACGAATGGGCAACGCGCCGGGTAACCTGCTAGTAAATAAATAAAAACAACTTTGTTATGTCCTTTGACTGAGATACATATGTGATTGGGAATTGCTTGTGAATTTAATTTCCTTGAAACTTCCTCCTTCAGAGAAAGGTAGCTCAACTTGATCAGGATAAATGTCGCATCAAGTACTATGTAGATACAAAGTACACAGAGGAAAAAAAGAAAGCTCTTTGCAGTGGTCTCAGCAAAAAAACTACATATGCTCCTTTCCTTATTTGATTCTGCAGAGAAAGGGTATCATTCCTGCTGACCCACACTTGACCCCAATTTGTGGCACTATTTCTTAGTGCCCCGGTTTTGGTAGTTGTTAACACACCCTTCAGAATGGCCAGGTGGTAATTTGGCCGTAAGCGGAGGGATACACAGAAAAAATGCAATCCCATGATTCCCTTCCTTTTACCGACCTCTTTTTTGTCCGGACAGCCATGGGGTAGACATCTATTTTTGACTCTCCATAAATAAGGAGGGGGGCACCCCTTCCTCAGCGTTATCTCACTAATGATGCAATTCTCTATCTATATAAGAGCCAAGTACGTCCAAAGATGGAGTACTGCTGCCACATCTGGGCGGGAGCTGCTAAAAATAGCCTATCCTGCCTTGACAGAGTACAAAATAGACTTTGTGGCTTGGTAGGGGATGCCCTTTTCTCTACTCTGCAACCTCTTTCCCACAGAAGAGACGTAGCGAGCCTGTCATTGTTCTATCGTGATTTCCATGGCAGGTGCTCGTCTGAGCTCCATTCTCTGGTCCCCCCTTG
This sequence comes from Euprymna scolopes, assembly GCF_053919585.1. Taxonomy (NCBI): domain Eukaryota; kingdom Metazoa; phylum Mollusca; class Cephalopoda; order Sepiida; family Sepiolidae; genus Euprymna; species Euprymna scolopes. The sequence goes on along the minus strand of NC_136511.1, from coordinate 77,053,960 downwards.
CCAATCTTTTTCAAAAAACACCCGACTAGCTAAAACCACTGTCAATAATTTTCCCCACTCCCTATCTATGCCTAAATCAAAACGTAGATACGATGAACAAAGCTTCTTTCTTAGAACTGCACGCCTGTGGAACTCTGTTCCGCTTGCCTGTTTCCCTCCCGACTCCAACCTGGATGTATTCAAGTCCAACACAAACAAATTCCTGATGAACCGCCCCCTAAGTAATGACATCTTACCAATTCTCCAATACTATTGCTACACTATCCCTTTGATTACTGTACACACAATAACTCTTATCCCTGAGTGGCCATTGGGCCTTGATAAGTGGTGAACTCCATGTAAAAATAAAAAAAAAATAAAAAAAATTCTCATATATTACCATTGTGTCGCGTGTCGTTTTTTGTGTCTTCCATAAATGTCTTAAGTCGAATGAAGCGGCCCTGAGGACAAGAAAGGTCCAAACCAGCATGGCACCAGAATCAAGACGTCTTCCTGGGAGAAAAAGGAGCCACACACCCACAGCCAACATCTCAGGTATGCGTTTCCCCTTGATACTCGGACCCTAACGACTGACCCATCGTCCCATCATCCTGGGACCGTTTCTAAGATAGTGTAACACATGGGTCGGTCACACAGCAGTAACCAGCTGATAGTGTCACATATTGATTCCCTATGATCAGGATATATCATATTTCGACCCTGCCAGGTTTAAATTGATTTCGGCACCATCTGTCACATATTGGTTGCCTGTTTCAACAAACTTCTGGATCTGACTTTCAACCCTGATCTGAAATAGAAGACTTGCGTCAAATCAGTTGCCAAGGTCACCGAAAAAATGGTTATGTCATTCTACTTCTCCAGAAGGTATCTCACTTCTGACGCAATGCTCTACCTGTACAAGAGCCAAATGTGTCCAAAAATGGATTACTGCTACCACATTTAAGGAGGTGCCACTCAGAGCACTCTATTCTGCCTTGGCAGAGTTCAAAACAGGCTTTAAAACCTAGTAAATAATGCCCCTTTTATCTTCCCTGCAACCTCTTTCTCACATAATACGTTGCAAGCTTGACTCTGCTCTATTGTTATTTTTCATGGCAGGTACTCGGCTGAGCTTCAATCTATGCCCCGCCTCCTTGCATAATTCACAAAACATATTCATCTAGCTACAACCACTATCAACAATTTCAACTACTCTCTATCTGTACCTAAATCTAAGCTTCTTTCCTTGAACTGTCTGCCTGTGGAATTCTGTTTTGCTGGTTTGCTTCCCAACTGATTACAACATGGTCATCTTTAAGTCAAATGTAAACAAGTTCTTGTTGAGCTGTATCCTTAAATAATTGAATTCTATCCAAATTCCAACACTAATAATCATTATGTTGCAATCTCATTGACCACTGTGTACTCATTAACCCTTAATCTTAAGTTGCTTTTGGGCCTTGATAAGTGGTGGCTCCCTTGTAAAAAAATTTTTTTTTTAATTTCACAGATAAACATACAAACTAACAAACACCGCTCATATTATTATAGCTGAATTATTGATGCAGTTGTGGGAAACATATTCACAAAATACTGGTATCAGCAGAAGCTTGCAGACACAAACACAATCTGTTAGCAACTTCCAGTTAATAATAACCATATGCTGAATTGTCACTCTTGGTCAGATGCATAGTGCTTACAACTGTCACTGGCGCTAATGCCACCACTAAATTCCTATTGCCAAACACATTAAAAAAAAAAACAATCTCTTTGCAAACATGGGTTTTTAAGCTCTAGCTGTTCTGATCAATGCCCCAGGCATCACACCACTGTTGTCTGAGAATGCCTTCTCTAAAGTCAACGAGTCATAATTATATAACCTAAAGGAACTTAACAATTAATTCAGATTTGATATTCAAACATTTACAAACTGTACACTTCATTTATTAGTAAAATATATTGTTGTCATATTTGCACTGATTTTGCTATCAAAACAATAAAATAATAATAATTATAATAATAATAATAATACTTGTAATCAACATGTAGTGATTGTTGTTTCGAAATTCCATTCATCTTCACAATCAGCCAATTATGAATTTGAGAATTAGAGCATAGTCTGATGCCCTACTTATCAGAAATGGCTTCATATTTCGGAAATTACTGAAGCAGAAAAGTACTCTTGAGGTGTTTGCAACTTTTTTTTTTTATATATGACCTTAGGTTAAATTAATTGACAAGTAATGAAAATAAACCGAAGAGAGTCTATAAAATAGTGTTTTTATAATGCTAATTTTTTCTCATGAAATATATACACAAAGCTGTTGCTAAGAGTATTGTCTGGAGGTAGCGGTTTCAATCCCACCCAAAGTCGGTCAGAGGATTAATTGACCAAACCGTTGTGAGATAACAACAACTACTGAAAGCAATAATTGCTGTGGATGTAGTTGGAGGATTCGACATTCCTATCCTGTTGCAGTTAACCTGACGAAGGCCAGAGGAATAATTGGCCGAAACGTCGTAGAAAAAAAAAACAAAATAAAACTAGAAAGTGAGGATAATAGTCCCCCCCCCAAAAAAAAACTGTTGCTTATGAAAAGTAACAATGAAATTTATAATTCCGGGCGCACGCACGCACGCACGCACGCACACGCACACACACACACACGCACACACACACACACACACACACAGAGAGAGAAAAGTAACAAAAAATAATTCGGTTCTGATGGATTTGAGCAGTACCAAATTTGTGGCTTCAGAAAATTTAGGTCAAGTGACATTTTTCTTCTTTCTTTTAATGATGTACCTATTTACTATGCCTCCCCACGGGACAGAGTTAGACACTAGGGTCGTTTTTTAACGTGGAGAAAAGGTACAAAAATAAAAATTGTCGCAGTCGTGAAGGATTTCTCCTCCACCGAAAGAGAACAAAAAATGGAAGTGCAGCATCTGAAGAACAAGCTAAAAAAAATATACCCGTGTCTGAAATTACTTTGCGCTATTTTATCAATAGATTATTTTTAACTCTATAATTTTACTTTATCGTAAGTTTTTCTAGTGGGAATATAAAGAAATTGGATAAATCTTAACATAGGGACCTATTAATGTAAGTAAAGCTCATATACCTAGCTCCTTTCTCCTCTGGTCTTGGATATGACCTTAAACTATATCCAGTGGTGAGGCCCCAGCTTGCGGGCTTTGGGAAGTGTGGAACCACCTTTTAATTACCATTGCTCCCAGATCCACTCTGACCCGGAGTGGTAGTACCTGTTAGGGTCCCAACTATGGGTTAAATAGAAACCGATTTGAAAAAAAAAAATATATTCTATTAAAAAATTTTTCTTAAAAATCTTTGGATTCGGCATTGAATAACACGAAAAATGCTGTAAAACAAAAACAACCAACCATCCTTTCTCCTCTTCTGATGAAAAGCATTGGGCTTTGACATGCTATGGTATCAAGAGTTCTTATAATATTTTAATCACTATTTGTTTTACTTATTGAACTAACGAATAAATTTAACTATATTTGTTTTATCTTAGATTATATTAAAATAACAGTATTCCAAGATCCAAATATTTATTTTTTTTTATCCAAAACAGCTCCTCCAGCATGTTAAAATTTCAGTACACTATTTTTTACAGATCTGTTTCGTCATGCTGAAACAATCAGTTATTATTATGTCAATATCAAATCTCGTGCATATACTCCTCAGCAAATATAGAAATTCTTTGCTTAGAGAAAAAGATCTTCAGGTGATAGGTCGAATGAGAATGGCACTTTCTACAAACCTTAGCCCTGACTCATTCTCTATTCTGAATCATGTTCATTCGACCTATCACCTGAAGAATTTGGAGACTATTTACATTCACTTGAAGAAACCTTCTCTCTGCAAGCAGAGGGAATATCTCTTAGGTTTGAATGTGATCAGTCTCTAGGGGATATCATACGTTTCGGTATTTTAGATATATAGTGTATCCTGTTTTCTTTTTTAATACACTATATTGCTAATTTTTTAAAAACATATTGTCTCTTATTTTATTTTAAATGTATCATTTCCCATTTCATTCGATTTTATTAATAAAATTTAAAAAGAAAGAGGAAAAAAAAAGTAAATCCCTTGATCCAGCTTATGAAAAGTGAGGGTAAAACCGGTTAGCTGGCGTCCCCCATTAAATCGTTTTGTTTTTTTTACTCTCATTTCCCACTTTTAATCATAAACAAAATCATCAAAACGGGTCTTCCTGTCATGATTGCAATAATTAAATTTTGTATCCTGCATAAAATTATGATATATATATATAATTCCTTTTTAATTTGAATTACTCCAAACAAAACATAAGGCCACTTCATATGAGGAGCTAAAAAAACCCAAAACAGCAATTTTTTCCCATTTGTCAGAAACATTGCTCATAGAATGTGAGAACTAAAGGACAAAATAAGGAACGTGAGAATTACAAGACGGCTAAAAGTAACTGTCCACATTTTACTCTCCTAAAATTTATATTCTCCCCATCTAAAAATTGAGCTCTCTGGTCGCAGAAATAACAGTTTCCACTTAGTGCAAAGCATTACTCTTCTACAGTGAAGAGAGTTTTAAGCAGCAGTGAAAATATAAAAAGATAGACATAATCCTATGTTTTTTACAATCGGGGAAAATTCAATAGTCAAGTGTCTTGACTCGTGACCATAGTTACCAATCATCTGGTGAGTTTTGTTGTAGACCCGTGCTAGGGGTCACAAATGAAAGAAACCACAAGCAGTATAAAGTGTATAAAACATAATATGTATTTATCATAAAGAATACAGGAGCCATTAAAGTGGTATTAGAGGAACGTGTTTGTAGCATGCAGTTAAACATGGTATGAATGTCTCCATTTAGTCTCTGAAACCAGTGTTATTCATAGGACTGGTTGATTCCACTTCGTTCTCAAATAGGGGTGATTTGTACTCCACAACACCCCCTCCCAAGCTTTTCATTCCCTGGGATTATCGTATAGCTTTTTTTTCTGGGGTTGCTCTCTATTGGGTCGGTCATTTTCCTTTTTCTGGAGGACCAGAATTGTCTGGCTGATTGTGGCATTACCAGGTTGAACGTGTCATATATCTGGTCCATTACCTCTTTTTGTTCAGTTTTTTATTGTCAGTTGCATTTCATCGTTTTGTTTCTGCATTGCCCATTGTTTCTCTCTGAACCTTTTTTCAGGTTCTACTTTGTTGGAATTTCACCATTTCCAAAATCGTCCATTTTTTTTTTTTTTTTTTTTTTTTTTGAAAGGCTTAGAATTACTTAATATGACAAAATGAGTTTTTTCAGAAACATCACAATTCGTTGATTTACTTTTCCTATAGTACCAACTCGATAGAAAAGAAACTTTTACAAAATTCGTACCTGGTTATTTAACAAATATTTCTTTCATATATTTATTTCCTCATGTGGCAATTTTCCTGAGAAAATAATTTGGTGTTTGCATGTATACAGAAAGCAGTAGATTTCGTTTGCCATTTTTCAGTTTTTGTAATGTGTAGGTACTGGATTCAATTCCTTGTTGATCCTACACCTTTTTATTCCTCTTTTTTCCTTAAAGAGAATTAGTTACTTATCTGTGAAAGAGAGTTTATAGCATTTTGAAAACAAGTAGTTTTTCCCATACTTCAAACTTTTGAAAAATAATACTTTTAAAGTTTCGAGTTTCCCCTGAGTGTAGGAAAAAATTATTTTGAATATCCGTGTGTGTTCTTTTTTCTTGAATCCTTTTGGTCGTCAAATGTTTTCAAATAGCTGGGTTTTTTTTGTTTTGTTTTTTAGAGTAAGTCCTTGTCCAAATATTCATTATTCAGTTGTTGTAAGCATTTGCTGTAGGTTGATCCAGGAAGTTCTTGAATCATCCTCGTCAGCCAGTTGTTGTAGACCCGTGCTAGGGGTCACAAATGAAAGAAACCACAAGTAGTGTAAAGTGCATAAAATATAATATGTATTTATCATAAGGAATACAGGAACCACTAAAGTGGTATGAGAGGAACGTGTTCGTAGCATGTTTTTAAACATGGTATGAATGTCTCCATTTAGTCTCTGAAACCAGTGGTATTCATAGGACTGGCTGATTCCACTTAGTTCTTGAATAGGAATGATTTGTACCCCACAACAATTAGGTTTTGAATATCAGCATAAAAGCATTTGCCATGTCAACCTGAAGAGTCGTGATACAACAAAACAGTTGTCTGGGGATAACAATACATATGTATGTTTTTCAATTATGGCTGGCTTCCGGCCAGTTTGAGCTTGCATTCAAATGTATACAAACAAATGATATAAAAATAAACTCGGCCAACGAAAGCATGTGGTAAGAGATAAAATATGGCTAACTCTCACGTATGGTACAGCTGGAAATGTCTTTTCAATTATTAAATCATTTCGCTCTGATAGGTTCATAAGAGTAGTGGTTGATGGCCAGAAGTCAGAAGCTCATAGTATTAATACTGGAATCCCTCAGGAGTCCATCCTGTGTCCAACTCTCTTCCTGATCTATATTAATGATCTTCCAAATCACATCCTTAGATCTTTCATAGACATTTTTACTGACGACACTACTATCTATGGCACCACATCGAAGACCATAAACGACCAAGTTCTCTCTGATTCTCTCTCCTTGAGCATGTGGTACATTGGGGTAAAAAGTGGCTGGTTACTTTTAATGCATCTAAAACCAAGCTTCTATCTTTGCATCATCAACGTTCTGATTCCCATCTGGCATCAACTGAAATGAATAGCTCTCGTCTTGGGGAGGCTCCATGTTTTGACAAGCTTCTGGGCTTGACCTTTACTCCTGATCTAAAATGGAATGCATACATCAAATCCGTTGCCAAGGTCGCTGGAAAAATGATGGGATCCTTCTATCGATCCAGTAAATATCTATCTGCTGATGCAATTCTCTACCTATATAAGAGCCAGGTACGTCTAAGGATGGAGTATTGCTGTCACATCTGGGCAGGAGTTGCTAGGAATAACTCATCCTACCTTGACAGAGTTCAGAATAGACTTCGTAGCCTAGTGGAGGATGTCCTTTTCACTTCCCTGCAACCTCTTTCTCACAGAAGAGACGTTGCGAGCCTGTCTCTGTTTTATCATTATTTTCATGGCAAGTGCTCCTCTGAGTTCCAATCCATGGTCCCCTCCCCTTGCCAAACATTCACGAGAAACACTCGTTTGGCTGTAAACACTATCAATAATTTCCCCTACTCTTTATCTGTGCCTAAACCTATAAACATAGATTCCATGAACAAAGCTTCTTCCTAAGAACTGCACACCTGTGGAACTCTCTTCCGTTTATCTGCTTTCCAGCTGACTACAATATGGCCGTCTTCAAGTCCAATGTAAACAAGTTCTTGATGAGCCGTTCCCCTTAATATGATTTATCAAATTTACACTTCTAATGATTACTATGATATTGTCCTTTTGACCACTGTATACTCTTTAACCCTTATCCTCGAGTGGCCTCTGGGCCTTGATAAATGGTGATTCCTTTTTAAAAAAAAAAGTTACGAATGACCACAACAAAAGTAAGGGCTTATTCATTTTTTGCGGACTGTTATCCTCCTCTTCATAATTGTTATTCCATCATGTTTTAGCCGACTCATCCTCTGGCCTTCTTCAGGTGATTAACTGGGACGGGATAAAAATGCGAAGTTCTGTAACTGTATACTCAGTAATTACTGCCTTCCATAGTTGTTGTTGTCTCACTACGTTTTGGCCAATTAATCCTCTGGCCTGCTTGGCTAGGATTGAAACTGCTATCTTCAGACAATGCTGAAACTGTAGCGACTCAATGATGGGATGAGTCGGCCTAAACAACAAGAACTATGAAGATGAGGTTAACAGTCCGCAAAAGACTGAATACAAAAATTGTGAAGCCTCATCTCAAAGGATTAAAAAAAAAAAAAAATAGTACATAAAAGCAAGGTTGACTTCAGAACATGTCCAACAAGATTAGCTAATCTCAATTCAAATGAAATCAGGCTTTTAATTAAAATAAAATTAAGTATTTTGATGACACAATGAACAGCATGGGACTTTATGAATATCCTTCAGACTCCATAAAAAAAAAAAGAAAAAAAAGATCCCTATGGAAGCCACAGATCAAATGGTTATATTTTTGTTGCTGCACCAGTATCCAATTGATTAACTAAAGCAGACAAACTCCCATCTTCAACCATTATATTTAATTTATTTTATCTTTTGAAGGCCGTGGACTAACTGTCATTAATAATTGTGGCATGGTCAGCAGTGTAACTGGTGCGACCACTATTTAGCAGTCTCAATTATCGCAGTTGCTTCTGGTGACTCAGAATTATCATAGTTATCTCTTTTGGATTATATTAGAGTTATCTCCCTTGATTTATTCTGACAAACATTAGTGGAATGCACTCTCCTGCCCAGAAATTCAGAAAACTTATTCCATGCACGTATAGAAATTCAAAACCAGGTTCTATCATTTTTTCTGGCCAGCCTTCCAAAACATGGTTCGATTGACATACCATTTCTGTAACTGTAACAAACCTTGATGCTGTATCCATCGGATGCCTTTTCTGGTAGCAGTCATCTGGACTCTCAGAACTTCACAACCTAACAGAAATGGCAGTTTTATTTACTTATTATCTTCAGACCTAGACAACATATTGTTTCTGGATTTTTGAGATGAGGATTGGTTATTCATATTATTTGGATTTATTGGACTACTGTTCTCATCTTGAGTGTGATTTTCACAACGTTTTGGTCGATGTAACCTCCGACCTTCTTCAGGTGTATCTTGTCGAACTCAAGAATTTGGACGGAATTTCGAGCGGAACACTTTATTTATTTCATAGGAGTTGTGTGTTCTTGTTCCGTCAGCTTTGACTGGATAGAGGTCCTAAGTAATTCACAACTGTATTTTTTTCGGTCGCTCACACTGAGGATTGAACCATCAACCTTTAGGAGAATATTACTTTTTACAATTGATTTTTCCAAGTACTCTAACCAGTGTGCCACGGTGTGCACTACTCCCACGAAGTAAATGAAAGGTTCTGCTCAAAATTCCGTCCAAATTCCCGGGTTCGACAGAAACATTTCAGAGTTTGACAAGATACACTTGGAGAAGGTTGGAGGTTACTGTTATGAATGTGGATTATCTCCCTTGATAATCCAAGACTATATAAGCTATATATTTCCACTTGTCGAGTAGACAAGTAGTCGAGTTCTTAATTAAATAATAAACTTATCGTCCTGTTCTCATTACAATTTATTAAATTAAAGAATGGAATATTTTATGGCACCAGAGCGATTTACAACAGATTCAGAAAGCAATTCAACCGACAAGTGCTTGAAACATTCGTGGGAGACGTTTACAAATTTTATCGAGGTTCTACATTCAGAAAGACCGGTACTTCCCATCAATAAGCATGCATTCCTAACCTCACACAGTCAATGACATTATCTCAGATTGCGTTACTTATGAAGAAGCAATCGATGTACTGGACATAGATAAAATCCAAAAATGAGATAGTTTCTAGACACCTACTTGCAACTTGCCGACAAGAAGCAGGTGAAACACTGGACCATTTCCTTAAGAGCGTTCGGACACCGGGCAAAGATTGCAGCTTCTGCCCAATAACGGCATTATTCGGAAGACAGTTCAATTGGCCACATCTAATAACAGATGTTCGATTGATAATTGGGAAAATCTCCTTCCTGTTGCATTATACACCATACGAACCCTATTGTGTACCGCCACGAATGCTCCAGACACAGCATCTAATGGCACTGTCTCCGTTGGGGCTCCATCAGATACTTTGGATGGGCCAACACCTGGATCCCTGATAGATGAAAGACTAGTACGGGAAAAACATGTTCACCCAGGTACTGACTCTGATGCGGCATGGTCTGCTCCTCTGAGAAGGAAACATTTCGGAGTAAGATATTTTAGGGCCCACAGACAGGCTCACACTGAGGAGCCTAACTGTTTGAGTACTTCGACCTTGAATCATGGATTGCCAAGGCGGTCACTGCGAGCTCCTAGGGAGCCTGGACATTTAAGGTACTTTCTCCCTTATGAGAGAGAAATTTGGTGGGGGGGGGAGAATGTTGTGAATATGGATTATCTCCCTTGAAAATCCAAGACTATATAAGCTATGTATTTCCGCTTGTCAAGTAGACAAGTAGTCGAATTCTTGTCGGTTGACATTCGGTACTCGTACTGGACTGGTGGCTGAAGTGTGGTGTCTGCTCAGATGCCGCACTCAAATTAATTGTCCTTAGTCAATGGAGGGGAAACCCTTTTATACTAAAGCAATTTTATTTTTGCAAACTACCAGAATGACCCTTTTGAGGGGAGCTGGTTTTCTCCCACATTAAAAACGACTTTGTGTCACATTTTGTTTCATGGGGAAACAAATAATGACAATCGACGAATTCTTTATTGAATAACAAAGATTACTAGACAGAAACTTATCGTCCTGTTTTCATTACAGTTACATTAACCGAAACATTGTGAAAATGACACTCAAGATGAGAACAGTAGTCCGATGAATCCAAATAATATGACTTGAATACAGGTTTCTTTATCAATCATATTGGGACTATAATGCACTCTGTCTTTTGTACTAATGTCTACGGTTCTCGTTTGTATATCATATATTAATTATCACGTATTTTTCATTTTCTTTTTTTACATTTGTCTTTGACACATTCTTTATGTGAGAATAAATTTAAGCAAACATTGTTAAAAACAACAGAGAACTTCTGCTTAAGTATATCTTTTTTTGGTACAAGTGCAGAGAGTGATCAGGACGTAAATAATAACGTTATTATTTAAAAAGCCATTCTTAACATGGGGAGGGGAGTGTGTTTCGTACCCATTCTATACTTCAACCTTACAATTGAATAAAAAAATATATCATAAAACTTTAATTAAACTTTGAAATACGATTTAAAAAATAGCGCAGATCACTCTCTGCACTAGCACCCCTTTTTTTTTAAAAACTTTTTTTGGTGTTGAAATAAAAAAAATACTAAAGTTCAAATGCTTTCTAAACTTCTTCGAATCATCAATAAACGAAAAAGCAAATGAACAAAAGCGCTGGAAAAAAGAAAATTTCAAAACGTAGCTGTTAAACGGGTTCGTGAAGTCAGATGCCAGGAGAATGTTTTCACACTGTTCCAGGAGAGACGTTAACAATTTAAATTTCGTGATGCCAAGATAAAATTGTATTACATTAAGCATTTTAAAATGTTATTACTGGTTTCATAGGCACTATTATTCATCATAGGTTGTTGAGTTTTGATGTAGATAGCTTCAGATATTTTTAATTTTTAAAATTTAGTTTCAGAATGTATTAGTTTAATGTTATTAATTAGGATTTGTCTTAAATCGGAACGGGGAAGAGTTATGTTTCTGCAGATGTTGGTAACTTGAGCTAGAATTTACAAAATGCATGGTGAAGCAGCAGAATAGGGTAGTTGCTGTAAAATCAGTGTAGCTATTAACTTTAATATTATTATGGGAGGTACGTTATCTCAAAGGGCATTTAAACTTTGCTTTTTTACCTGATGATGATTCGATGAAGAATCGAAAACGTCCGTGATGAATATGGAAATTATATAATTAAAAAAAAAATTTAGCACAAGAAAGCTGATAAGAAAAAATATTATAAAAGCAAAAACTAAACTCCGAAAACGTGCAATTTTTTAATACATGTGAATTTGCTCAGCAATTTTTAATAATTTTCAACTCAACAGTTTAAATACTGCCAAATTCCTTTAAAATTTTCAAAGGTTATAAAGTATTTTTTTCAAAATTTTTTGTTAATACAAAATGTCTGACTTGTTTACGAAAAAAAAAACCAACAAATAAACAAAAAGAAAACAATGGAATGCATTCTGGAGGATTTAATTTCGTATTTTGATTACTTTTTTAAATAGGATTTCTAAGATTTCATTTTATTTTAACAAATATTAGATTAAAATTATGGTACTTCTACAGAATTCAAACTGAACTTTTCATTAAATTTTTTATTTATTTATTTTATTTTATTGTTTACTTTTTTACAAATCCAAAGTTTTCGGTTCAATTCGGCAAAAATCAAATTTGGTCCGCTTCAAATTCCGTAGAAGCACCAAAATAAAATTAAAAGAAAAAGTAGAGGCGAAAAACACACACACCAACACGCGAGTAGTTATTTTATATTTAGAATTTAGTTTTATATATGTTAACTATTGTCTTATCTAAATAAAGAATTTTGGTAAAACAATAAAATTCATTTATTTTATGAATTTAAAACATGATTTAATCCTTGTGATTGATTAAAAAGTTCGTTGCCACCTTCAAAACATTGAAGTTCTTCAAGAATAAAAGTTCAAAATTAGTTATATAATAGGATTTTATTTTCAGACGAAAAACTACCAAAAGACAATAATTTTGAAAATAGTTCCCTTTTAATCAAAGTTGTGTTAAAATCTATAGATGTAAGTGAGGTTAAATAATGTTTTTTTTTTTTTAATTTCAATTCACAAAAACAAAACAAATAGAAATAAAAGGACATAAACTTACTCTTTACTTGGTCTTTGTTTTTTCTCTCGAAGAGTTTTTATTTTTACAAATCCAAGGTAGATAACTCTAATTCCTTCAAGAGTTACTTCCCTTGATTCTTTAAATTTTTTTTTTTTTAGTGATTTTTAACTATTTTATCAGAAACAAAAAGTTAATTTCAAATAATAGCAGTTTTTTTTTTTTGCATACAACTAGATCGCATGCAAAACTCGGTGCTTGTTTACATTGGTGATCTTTTAAAGTAAAAGTATCCAAACTACGGCCTGTGGGCCAAATCCGGCCCACCAAAGTATTTAATCAGCCCTCCCCCTGCCGTCGAAGCTCTGGGAAACATTCAGGATTTTTTCTTTTTAATTAATTTTTTTTTTTTAATTTATATATATATATATATATATATATATATATATATATATATATATATATATATATATATATATGGAAATGTGTGAAAATAGTGTGGCAGTTTTTCTTTTTGTTCAGAAAATTATTAAAAGAATGGGTTTTTAGGGAACCAGTTTCATTAAAAAGCAAATCTAATTAGCAAAACTATAAATCACGTCTAGAGCATTTTTTTTGTGTGTGGTGGTGGGGGGGGGGGGTCAGCGTAGCTCTAAAAAGTTAGCAATATTGCCCCACCCCCAGTTTGTAAACTTTGGAGACCTCTGTTTTAAACCAATGGATTTTAGGTGAAAACATTATCACGCACTTACGTGTTATATCGAAATTAGTATAAATTTTAAAAATTATGAAAAATGATCCGTAGAAAAATGATTACAAGTAAAAACAGAATTTATCGAAATAGCAAGTTTTATCAAATGTTTTTAATATGGAAGGGTTTGAGACAAATTCAGTATAACAAACTGAGATTAGATACCTCTCTTACTTAAATTACTCTCTAACAGGCACGACAAGAAAACAAATGCACACATATCTAAAGAAATGGCAGAAACACTAGAGGATAACCTCAATCTGTAGTGGAATGGGAACAAAAATGGATGGTTACATTCAATGTTACCAGGACTAAACTTGTTTCCTTCAATAATTACAAGAAACCACTCTACCACCAATAGCAAAGATTCATTATCTGAAAGTACTTCTTTTAAATTCCTCGGCCTAACGTTCACAGGAAACATGAGTTGGAACAATTACATTGAGATCATTGCCAGGACCGCTGTAAGGAAGGTAGGCTCTCTCTACCGTGCTAGAAAGCTACTAATGCTTGAAAGTATCATGTATCTCTATAAGGCCACTATTCGTCCATTTATGGAGTATTATTGTCATATTTGGGCTGGTGCATCTGCTACTAGTCTCTCGGTCCTAGACAAGGTCCAAAAGAGAGTCTCCAACTTGACAGGTCCTGAACTGTCATCTAAGCTTCAGCTTCTGTCCCACCGACGAAATGTTGCATCGCCTGTTCTACAAGTATTTTAATGGTGAATGCTCTGATGAACTACAAGAACTTGTGCCCCCATAATGTAAATACCCTTGACAAACCCGACAAGCAGCTAAATCCCACCCCTACACAGTAAAGATCCCCAGATATAAGAGAGCTTTCTACTCCAGTAGTTTCTTCCCCAGAGACTTTGGAATTCCATCCTGGGTCCCTGCTTCCCCAACTGTACTGACATGCAGAAGTTCAAGTGTAACGTGAACCGACATGTTGCTGCCCAACTCCCTACATAGTATCACAGTAGCTTATATCCCTGATAGTAGCCCCTTACACCAAAGTAGCAATGTGCCTTGTTCGGGGTGCAAATGTAATTAAAAAAAAAAGAATTAAGGGTTCGCCATTTTTAAACACAATCTTAGACAGAATTGTTGATGATATTTTTGTTAAATATATATCTAGCACGTGTTTTATTAGATGATTGTTCGTAATTTTTGGAACTTATATTAATTTCGACATGACATGTAAGTACATAATAGTGTTTTCACCTGAAATACGTTTGTTCAAAACGACACCAATCAACACAGGCACCAAAATATGTACTTTCCTTTGGAGCAAACAAACAGATGAACCTTAACAGTGGACTTTTTTTTTAACCTTTGAACTTTAATTCAGTCCAGAAACTAAGTTCTCAGCTTAAAGATTTCAAAATCATATTCAGATTTTAAACAGTCACATTAACTTACACTGTTAAGCAGGATATTAGAATAGTTCTGGAGCGTGAATTTCTACTATGTCACTTTCGTTACGGGGGGGGGGGATTGCTGAAAGATTAGCATTTAGGGTTTGATCATCTCGAAAAAAGCAGAGAAAATAATTTATTATACATTTTTTAAATGTCAAAGAACTACTAGGATGATTCATTAAAAAAAATGTCAAATAGCAATTATGATAATGCAGTTCATAATGTACTTTCAGAGAAACCCAACTGTAAAGACTTATTTTTTCTTGCAGAAAAATGTCCCTGCTAGACGATTTGGTTACACACTGACTAATTAACTTGCTGGGTGCATTGATTGCTTCTTTCACCAGAAGAACTACTTCTGCCCCTTTTGGATTCACAGAGAGAACCCTGGAGGCAACGAGGAAAGACGTCTTCTGTATCTATCGACTGGATGTTCAAGCATCCACTAACTTCGGCTGAAAATAACTGATGATAGATTTTCTGGGACCCAAAGAACTTTCTAGTTTTCCTTTCTTCACTTGGGCATTCTCCCACTTTTTTCCGCCAATATTAAACGATGTACATAATTGAATAAATCCTTTTGTTTTTTCTTATAGATAAAGGTTTTTGTTAAATACTACTTACAAATAGAAGTGCATCTTTAATTATGAAAGCTGCACCGTCATGAAATATCATTATAATCCATCGTGATGGCTTTTTCTGGTTCGTCGTCTTCTACTTCTCTTCCTCTACTTCTTCTACAAAGGCAGTTGATCCTGAAACGAATGACATGCAGGGATATGCCTGACTCAGAAACCAAGACTACCCACAATCAGAAATTCACCATCTTTTATGCCCCCACAAGGCTCACACATATGCAAATGAGTACAGGTCTCACTTTCCATCCAGTTGTGCATGTGCAGTGCCATTTCTGCGTCTGCCATTATGACGTTCGCCTCGTTACTCATTATCTACATCCACTTTGTAACAATTCACATTTCTTTTTTTTTTAATTTTATGGAAATCGCTCCAGACAAAGCATGAAATCACTTGATGTAAGAAGCTAACAAGAACAAAAACTGGAATAGATACATTGAGAGCATTGCTAAGGCTGCTGCAAGGAAGGTTGGCTCCTTCTACTGTGCTAGAAAACTACTTATGCCTGACAGTATCCTATACCTCTATGAGGCCACCATTCGCCCATGTATGGAGTACTGTTGTCACATCTGGGCTGGTGCATCTGCTGCTTGTCTCTCGCTCCTGGACAGGGTTCAAAAGAGAGTTGCCAACCTGATAGGTCCTGAACTGTCATCTAGGCTTCAGCCTCTGTCCCATCGACGAGATATTGCATCCCTCTGCCTATTCTACAAATACTTTAATGGTGAATGCTCTGACGAACTGCAAACACTTGTACCTCCCCGACGTAACTACCCCCGACAAACCCGACAAGCTACTAAGTCTCATCCCTTTACAGTAGAGATCCCTAGGTGCAAGAAAGCCTTTTACTCCAATAGTTTCTTCCCCAGAACTGCGGGTCTTTGGAACTCCCTTCCGGGATTCTGCTTTCCCAACTGCACTGATATGCAGAAGTTCAAGTGTAATGTTAACAAACATCTTTCTACTCATCTCCCTTCATAATGACCCCGCTAATTAAGTCCTTGATAGTAGCCTCCTGCTTCAAAGTGGCACTGTGCCTTGTTTGGGGTGAAAATTGAATTAAAAAAAAAAAAAAAAGATGATTATTGGAAAGACTAGCGATGCCTATTGAAATTAGTCTTGAAAAGACCAAAGTAGGAGGAAAACAGTCAGCAGGAAGTCAATTCCACAATCTTGCAATTCTTGGAAAAAAGCTACCGGAATAAGTTGTATTACAATGAGGTAAAACAGAGAATTGATGGAGACAACTAGACCAACGAGTCAAACGAGTTGGAACAAAGAAAACAGGGAATAAATAAGACAGTTGTATTTATAAAAAAAGACTGAGACTATTAACATCACATCTGTGAGAGAGAGGTTGCATAGAAAGATGGAGGGGGCAATCAAATTGCTGATACGTTTCTGCACCTTCTCGTGAACCCTTAAATGAGACAGAGATTCACGAGCCCAAATATGACAACAATATTACATATTCAATGTTTCACTATCAATGTATGATTGTAAATTTTGTCTTTTCTCACATCAGAAATAAGTAAACGTGAATCAGCAAGATTACACAATGAAATGGATGTTCTTGAAGTTAATTTTGGTCCACGTTTTTGTGATGTTTTCCTCATTGGCGAAATATAGTCCTTAATTATACTGGTAACCACATATCGAAGGATTTCTTCCACTAGCTTAGCACTGGTGGGAAATTGTTATAGGCTCCTTCGGTTTTTTGACATACTATGGATATTCATTGTAGGGGTGCCTGCATGTGAAATTTTTGTGGCAGAAGGTGCGCAATCTCCAACCACACCTCTCCTGAGTCGACATTGTTAAATACCAGTGGCTAGTGAAGTGTATGTACAGGACGACTGGAAACAAATGCCGAGATAAACGGAGAACACAAACAGAGCCTAGAATTCTGTACCCATCTGGTACTAATCAGGCTGAACGTTGCTTAACTTCGGTGATATGACAAGAGCCTGTGTGTCCATGTGATTATGCCGCTGGGAAATATAAAACATGTTATAAGTGTACCATACAGGTTGACATAGGATTATCATAGTAGCCCCCAATGTCAAAATGGACCTGGTTGGCAGTAGTAAACTATTTGGCCCTTATAATTAACTAGCGTTAATAGTAGTTGGCAGTAGTAAACTATTTGGCCCTTATAATTGTTGGCAGTAGTAAACTATTTGGCCCTAGTTGGCAGTAGTAAACTATTTGGCCCTTATAATTAACTGGCGTTTTCCGAGTGTTTGGAGGTGTGTGTGGTTTTGGGTAAATCAAAACGAAAGAGTTGGCCAGGTGTTTGTTTAAAAAAAAAAGTTTTGATAGGTAAGTAGGAAGAATCGAAGTCGAAACCTTGAGGCGCAGTTGGAAAATAATAAAGTGTGAAAAAAAAAAAAAAAGTGCAACGTTAACCGCTCACCGACCAAGAAATAGTAGCAGAAAGATGTTTGAATTGACAGGTGCCCACAATAAAGTTAACTTTCGATTTGACCTCATTAATGAGGTCAAATAAAAGTAACGAAGTTAGCATTTACTGCAGGGCAGGTTTTTTTTTTTTTGAGGGGGGGGTTGTTTACTCAACTTTTTGGTTTTTATACTCAACTTTGGCTGAATTTGTTTCCCCAAGATGTTGGAGAGAAACCAGCTCCCCATAAAAAGGGGATTGTCCAAACTGAATAGCAATCGTCTGATATAAGGAATTTTCCTCACATTAAAGCTGATTGCTTCTGGACGTTCCCGGCGCGATTGCCGAGAAAAGTGTGTATTTATTTGCTCCCCCACCGACCAAATTAGGTACAAGGCCGATTTTTAATGTGATGAGTGAAGGGGAAATGGGGACCAACTCCCTGGGGTGTGGGGGAGCTGGATAGTGACAATTGGTATGAAGGGTTTCCCCTAATTGACTAAGGTCTTATATATGCGGTTGCCCCCACAAATGGTCTTTGCTTGCAGTATCTGCCAGAACAGGGTATTTATTTGCTCCCCCACTGAGCAAATTAGGCACAAGGCCGTTTTTTAATGTGGAGAGAGGGGGAGGGGGAAGGGAAAAGGAGACCACCTCCCGAGAGGTGGGAAATGGGAGCTGGATAGTGATTTACCAGCTGACCCATGTAGGGTTGCCCCTACATGGACCAGAAGATTGCCACAAGGGCAATGGTCGTTGCTTGCAGCATCTGCCGGAACAGATACTACACTGGGATCTTGTCACCCGGGCCATGGAGGGTGTGTGCTTATTTGCTCCCCCACCGAGCAAATTAGGCACAAGGCCGATTTTTCAATGTGAGTAGTGAAGGGGAAATGGGGACCAACTCCCCAGGGAGTAGGGGAGCTGGATAGTGACAATTGGTATGAAGGGTTGCCCCTACATTGACCAAGGTCTTATATGTGGGGTTGCCCCCACATATGGTCTTTGCTTGCAGTATCTGCTGGTCAGATACTACACTGTGATCTTGTTACCTGAGCCACGGGGGGGGGGTATATTTATTTGCTTCCCCACTGAGCAAATTAGGCACAAGGCCGTTTTTAATGTGGAGAGAGAGGGGGAGGGGGAAGGGAAAAGGGGACCAGCTCCCGAGAGGTGGGAAATGGGAGCTGGATAGTGATTTGCCAGCTGACCCATGTAGGGTTGCCTCTACATGGACCACAAGGGCAATGGTCTTTGCTTGCAGCATCTGCTGGAACAGATACTACACTGTGATATTGTCACCTGGCCCACGGAGGGCCAGGAACGGTTCCTAATTACAATGTCTCCCCACGGGAAAAAGTTAGACACCAGGGTCGTTTTTTAATATGGAGAAAAGAAACAAAAATAAAAATTGTCTCAGTCGTGAAAGATTTCTCCTCCACTGATAGAGAACAAGAAATTGAAGTGCAGCATCTGAAGAACAGATGGTATTTATTTGCTCCCCCACTGAGCAAATTAGGCACAAGGCCGTTTTTAATGTGAGGTAAAAACCAGCTCCCCTAAAAGTAGGCAAAAAGGGGGCACTCTGGTTACCAAAAATAATAATTGTCCCAGTATAGAGGGTTTCCCCTCCATTGACTGGTACAAATTATCTTAAGTGCAGCATCTGAAGAACAGATGGTATTTATTTGCTCCCCCACCGAGCAAATTAGGCACAAGGCCGATTTTTAATGTGAGGAGTGAAGGGAGGGGGAAGGGAAAAAGGGGACCAGCTCCCGAGAGGTGGGAAATGGGAGCTGGTTAAAGGTCAGGCATGTGGGGTTGCCCCCACATCTGGTCCTTGCTAGTCATAGCTAGTCCTAGCTAGTCATAGCTTGCAGTATCTGCCGGAACAGATGGTATTTATTTGCTCCCCCACTGAGCAAATTAGGCACAAGGCCGTTTTTAATGTGAGGTAAAAACCAGCTCCCCTAAAAGGGGTCACTCTGGTTACCAAAAATAATTGTCCCAGTATAGAGGGTTTCCCCTCCATTGACTGGTACAAATTATCTTAAGTGAAGTATCTGCCGGAACAGATACTACACTGTGATCTTGTCCCGAAGGCCAAAAACCTATACAGGCTTAGGCAAAAGTGGAGATTGCCTTCCACATGGACAGTGTTCTTCTTGCTCAACCTATAAATATCTCAGAACTTTCTAGTGTGCTCTTATGAATCACGCACCAAACACTCCGCGAGTGAGAATATGCAAGTGCAAAAGAAATTAGATCATAACTATGTCACTTGTACAAAACTAATTTCTGGTTTGATTTCAAGTTTAAAGACAACTGTCAAGTATTATGGTCCATTTGTGCCCACCGATTAAAAAGAAAACATAAATTTTCACACAGGCAACTCTTAAAAATAGAGTCTTATAAAAAAAAAAATTTTCAAATTTATTTCATTTCTCTCTTCCACTTTTAATTGTTTCCTGCTAATAATTGCAGTCGTTTTAAATGCTTATTTCATCTCAGGCATTAATTGGTTTTACGAGTATTTAAAATTTTCCAAGCAAGATGGCTGGTGTCTTCTCTCTGAAAGCGTGGATAAGCCTCGATTTCGATTTTAGGGCGCTTCTCTTTAGCATCTTTTTTTGGGTGGGTGGGGGTTTAAATCTTGTTCTTTTTTTAAATTGCTGTTTTGTGGTTTCCACTACTCCTTTCACTTTACTCTTTCAAAAAAAAAAAAAAAAAAAAAAAGGCGCATTTGGGGCTCTGTCCCTAGCCACATCTGTTTATAAGGTCGTATCTCTGCAAGCAGCCCTTGCCATCCCTGTTGGATCTTTTTGTGTCATTCACCATGACAATTAACCAGACTGCTAACGCTCTTGTCTACAATAATAAAAACAACGAAGGAGATGATAAAGGTTTCCTGTCTACTTGCATTTCATCATCATCGCCTACAGCTGTCTTATAACAGCCATAATCATCGCAGTGGCAACAGAAACAACCGCAGCAGCATATAAAATAAAAATTAACATCTCTAAGTGAAAGACCAGAGTACATTTCGGCATCACCCTACAATAAAGACTTATCCTTTTCTGTCGATTCACTCAATCATGAACCGTTCCTAAAAATGGCGGTATTTATTTCAAAGAAATAAATACCGCCATTTTGTTGCACACACGAGTTTATTTGTCTTTTATTTTATGTTTCATTATACATCTCATTCATTTATTACCTTGCATTTTTATTTTCTTGTTAGCAGATATCGTAGTACACATGCATAAGGAATCTATATATCTATAAAAAGTGAAAATGTCTGTGTGTGTGTGTGTCTGTCTGTCTGTGTGTGTACATTTCCCTACTTAATAACTCTGTCAATTTTCAGTTTACAGACTCGAGATTTGACATAAAAGGTATTGAGATTTGGGAAAATCTTTTTAATCGATTTTCGGCCAGAATTTTGGTTGTTAAGGGATCAAAGTTCAACGATTTGACCTTTGAAAATTCTAACAAACTCCTCCACTAATTTGGGGTCTAAACACTTGAAATTTTAGATATAGGTTACTTGGACATGGATCAAATTTTATAATTTCATTTGTGCCCAAAATAATGAATGCTAAGAGGTTATAATTGGGGTCAAAATTTAAAAAAATTTGATCTCTGCGGTCTCTACCAAATTACTGAGCTAATTTTTAGTCTAAACATTTGAAATTTTACGTAAAGTGTATTCAGATGTAGGGAAAGCTTTTTAATCATATTTTTGCTGAAAATTTAGCTTCCAAGGGGTCAAAGTTCAAAAGCTTTGACCTTTGCGGTCTCTAGCAAAGTATTAAGCCAGTTTTGGGTCTAAACATTTGAAATTTTACACAAAGAGTATTCAGACATGCAGCCAGATTTTTAATCAGTTTTTGGGCGAAAATTTGACTGCGAAGAGGTCAAAGTTGAAAGAGTTGATCTTTGCAGACTCTACCAAACTCCTCTGCCAATTTTGGGTCTAAAGACTTGAAATTTTAGATATAGGTTACTTGGACATGGGTCAAACATTTTAATTTGATTTGAGCCTCAAAAAACTAAATTATAAGGGATCAAAATTGGGGTCAAAATTTAAAAAAAATTGATGTCTGCGGTCTCTACCAACTTTTCTCTATAGTAGTTAAGGAAGCCTATTATATAGAAAGGCATTACCGTACATATTCACACTTTTTAATATATACATATTGTTGTGGTGGCACACATTCATTTGCATATGTGGATAGTAATTACACATAAATAGGAAGACTCAGTTAGTCTGAGTGTGTGTTCACCAGAAGCCACCGAAGGCCGCCGAGAGCAGATATGTTTCTCCAGCAAAGACTCTCTTATTTGACACCATTATGTAAATATCCTGTAAATATACCTTTTCCTAATACACTTCTTATTTGATCTATACTTGTTTGTTGAGTCGTCATTTGTATTGCTTTCTACATTACTTGTTTCAACCTGCAAACTTAACAGTGACGATGAGGATAAACGTCAAATATAACAGTTTGACAAAGAAATGGAAAGAACTCACTAAAAAAAAAAAAGAATAACGCAACGGTTGACCTTTCTAAGGAATACAAGTTTTGACGAACGAAATAGTCGTAAAAACGGATTTTACGCTAAAGAGAAGTTCGACTCAAGTGCAAAAAATGATTAATTTAGCGAATATTGGAAAACTGTAAAATATTTTCCTCGCGAAGTACAACACTAAAAGAAAGAAACGGTTGTTTCCCAAATTCCAAGAATAAAAACTACATTCAGGTTAAAAAAAAAAGTAACCTCGATTAATAGTATTTTATTTACTAAAATACTAGTCGAAAAAAAAAGAGATAAAGCAAAACCTTTAATTGCAGTCTCAAAGAAAAAAACAAAACTCAAACGTGTCAAAAGAAAAAACAAAAAAAAAAAAAATGACGATTTACGCCGTTTCCCGTGGAATCCATCGTAAAAAAAAAAATAACAAACTGTAAAAGTGAATTTTTGTAAAACGACAAACAGATTCGTATTACTAAATTACGAAGAACAGATTCGTATTACTAAATTGCAAGGAAGTAACATACGAGGAAAAAAAATGTTCCCAATGGATTTCCTAAATTGCTGTAAATACCAACTAAATACTTTTTGGTAAACCAAATTTTTCTCTTCAATATTTAAAAAAACAATACCAGTTAAACTAAAATCAAGGAAAGATTTTTTTTAAACTAAAGTTGTCACTGGATAACGAATATAAGACAGTAAAACGTCACGCAAAAAAAAAAAAAAAAAATTTAAATGTAGTCCATACATTTTATTTTTTTCAATTGTGACTCGAGTTGAAAAACTTCTTTTTTTTTCTATGGAAAGAGTTGTACTTAAGTTCGGCTGTTATTTATTAAGAAATGCCTAAAACGGAAAAGTAAAACGTATTTTGTGGTTTCAGCAAAAGCCTCAGTTTTATGTTGTGGTTGGATGAGCTTGACTCGCTAGCGAAGTGAGAAAATATTATTCGAGCAGGGATATTACTATTGAAAACAGGAACTATGAACAATTTTTTTTGTAACACAAGCCATTTTATATGGTATAGATATTGTGTTGCATGTGAAATTGTACAATTTTTCTTTGTAACTGCATTACTGCTACTGAAGGATACAGAAAAAAAAATGGACGATCTATCTAGAATGTTAATGCAATTTTTGCAGACACAACAAAAGGCGCAATCCGAGCTAGATGCACGTAGAGAGAAGAAATTATTGAAATGGCAAATAGAACAAGAAGAAAGGCAGAAGAAATTACAACTTGAACAAGAAAAAAGGCAGAAGAAATTACAATTTGAATATGAAGAAAGGCAAAATGAATGTTTTGCTAAAACACTGAAACTATTAAAGACTAATCGAGAAAATGTCGACCATACTAATTTCTCGCATACAACTATATTTAATAGCATGGACACATTTAATTATGTGCCGGAGGAAGAAAAGACTTTTGAAGCATACTATACAAGATACGAGGATGTCTTTTAACTGGACTGCAAAAGTTGGCCAAATAGCCAGAAACTGAGCCTTTTACTCAGGAAGTTGGGTGTAAGAGAACACAGCAAGTTCGTAGATTATATACTACCTAAAAAAACTACGGAATTAGATTTCATGGAAGCTGTAAAATTACTAAAAGAATTATTTAATCCGAATATATCTCTTTTTCATAAGAGATGGTTGTGTATGAATCTAAGGAAGATGGACAACCAAGATTATTTGACATACGCATCAGTCGTCAATAAAAACTGTGATAATTTTAAGCTAGCAGAACTAACAATAGAAGATTTCAAATGCCTAATCTTCGCACAAGGGTTAGTCTCCATGAAAAATGCAGAAATACGCAAATGAGTGTTGTCTAAACTGGAATCTGAGCAAGATTTAACACTTAATATATAAATATGCACATAAATTTATGAACAGTACATAGGTCCCGGGCAAAGCCGGGCTGAACTGTTAGTGTTCTTTAAAATATAGTTTGTTGAAATATTAAATTATTTCGTTAAAAGGACATTACTTGCATACAACAGAAAAGGAAGTAGAATTTTTCTAAACATAATTACATTTAAGTCGAGTTCATCACGGCTGGATGTAATTCTATATGGTTCTTTATATGAAGAAGCAGAGATTTGTGACCGATCATGCCTGGTAGAGTTCCTCCATAAATCGTGAGTAACAATAATGCATATTTTATGTTCTTCTAGATTGTGTTACATTTGAACATAGCATTTTTAATAAATGTGTAAAATTGCATCAAGTTCAATTTCCTCTTCCAATTTATATATATATATATATATATATATATATATATATATATATATATATATATATATATATATTACATTTTCACCCCAAACAAGGCACATTGCCACTTTGTTGTAGGGGGCTACTATCAGGGACATAGGCATCAGGGGTACTGTGTAGGGAGTTGGGCAGCAAGATGTCGGTTCACGTTGCACTTGAACTTCTGCATGTCAGTACAGTTGGGGAAGCAGGGACCCGGAAGGGAATTCCAAAGTCTAGCTGTTTTGGGGAAGAAACTACTGGAGTAGAAGGCTTTCTTACATCTAGGGATCTCTACTGCAAAGGGGTGGGATTTATCTGCTTATCGGGTTTGTCGGGGGTATTTATATCGAGGGGTCACAAGTGCTTGCAGTTTTTCAGAGCATATATTATATTATCTATATATCGATAAAAGTGAAAATATGTGTTTGTGAGGATACTTCTCAATCTAGACACTCAACGAATATTTGATCTACAGACTTGAAATCTTGTATATAGAGTTGTTGCAGGGCCGAATGTCAATGACAATCAACCCTACAACTAAAAGACAACAAGAAGAAGATTAAAAACGACAATAGCAAAGAAGAGATGACAAACGCAGTGGGTTCCGTCATGAACGAATATGAATCCATCCAGGTTTATTTTTCATAAAGAAACTAAATGGTGGTAGGAGGTCTCAAGTTCAGGGTTGGAATCCAGCTTGATGTTTGAA
This sequence comes from Euprymna scolopes, assembly GCF_053919585.1. Taxonomy (NCBI): domain Eukaryota; kingdom Metazoa; phylum Mollusca; class Cephalopoda; order Sepiida; family Sepiolidae; genus Euprymna; species Euprymna scolopes. The sequence goes on along the minus strand of NC_136511.1, from coordinate 77,028,719 downwards.
CTGGCACAGCTACGAGGTTGTCGCTAGTGACTATGGGAAACACATGCTGGCTTGAGAAGTTGTACTGCTGGGAATCAAGCGCATCGACGGAGAGTGGTCGCTGCTGCTGCTGCTGGGTTCAGCTATCAAGTGGGTGGACAGCAAGAGGCTGCTGCTACTACTGGGTTCCGCTGTTGTCGGGAAGGTTGTCTATGTGTGGACATGACTGCTGCTGCTGAATTAGGTTGGTCTGCTGACGGACCCAGCCTCGCCATGCAGCAATCTAGCCATGACTGACTGCTTGTTGAAAAAAATGCTGTATTTATACTCGTCTGGTGGACATAGTTGTATACACCATGGCTTTGCAGCACTGGTCGTCATTTTTTGTTCTTGATTTGTGTTTGTTTTTGTGTCTTCAAAGTGCTGTTGGGAATCATCTGGTAGAGGTTTATATTCGTGTGTCATACCAAATTGAAGCTGGGAAAGTTGTGAATATTATTCTAGCGAGAATTGTGCTATTCAGAGTTCCACAGAATAATCATTCACATCAAAGTACTTGTCGGAAGGGCCGTCGGCTGTGGTTTTTATGTTTTGAATTGGGATTCTTTTTTTGGTAAGCGGTTTCTTTTGGTGTAAACCGTGACAGAGTATTCAGAGATGTAAAAAACATTTTAATCGGTTTTCATCTGGAAAAAGAAGCTGCTAAAGGGTAAGAAATTGAAAAATTGGTACATGGGGTCATCGGATTTTTATCTGCTTGTCAACTGTTTCACAAGGTTTGAAAACATTTTTTAAAGATTGTCGTAAGCTGGTCTAATGGTTATCATACTTGACTCACTGTCTTTACATTTTGGCTTCGATCTTAACTCCAGTATTTTTCTTTTTACTTACAAGAAATGAAATGTTTAGAGGAAAAAAAACATAATACTAGCACGCACATCGTCTCAGTTTCTTTCCATTTTTTTTTTTTTACTTCATTTTTTTAAAGGAATTTAACGTTACGTTTAATACCAGGCAACGCCAGGTATATCTTCTAGTATATAGATAATGTGTGTGTGTGTGTTCTTTCATACAGGGTAGTGAAATGCAGGTATATAATTGCCAACAGAGATAATGAGAATTCCTGACCAGCTTAAAAACATGCTAGCTGTTTTGCATGTCGGGCAGACATTTTACACCAAAAAGAAGAAGAAAAAAAAAACATATTTAGGATTGAGGATTTTTATAATTGGAACTAATTTTCATGCATGGGCAACTGATCTGCATGTACATTTTATGTTCTTTTATATTGCGATTATAGTTGTGGAAAAATTCACAGTTATCTCCCTTGCTTTTATTCGGTATATATTCTGTATAATTGCCAATACCTATTATACTAATAATGGAGATTTCGTGCCGTTTACAGAATTCGAGACGATTATGTAAGGGAGATAACTAGCATCAACTAAGCAAAAATAATAATTTTTTGTGCAAGAGATAATTTGAGACGCTATAATAATCGATCAAACAATGAAGCAATTTCAAGTATCTCTCTGTTTGAAACCGAATTGTACAATTATTTCTTAATTTAACTATTGTACTAGCTTTTACTGCTCAATTCAGAGAGGCAGTAGTATATGTTCTGTTGTCATAATACCATACGGCCAGGCATTACTTACTTATTTCTTGGGAGTTGATGGTAGCGTAGAATCTATTTTGTTGACATAAGACCATCTTCCCAAGTATTTTCTTCTTGTAGTAGAGGGTAGAGTACGTCAGTAAGAAATTGTCACAATCGGCTGTTCAGTAGGAAACTCAACACTTATATATATGAGCAAAAATATGCGAGTGGAAGGACAATATTATTAGTAGTATTACAAATGGAGATTTGATATCTGTCTGTCTAAAGTCCAAACTATACTTCTATATTTGAAATTGTAACTATACTATTAGTTCTGTTACTAATGGAAATTGGGTATCTGTTTGATGATGATGATGATGATGATGATGATGATGATGATGATGATGTGAAGACCAATGCTCGTTGCCAGCTAGAAATAAATTGTAAGTAGCTGTTGCAATAATGCAAAATCATTTATGAATGTTATCAAAAAAGGTAGAAAGTATTGGAAATCTGTCCATAACAGACATATAGGAATTGCTACAGATGTAAAACACAAAGAAACGACACATGAAATTATGAAAACTGAAAGTGTATAATAGTAAGTTGCCTCCCCCCATAAAATTGTAGTGACTTATTGTTGTGGTTGCAAGGTTGAACAATAATTAGTAAGGAAATACAATGAAGACGCAAACAACAAGATAACGCAATAATAAGTGTATTAAAGAAAAGGTATATTTACAATATGTACAAATGAAGGTGTCGAGTCAGAGAGTCTTGGTGGGAGGACATGTACGCTCTTCAGCGTCACTTCCGGTGGCATTTGAGTAAGACACGCCAAGGCCAACCTAGGCTTGCCATTTATAGTGTTATGTTATTCGCATATGCAAATAAGTGGTTGCCACCACAACACCCCCCTCCCAAGATTTGAAGTCACACAGATTTCAATATCTTTTTCTTTTTGGGTTTACCATTAATGGTTCATTCACTTTTCTTTTCCTACCTGATCTTCGGGGTTCAGGTGCATTTTGAGGCGGTTCCAAATTAAAAGATTCGTATATGATATCTATGGTGTCATCCTCTTCGACTGTTGTCGTAACATCATCATCTTGTATATGACGTTTTTTTATCTGATTTAGGCGCCTTTTATGTATATTCTGTGGACCTTTAATCATGTATGTACAATCACCAATGCGTTTATCCACTACTCCACATTCCCAGTAAGATGTGTTATTTCTGTAGCACTTAAAATATACTCAATCTCCCGAGTTATATTTCTTTCTTCTCGTGTGTGTAGTGTTTCGGATAATTGCCTGCCTTGGCAATAGTTTGTCAAACGCTGATTTTACCTTTCTGGCAAACATTAGATCATGGTGATATGTTTGATGGTGTACTAGGATGTGATGTAATCCTATATACTTACAAGAATTGTTGCAAAGCTTTTTCTGTTGGTGTTCCAATGGATTTCTTTAATGCTCGTTTTAGCATGTCCACGAACCTTTCCGCGAGGCCGTTCGACCTTGAATGATATGGCGGAGTCGTGATGTGCTTCACTCGGAACGTGTTGCAAAATTCCTTAAACTCTGCGGATGTGAACTGCGTTCCGTTGTCAGTGACCAGTGTGTCTGGTACACCGAATCTTGCAAACAATTCGTGTAGGAACCCTATTGAGTTGTTTGTTGTTGGATTCCTGCAACGCATTACCTCCGGCCATTTTGTGAAACTATCCACTACAATTAAATAATAGTTTTCACCTACTAGACCAGCGAAGTCCATGTGGATTCTCGACCATGGTTGGTCGGTTTTCGGCCAAGGTTTGTGTACTATAGGTGGAAATTTTGCCGCTAACTGGCATCCTTTACATTTATCAATTGTTGTCGCTATGTCAGTGTCCATGTTACGCCAGTACACGTAGCTTCTCATTAACGACTTCATTCGATTTTTCCCTGGATGTCCTGTGTGGAAATCTCTTAACATCCTATTCTGCAATATTTTGGGTATTACCACTCTCTCGCTGTACAGTAACACATCGTCACATATGGAGAAAACTTCCTGCACCTTTGTGTCCGTTATAATTTTCTCTTTTATGTCCTTTATATATTCGTCTTTCTCGGCTTCCCTTTTAATGTCTGACAAAGTTATGGGTAGTTCCTTAATGATGTTTGTTACCATATTTTTTACTTCAACATTTGTCCGAATTGCTGCAATGACTGATTCTTCCAGATTGTGTTTCTGTGATATCAGTCTTGACAGTCCATCCGCATGGCAAATCTTTTTTGATGCTAGATGTTGTAGCTGGAAATCGTAATTAAGTAGTATTGTACCCCAGCGCAGCAATCTATTTGCGGTGTATACCGGCAATCCTTTTTTTGATCCATAGATTGTGATTAACGGTTTATGGTCGGTTTCAAGTATGAATTGTCTACCATATAAATATCGGTGAAATTTAGTCACGGCAAAGATTATGCTCAACGCTTCTTTTTTGATTTGTGAATATGCCCTTTCGGCTGGTATCAGCGTTCTCGAAGCGTGCGCTATTGGTTTTCTAGACCCATCCGGCATAATATGTTGAATGCATGCTCCTAAGCCGTAGGAGCTAGCGTCACTAGCGACGACTATTTTTAAGTTTGTGTCAAAGTGCGTTAAGAATAATTCGGATGTTAGTGCGCTCTTTATTTTGTCAAAAGCGGTTTGACATTCTTGCGTCCAGTTCCACAGTGTATCCTTTTTAAGCAGATTATTTAAGGGGGCTCGCAAGTTATGCATTCCTTCAATAAAAGATTGGTAATAACTTGCGAGTCCTAAGAAACTCTGCAAGGTTGTTACATTATCGGGTGCTGGCATATTTTTTATTGCCACAGATCTGTCTGGGTCTGGACGTCGTCCATGTTTGTTTATTATGTGTCCAAGATACTTAATCTCGCTCATACAAAAGTCACATTTACTTTCTTTTACTTTAAAGCCGAATTCTTGTATTCGAGTAAATACTTGTTTCAAATGTTCCTTATGTTCTTCTAGGGATTTGCTCCTGACAACAATGTCGTCCAGGTATGCACATGCGCACTCAATACCACTTAGCATGGTGTCCATCGCTTGCTGAAAGATGGTAGGCGCTACTTTGATGCCAAAAGGCAATCGGTTGTATTTGTATAATCCCTTATGCGTATTGATGCATAGTATTTTTGAGCAATTCTCCTCGACCGGTATTTGCAAATATGCGTCGCTCAAGTCTATCTTGGAGAAGATATTACCCCCATTCAACTTTGTGAATATTTCCTCTGGGCTTGGTAGGGGGTAATGGTGATCTTTTAATAGGGAGTTGAGCCCGGTCGAAAAGTCTGCGCACACTCTAACTTTGTCATTCTTTTTCTTTATGTATAAGGTGGGGGCTGCCCACTCGTTGTGTTCTATTTTTGATAGTATTCCTGTCTGTTCCAATCTATTTAATTCTTTATCAATCTTTTCCAACCCAGCGAACGGAACATTTCGCTTTTTTCTAAGAATTGGGCTGGTGTTTTCTTTAAGTTCAAACGAGGCCTTGAATTTATTGCAGCGACCTAAGTTAGTCGTGAATGCCTCAGGAAATAATTCTTTTAAATCGTCTTTTATATTTACTGTTGTTGGAGAAGAACATTCTAATTTTTTACAGAATGTATTGATTGGCTTATCCCATAGTCCGAATTTCTCAATTAAATCTATTCCAAACAGATTTTCACTATTTTTTAGTACGAATATTTTTAATTTCTTCGAAATCCCTTTCAATTTTATCGGGAGGACAACTTCTCCTTCAAATTTTATACCATCACCAGTTACCGTCCGGGCTGCTTTAATAGTTTTCATCATGGCCGGTTTTCCCAACTTTATCCCGTTCCATTGCTTTTCTTTGTAAAGTTCTTGGTTGGTGCATATGGTTTTCTAACTTTTCTTACATATGCCACTCCGGATTCTTCTATATTTTTTTAATCCTTTTTTAGTGTAATGGCCCTTTCACAGTCCTCTGCTAGTTTCTGGAGGGTTAAATCTTGCTCAGATTCCAGCTTAGACAACACTCGTCTGCGTATTTCTGCATTTTTCGTGGAAACTAACCCTTGAGCGAAGATTAGACATTTAAAATCTTCTACCGTTAGTTCTGCAAGCTTAAAATTATCGTAGTTTTTATTGACAACTGATGCGTATGTCAAATAATCTTGGTTGTCCATCTTTCTTAGATTCATGCACAGCCATCTTTTATGAAAAAGAGATATATTTGGATTAAATAATTCTTTTAGTAATTTTACAGCTTCCATGAACTCTAATTCCGCAGTTTTTTTTAGGTAATATGTAATCTACGAATTTGCTGTGTTCTGATGTACCCAATTTTCTGAGTAAGAGGCTCACTTTCTGACTATTTGGCCAATTTTTACAGTCCAGTTGAAAAACATCCTCGTATCTTGTGTAGTATGCTTCAAAATTCTTCTCTTCCTCAGGCACATAATGAAATGTGTCCATGCTATTAAAAATAGTTGTATGGGAGAAATTAACACTATCGACATTTTCTCGATTACTCTTTAGTAGTTCCAGTGTTTTAGCAAAACATTCATCTTATCTTTCTTCATATTCCAATAGTAGTTTCTTATGCCTTTCTTCCTGTTCCAATTGCAGTTTTTTCTGCTTTAATTGTGCCATTTTCTGCTTTTCTTCTTGTTCCTGCTGCCATTTCAATAATCTGTCCTCTCTCTTTTCCTCGCGGTCAGCCTGTGCCTGTATTTGTGTTTGCAAAAACTCGTTTTGTGTAGCTTGTCTGCGTTCATCCCGCTCAGCCTGTGCTTGTAAAAATTGCATGAACATTTTTGATAAGTCTTCCATGTTTTTTTTTTTTTTTTTTTTTTTAGTGTGTAGTTAAAAAAAAATATTGTACCATGTACAATATACACCGGTTTGGGTTACAACAAAAAAACAAATTGCTGTAAGCTCCTGTTTTCAATAATAATATCGCTGCTTGCGATAATATATTCTTTTTGCGAGTCACGCTAACAAAAAAAATAAAACAGGTTTATCTGGAATCACGAAATGGAATTGCCTTTCCGTTTTTAGGCACTTACTAATAAGTAACTCTTTCCACAAAATAAAAGTTTGGGTTTTTTTTTCTCTAGTATTTTAGTAATTAAAATACCTCTTAAATTGAGATTACCTTTTTTTTTCCGTGACGTTTTACTGTATTATCCGTTATTCAGTGACAACTTCAAGAAAAAAAAATCCTTTCCTTGAATTTTAGTTTTAGCTGTGGTATTTCCTTTTAGTACCGACGTCAACCAAAACATTAATTAAAAAGTCCTTTAGTTGTTGTTTTGTTTACGGAGAACAGTAATTAGAATCCACTGGTGAACTTTTTTCGTAGGTTACTTCCTTGCTTTTCGTAATACGGGTCTGACCTGTCGTTTTTGCGACAGAACAAAGTTCGCTTTTCGTTTGCAAGTTGGTCCTTTAGTAAGATTTGTCGTGTAGCGACAAAACAAAAATTCACTTTTACATTCGTTTGCAAGTCGGATTCCCAGAAAACGGCGTAAATTGTCGCTTTTGCCACGTTAGAGTTTTTTTGTTTTTTTTTTCACTTGAGTTGAAACTTCTCTTTAGCGTAAAATCCGTTTGCTCGTCAACACTTTGCATTCCTTAAAAAAAATGGTCAAACTTTACGTTGTACTTTTTTTTTTTTTTTTTTAAATAGTTCTTCGTCAAACTGTTATATTTGACACTTCATATCTCGTCGCCAACTGTTGTGGTTGCAAGGTTGAACAATAATTAGTAAGGAAATACAATGAAGACGCAAACAACAAGATAACGCAATAATAAGTGTATTAAAGAAAAGGTATATTTACAATATGTACAAATGAAGGTGTCGAGTCAGAGAGTCTTGGTGGGAGGACATGTACGCTCTTCAGCGTCACTTCCGGTGGCATTTGAGTAAGACACGCCAAGGCCAACCTAGGCTTGCCATTTATAGTGTTATGTTATTCGCATATACAAATAAGTGGTTGCCACCACAACACTTATGTCACACCACATCAAATAATCGAGAAGGGTCAAGGAGGATGGAAACACAGAGGAGAGAAAGCACTAACCAGACCTCCACTGGATGAGTGCGAAGAGGACTGCGACCATGGGGAGGTTTATTACCACCCAAATTCCAGTGAAGACCAATGGTCGCATATCAATAACATATCAATGGTAAATGGATGTTGCAATAATACAAACTAATTTGCAAAAGTTATCAAAAGAGGTGGTGAGTACTGGAAATCTGGGGAAATTTGTTGTCACTCAGACTTCAGGGAACACAAGAGGTTGTTCACCAAAAGAAATCTTTGATAATGACATGTGTGACTACTCCTAGTGAGTAAATAATAATAATAATAATAATAATAATAATGATAATAATAATAATAACTAGCAGGACCCGTGGAAATTCCACGGTAGTTAAAATCTTTTAAAACACATCAGTAAGAATTCCTTATAAAAATGAACGTATGGAAGCAAGTAGAACAAACAAAGAACTTTAGTTTAAACTTTTATTGAAGGTCAATGCGATCGTAACTGATGCTGTTGATATTGTCAGGAAGTACTGGTGATGATTGAGGCGGTGACAGGGACGTCGATCAGCTGCTTGGAGTGAGAATAGTGGTCAGTCAGCAGGTTCTTGGAAGTCAGATTGTGAATTTAAAAAACTGTGTGACATTGCTGACATCGATTTTGTGCAAGTTCTCATGACCCCAAGTTATTTAATATTTCAGGACATTTTGGATTACATGTGTGAGTAATGAATAGGTCACAGAAAACTGCCATTGCATCTTGATAAAGCTGTTGTAGATTCCTAGGACTTCCTGTAAATGTAGATGGTAGAATAACTGGTACACCAGAATAACCATCTTCATTCCTTGCTAAATGATCCATTAAGCCAGAATATTGAGCAGCTCTTAGTTGACTTTGATGGCTTTTAATGAAGTTAAATAAGCAACTGTCAACTTTTACATATGCGATAGACTTTTCTATTCATTTTGAATTTTATTCAATGAAGATTTGGAAATTCACAAATATTTTTTAAGTCGAATTATTGATATAGATTTCAATTAATGCATCATAACTTCCTGATAATATAAATAGAACACTTTGAATTTTCTGTACAAAAGTTTTTTTCCATAAAAACATTGTAATCTGTTATAATATTCAGATTCTTGTGTATTACATGCATAGAAAATGAAGTGTTTCTGTAAATCTTACGAAGTACAGTTAAATTTTTGATTTTTCGATAATCAAAATGATGTGAGGTAGGTTATACCTATCAACTTTATTGTCAATGTTATATAGTTAAGTAAGCTGGCTAATCAGCTATAAAGTAAGTTATTCCGAACTTTGATCTAACATTTTAATTAAAAAAAAAAAGAAGCTTAACATTTTCTTGTATCCTTTTTTTTTATATTAAGAAAAATGTAAGCATCATGCTGAAATAATAAAATGCCATTCTTAATAAGGGGAGAGGGTTTGACTATTCTAAACCTTCACCTAAATAAGGATTTAACGAAAAAAAATGTTTAAAATGTTCTTGTATCTTTTTTATAATTTTTGTTAAATAAGAAAAATCAATAAACTTTGATAGCACTATTGTAAGAATGATGCTGAAAGCCATTCTTAATATGAGGAGGGGGGTTAACTATTCTGAAACTTCACCTAACAATGTAAAAAAAAAATAAGGGAAAAATATATGTATGAACAATAAATATTTCTTCAGTTAAATAAAATATACTGTAAATCTTTAAATAAGGAATAAATATTTATTTAAACCATAATTATTGAAACAAAGTATTTTACTGCATAAAAAAACGGTTATGGGGAGAACGGTTAACTATTTTGAACCTTCACCTAAATAGCGATTTAATGAAGAAAAATTTAATGGTCTTGTATCTTTTTTTTTATAATTTGTTTTAAAATAAGGAAAAAAAAAAAAAAACGGTAAATATTCAGATACGCTACTACAGAACACCGACCACTCTAATTTGTTTTTTTATAGGTAATTGAGGTCGCTGACAACGAATCTGATAGTCAAACCTGGGGCAACTTTACCGTTTGCATCGTATTTACCCCTGAACCCACGAACTACTTTCCACCATTTTGCAGCTTCCGTTTATGCTACGCGCATGCACGTTGTAGCATAAATGACGGCTTCACCAAGCAAACTACGTTGGGGGGAGGGGATTTTTTTTTCCCCAGGACATAGAATTTTCTAATTTTCAAAAATACATTATAGCACTTTTTGGGTGGAAAATTTAAAATTAGCTGAAAAAGAAATAAAACCAGAAAAGGAAAGCACTCCAAGTTGGAGTGGGGGGGGGGTAATTTATCTGTTGGTTTTTTTTTTACCTGGAACATAGAATTTTCAAATTTTCAAAAAGTAACGCACCGACATTTACCAATTAGAACACCATTTAACATTTTCCGAAGATTTTACTGTGTACATTGGGGGCGTGAGCAGAGGGGGGGAGGCGGATGTGATGTTGGGGCGCGCGTGCCCCAACATCACATCCGCCCCCCCCCGCTCGCGCCCCCAATGTACACAGTAAAATCTTCGGAAAATGTTAAATGGTGTTCTAATTGGTAAATGTCGGTGCGTTACTTACGGAAAAACGTTTAACTAAACTGCAAAAGCACCTATTAAGCCACATAAGTTCTATAATTGAATCCCCCTCCCGCAAAAAAAGAATGAAAAACATAAAGATGTTTGGTGCTTATGTTTTTGTAAACCACATTAAAAACTACGTGAGACAAAAAAAAAAAAAAGTCCCCCAATTTGTTGTACTTTTCTTTAACTGTAAGTCATTAAAAAATTGTCAGTCCGTAATTTTTTGATTGGTACGCCATGTGAGAAGGCAGTTTGCTAGGTGAAGCAAGCCATTGTTCATGCTGCAGCGCACGCGCATAGCGTAAACGGAAGCTGCAAAATGGTGGAAAGTTATTCGTGGGTTCGGGGGTTAATACCATGCAAACGGTAAATTTGCCCCAAGTTTGACTATCAGATTCGTTGTCAGCGACCTCAATTACCTATATAAAAAAGAAATTAGAGTGGTCTGTGTTCTGTAGTAGCGTATCACCTAACAATGTAATGAAAATAATGGAAAAATTCTTCAGTTAAATAAAATATACTGAAAATCTTTAAATAGGAAATAAATATTTCTTTAAATAAATTAAATCGTAAGTAATGAAACACTGTTTTTATTTCATATTAAAAAAAATTGTTGTCCATTTTTTATAGTATTTAAATATGTATGCCCTGTCGGTGGGCATTATATGATGAATGCCTGTAAAAGAAGCAAAATAAAACGAACAAAACATAAGTAATAACTATGTAAACAACATGAAGCTGTATAAATGTTACAAAATTACTCGATTCGGCGTTAAATAATACGAAAAAGGATTGATATGCCGTAAAACAAAAACAAAACAGAACAAGACGTAAAATATGTTTTGACTCTGTATTTGCGAATGGTGACTTTGGTGATTTATTTAATAAAGTCATTCTTGACTTTTGTAACATGTGTTTCTAAACATATGTTTTGTTGTGTAAGGTTCACTCAAAAGTAAAAAAAACAAAAACAAGTGGCACAGTAAAAAAAAAAACGTACTCGTAACATTAAATGTAAAAAATATATTTATTACTGAATAAAATAGAATAAGCGTTCCTACAATAATAAACAGAAGACACCGTTAAAAATGTAAGTAAAATACTATACTATTTAAACTGGAACGATACCTTCTATGCATAACTGTCTTTAAAATAATCCGGAACCATAAATAGACAGTTATTATTATTTTTTTTTTTTTTTTGTTCGGGAACTTTTGGGAAATAAAAGGGTTAATGATTTTTAACTGATAAAGATTGAACAATAAAGGGAGATAATTCACATTAATTAATGTTTGCGATGATGATGACGCGTTTCATTAATTAATGTTTGCGATGATGATGACGTGACACCGTACGGACAAGCAAATTAATATATAGATAATAATAATAATAATAATAATAATAATAATAATAATAATAATAACAACAACAAGCGGGACCTGTGGAAATTCGACAGGGGACTCATTCATATGTAATATATTGATGTTGGCATTCTGTAGATGTTCAGTGTAAAAGGAGACGCTATGATATTATTGCAGCTCTTTTGTTAAAACCGCAAAAGTATTTATCTAAGCTAGCACAAACGCCCAGTAAACCTCGGTCGTAAAGTATGCTTAAATATGATATTATAATTCTTGCAGATTTCGTATATATTATTATAGAATTAATGTTCTATCGATTTTTATATGGTATCAAGTTGCGATTTCAAAAATAAAAGAATATATCCATATGACCTGGGTACATTAGCTTGAATCAAAACCAAAATAAAAAGTTATGAATATATATATATATATATATATATATATATATATATATATATATAACTTGAGTTCCTTCAGGCGTAATCGAAACTGAAACCAAAACTTATGAAGAATTCTTGATAAAATTATTTATGACAAGAAATAGAAGAACATAACAATTAAACAATCTGGATGTAAGCGTGACACACAAAAGAACACACACGCTATTCTATACACACACACATACATACATACACACACACACACACACACACACACACATATATATATATATATATATATATATATATATAGAGAGAGAGAGAGAGAGAGAGAGATAATATATAGTAGAGACATAATAAGAAGAATAAATACCTGAGCAGTATCTCTTGTAAAATACTATAAATCATTTATACGCTGGACAAAATAGGAGCCAGGCACGTGGACCAAATAACTGGGAGACTAATGACCATGCACAATGTACTGCATGTGAAAGATAATACAAAACAGCTCTATATAAAAAGGAGAGAAGGGGGAATAGGGCTCATAAGAAGGTAGGCTCTCTCTACCGTGCTAGAAAGTTACTTACACCTGAAAGTATCTTGTACCTCTGCAAGGCCACCATTCGCTCATGTTGTCACATTTGGGTTGGTGCATCTGCTACTAGTCTCTCCCTCCTGGACAGGATTCAAAAGAGAGTGGCTAACCTGCTAGGACCTGAATCGTCCTCTAAGTTTCAACCTCTGTCCCATCGCCAAAGTGTTGCACCCCTCTGCCTGTTTTACAAGTATTTTAATGGCAGATGCTCTGACAAACTACAAAGTACCCCTTTTGTACCCCCTCAACATAATCCCCCCCCGACATACCTGACAAAAGTCCCACCCCTACACAATAGAGATCCTTAAAATACTTGTAAAACATATATGCACATATATACGTATACATATATAAATATATATATACAGACACATACTTTCCTATATATATATATGTATATATATATGTATGTATATATATGCATATATATATGTACATATATATATATATACATATATATACACATACATACATATATATATATATACACATACATATATATACATATGTATACACATACATATATATATACATATGTATAAACACATATATATATACACATACATATATATACATATATATACACAGATACAGTGATATATACACATACATATATATACATATATATATACACACACACACACACACACACATATATATATATATATATATATATATATATATATATATATATATATATATATATATACAGACTAGTAGCAAATGCACCAACCCAAATGTGACAACAATACTTCATACATGAGCGAATGGTGGCCTTGTAGAGGTACAAGATACTTTCAGGTGTAAGTAACTTTCTAGCACGGTAGAGAGAGCCTCCACCGTACTGTATACCGATACTCTATGGCTGACTGGGATAGTTTCCGTACATTCATATCTGATTTACCTCTGCACTCCATGTTTAAGTGTCCTCTATAGTATCAGATCTGACCAATTCATACCATCTAAAAAATTCCAACAAAAACCTAACAGCCAGCCACAGTTCTCCCCAGAATGTGCTGCTGCTATCGCGCACAGAAATCACTTTTTCCATAACTACCAACGTAATAGATGCACTGAGACTAAAGCTGCTTTCAGGACTGCCAGCAACCACTGTAAAAGAGTAATAAAAATGCAAGAGAGCTATATGCTCAGTTTGTTAAATCCAAGGTAGCTGATCAGCGGCTTGATTCCCACCAGTTTTGGCAAATAACAAATAGGACCCTGAACAGAAGTGTGCGTTCTATTCCAACCATTATCAATGGACCAGGTAGGTAACATACAAATATCCGTGCATGAGGTCGCCAAGCTAATCAAGAACCTTGATTCCAGTGAAGCAACAGGCCCTGATAGCATCCTAATTATAGTGTTAAAAAAGCTTCAACCAGAACTTGCTCCCATACTTACAAAACTGTTTAAGCGCTGCCTTAAGGAGAAGTGCTTTCCAACTCCTTGGAAGACCTCATCAGTTTTCCCTGTATTTAAGAATTCAGGTGATAAGTCATCTCCCTCTCAGTACAGACCAATAAGTCTCCTGTGTGTTATGAGTGAGTTGCTGGAATCCATATTAAATAGAGAAATAGTCAACCACCTCAGCAGAAATAACCTTCTTAGTGACACACAATATGGTTTCCGTTCTGCAAGATGTGCTGACGGTTATATCTCACAGGATTAGTGAATCTCTTGACAAAGGCTTCCTTTCTAGGGCAATTACTCTTGACATATCAAAGGCCTTCGACAAGGTATGGCATAAGGGTCTACTTCACAAGATTTCCAGCTACGGTATAACTGGAAATGTTTTCTCAATCATTAAATCATTTCTCTCTGATAGGCTCATAAGAGTAGTTGTCGATGGACAAAAATCAGAGGTCTGCAGTATTAATGCTGGAGTCCTCCAAGGGTCAATCCTGGGCCCAACTCTCTTCCTGATCTACATAAATGACCTCCCTAAACACATACTTAAATCATTCATTGACATCTATGCTGATGGCACGACCATCTATGGCAACACATCAAAGGCTGTAAATGACAAAGTTCTCTCTGATTGTCTCTCCTCTGATCTCGAGCGCGTGGTTCAGTGGGGGAAGAGGTGACTGGTTACCTTTAATGCATCTAAAACAAAACTCCTATCCTTACATCATCAACGTTCTGATCCCCATCTGGTATCAATTGGGATGGATGGCTCTCGTCTGGGAGAGGCCCCGTGTTTTGACAAGCTTCTGGGTTTGACCTTTACTCCTGATCTGAAATGGAACACGTACATCAAGTCTGTTGCCAAGGTCGCTGGAAAGATGGTGGGATCCTTCTACCGCACCAGAAGGTATCTCACTACTGATGCAATTCTCTATCTATATAAAAGCCAAGTACGTCCAATGATGAAATACTGCTGCCATATCTGGGCAGGAGCTGCTAAAAACAGCCTATCCTGCCTTGACAGAGTACAAAATAGACTTTGTGGCTTAGTGGGGGATGCCCTTTTCTCTACCCTGCAACCTCTCTCCCACAGAAGAGACGTTGCGAGCCTATCCTTATTTTATCGTTATTTCCATGGCAGGTGCTCGTCTGAACTCCAATCTCTGGTCCCCCCCTCGCCAATCTTTCACGAAAAACACCCGTCTAGCTGAATCCACTGTGAAAAATTTCCCCCACTCTTTATCTGTGCCTAAATCAAAACGTGGATTCCATGAACAAAGCTTCTTTCTTAGAACTGCACGCCTGTGGAACTCTGTTCCGTCTGCCTGCTTCCCACCTGACTACAACTTGGATGTGTTCAAGTCCAACGTTAACAAATTCCTAATGAACCGCCCCCTTAAGTAAACACTTTATCAAATCTCCACACTAATGTACTGTACTTGCAATAATACTTATCCCTGAGTGGCTTCCAGGCCTTGATAAGTGGTGACCACCGTATAAAAAAAAAAAAAAGAAGATCCCTACATGTAAGAAAGCCTTCTACTCTAATAGTTTCTTCCGTAGAGCTGCTAGACTTTTGAATTTCCTTCCAGGTTCCTGCTTCCCCGATTGTACTGACATGCAGAAGTTCAAGTGTAATGTAAAGTCATCTTGCTGCTTATCTCCCTACATACATGTTTATTATAAATTCTCCTATATCTCTATTTATAGATAAAATGCACTTTGCCTGCGTGTGTCTCTCTGTGCGAGTTCGTTCCCTATACACTCCGTAACGGTCGAGCTGGTTTAAAAAAATGCACAAATGTTCTTTATGTGGCTGATAACATTTTTTTTTTTTTTTAAATAGGCTTTGTATCAGATTGGCTCCAATAAGTATCGAAAATCGATAACCAAAAAAATCCGATATAAGAAAAAACAATCCGATTTGGGCTAAAATGACCACTCTTATCCAGTCTAACACCCTAAGTCAATTTGAGATGTTTTATTACCGCACAAGCAAAAAGGCTAGGCATATAAAATCAACAGTAAGTTCTTTGATAGAACAGAGGCGGGTCCGAAATTAATGTTCTTGTTACTTTACTTGTGATTTTTAGTATCCCTGCAACCTATGTCCCTGACAGTAACCCCCTACATCAACGTGGCACTGTGCCTTGTTTGGGGTAAAAATGTAATGATAATAAAAAAGTAGAAAATAAGTAAAAAACTACAAAGTAGAGAAAGGCGAATTGATGCAGCAAAATGCAGCACCACATTGGAAAATAGAAAAAAACTTTGAAACTAGAAACAAAAATTCCAAGAAAAGAAAAATAAGAAACTGCTGAGTTACAATGGACGATTTATAAAACTAAACAAAGAGGAGATACTTGAAAAGGATACTTGAACAGAGAAAGGGAATGGTTATTAACAGCTGCACAAAACAAAGTGATCAGAACAAACTATATAAAAGCCAAGATAAACAAAACACAGGAAAACAGTAATTGTAGACTGTGGACAAAGATACACAAACGGTAAATTACATAATAAGCGAATGCAACAAACTAGGCAAAAAGGAATACAAAAAAAAAATAAAATAATAATAATGAATAAATAAATAAAAATGGAGACAAGTGCCTAAAGATTGGGTACTAAGAAAATGTGTACACTTTGAACATATGAGTAATTATTATTATTATTATTATTATTATTATTATTATTATTATTATTAATAATAATAATAATAAAACAGTAAATGCAGACCCCGATGACAAAGAGACGAAACAATAAACCACATAATAAGCGAATGTAGCACACTCGCCCCAAAAGAATATAAAAATAGACACGATCAAGGCAGTACACTGGGAATTATGCAGACAACTTCATATTGAACACCCAGAGAAATGATACAAGCACAAACCGGCATCAGTACTTGAAAATGGTAGTCACAGAATCCTATGGGATATAGATATACAAACAGGTAAATGCATCCAAGCAAGAAGAACGGATGTCATAATAGTTAACAAGAAGGAAAAGCCTTGCCAGATCATAGATTTTGCCATTCCAGCAGTTCACAGGGTGAATATCAAGGGGACTGAGAAGCGGAGCAAACACACGGAACTAGTCAGAGAGTTGAGGGAGATATGAAAGATGAAGAAAGTCAAGATAACAGCAATGATTGATTGGAATCGGGAGAATGACTGAGAAGATATAACGGATAACAATAATGAAAACAGCTGAAATATTAAGGAAAACCCTTGAATGCGGAGACTAATACACATGAACTATAGGTGCTAGCTAGACATATAGAAACTGCTACAGAAGTAAAGCACAAAGAAACACCACATGGAATCAAGAAAACTGAAACTGCATAAGTGTAACCTCCCATACCCCCCCCCCAAATAATAAGTGTCAGCATCAACTGGTACCTCATCAAATAGTCGTGGAGAGTCAAGGAGGATGGAAAGACCAAAGAGAGAAAACACTAAACAGACCTCCACGAGATGAGTGTGAAAAGGACTGAGACCTTGAGAAGACTTATTACTATTCAAATTCTAGAGAAGGCCAATGGTTGCTTACCAGTTACTCTGAGACAAAGACGAGGTTTTTAGGATTTCTGATTCTTCAGTCAACAAATTTAGGAGTTAAAGTTAGTTTTAAGATAGTTTTGAGTTGGTGACAATTAGGACAGTTTACAGTTTGTGATAGTTTGCGGCTTGGAGCAGATCAAGAGAGCTTTGGTGGATCCAAAATAGGTTGACTCGGTCCACTGATTGTGTTGACAGACAACTAAAATGTGGACGTTAGGGTTTGGAGTGTCGTTTTTCACAATAGTATCAACCACCCAAAGTACAACTTTGCATGTGTCGATCGAAGTCTGTGTACGAGTTGTTTTATTTTTTGTACTTATGAGTCAGTGCTCGCCCTTCTGCAATCGCCTATGTAAGAGAGACGACAACACGGCCAGAGTGAGAAAAAGAGATGAAGATTAGTAGAAAATAACGGCACACAACAGATTGCGCGAGGGTGCATATGACTTCACGAATGATATCCCTTTTACCGGGGATATCATTCGTGAAGCGGAGGAAAAAAAAATCGAGACAAAAACTAAAAGACAGCGAGAAAGATTAAATGCAAGAACTCATATGGAAGCAAAAAGAAAAGAAAGAAAAAAAAAGACAGAGACGTGAGAATGTTGTACAATACAATTTCACTAACAAAGAGCCAGAGACAAAGAAAAGAGTTACATAGCCAGGAATATAAAAACATCCCTTGGACAAGTTACAAAGATAGAGTTAGCAAAACCTTATTTACTTTCGAAAATATATCTTAGTTCGGTTCCTTCCCAACCGATAATACCACAAAAATAACACTTCGAAGATGACCTGTTAACTTGTTTATCCCCTTTCCGCCCGTAGTTAACTTGACAGCCAGCAGACTTAGTCCCGATACTTTTCGGACAGATCTCATCTGAAGACAGCACTGTAAACGTAAGGGAAAGGAGATAGAAGTTCGAGAGGAAATTGTCAGCAATTATCAACTGAAAGTGCCATCAGGCTTAGCCCACCACCACCACCTCATTCAACTACATGATCATTTAAACTCTCCAACCCACCCTACACCATTCACCCTACACGCCACCCTTACCCACCTGCTGTTTGATAAGAATGGTTAGGTAATCAACCACCCCGTCCCACTTCTCCAATAGTCTATCTACGAGAGACAAAAGCGAGACTTTTCTTTATTTTGGCCGTATATTTCATCTTTTGTGTCAAGCCAACAATTCTCTGACCATCATGTGGTGACGTGGAGCCGCTTTTTTCCCTCTTTTTTCTTCCTTTTTTTTTTTGTGAGATTCACCTTTACACGACATCGGCTAATTGGCATGTGTATACCCTTAACAGCAATTAGACCGAGTTTGATTAATACAATTAATGCTAGAAACATTTGTTTTACTCTATCAGACATTTTAACCGTTCCGGTTCAAAACAAAGATATCTTAATTCAGTATGAAGAGTTAGAGCGTGGCGCCGCTGATACATTCTACAAGAAAGTGTCTGGCGAATTTACCGAAAAGGAACAAAGAATTCGCAAAGAAATAAGCTTTATTTGTTACATAATGAGAAATTTTCACTCTTAGCTGGCGAAACTTCAAGGAGACGTGACTGCTGTCACCAATAGAGGTCAGCGCGTATCATGTGGCTACCCATCTGTCTGTCTGTCTGTCTCTGCCTGTCTGTCTGTCTGTCGGTCTGTCTGTCTGTCTGTCTGTCTGTCTCTCTCTCTCTCTCTCTCTCTCTCTCTCTCGTTTATATACGTGTATACAAGTTGTCTCTCTGATGTTTTTCTGTAAAGTAATATTCTTTTTATTTTACAGTTCAATGCATGAGCAGTTTTATGTCATGTATGACTTGGTCTAAAAGGGAAGTGTGAGAGCCAACCAGATTAAACAGTAAACGTGTGGCTATCTGCCTCTCTCTCTTTTCCTCCTCCTCCTCCTCCTCCTCTCCTCTCTCTCTCTCTCTCTCTCTCTCTCTCTCATGCACACACCTACAGGTTGTCTTTCTGATGTTTTCCCGTGGTTCTCTTTTTAAATAAACGTCTTATACAAAACACAGGCGCTTGAGTAATTGCATTCCACAGACGATCAACAACTTGGGTTCACGACCATGATGGCGCAGGTATATAATGATGGTTTATATATAATTGGCAAAATAAAATGCGACATGTTTTCAAAATTATTTGCTTATTTTAATATTAAGTTGAAGAAAGGGTTTGTAAATAGTGTAGAAATAAATGAATTTATCTGAAAATAATAATTATTCCTCATATTCGTGTTCTTTATTTTTTATACTTGAAATCGCTTCAGGCAAGATATGAAGCCATTTGATGTAAGGAGCTAAATAATACTATTTCATAGTGAAAAATATAAAATGATAAGTGTTAGATAGATGTACGACACAATCACATTGACACACCGGTTCTCGCCAGATCACCGAAGTTAAGCAATGTTGAGCCTGGCCAGTACCAGATGGGTGATTATTTGGGAAGGCTATGTGCTATATGTACCTTCTGGAAAGGTTGGGCGTGGGGCCAGCACCTTCACCCCGAAAAAAGAACTCCTCACTACAAAAGCATTTGCAAAATTGTGGATGGCCTATGCCCTTCCAGGCTCAAGGCTATGGATGATTAGATAGATAGATTCCGAGACAGAAAGCAAAAATTCTTTCTCTTTTGTTAGCAACATCGTTCATGGAATGTGAGGATTAAAGGACAAAATAAGGTCCACTTTTTACTCTCCTTTTAAATTGTCACCTTATTGCAGAACCAAAGAAAAGTAGACACAAGGAACTGTGGCAGATGTGCTGAGCCAGATGATATGAGAAAGAGCAAATACACATTGGAACGAGAGTATTTATATGTGTCGACTACACGTGACCTACAATAACGTACTTTGTTACAAGGTGCTTTTAATAAGTTTCCAGACTTATTTTGTAGAGGCATTCAAAATTGTCATAGATTCTTGAAAATTAAGTATGTTATTGCTATACATCGTATGGGATGACTGGCCAATTTTTATGATTTCAGGTTCAAATGAATAGCTACAGCATGAATTAGAATACACTTTACTAAAGTCTGATTGTCACCGCTGGTGAATTTGAAAAATTCAATCTGGACGTAAGGACACTTTAGAAAAACGATATGCAATAAAAGTATGTTTTCACTCGGAAACAATTCCACATAAACGCATGGAATGCCTCATCTTGCATGAATCGAGCATCAGTTTTTGAGTGACACAAGAGATTCAAGGAAGGCAGGGAGTTTGTGAGGAATGGTAAGAGATGTGAAAGCAGTAAGGTAGTCAGAACACGAGAGTTGATTGGCTAAAGAAGGAATTTCATGGATAAGGACCATCGTGTGTCTATAGAGACAGTAAGTGCACAGTTTGATATCAGAGTACACAGTTTAATATCAGAGTACACACAATTATTTACAAGGAACTGAAGATGCGGAAGATTTGCGCAAAGTTTGTTCCAAGAGTGCTCAAAGAATATCAGACTATTTGACTAAGATGGGCATCAAGACAATTCCTCACTCTCCCTAAAGTCCAGATCTTGTTCCCTGTGACTTCTGGTTATTCCCTAAGCTCAAGGAAAACCTTAGAGGCTGTCGTTATGAGACAATTAAGGAGATGAACGAGGCTGTGAAGAGGGTCATTAACATGCTCACACAAGAGGATTCCATTGAGGCCTTCCAGAAGTTGTTGGAACGGTACAACAAGTGCATTGGAGCTAGAGGAGATTACTTCAAAGGGAACTAGAGTTTCATGTATGTACTATTAATAAAATTTGCGATGCGAAAAAAGTCTGGAAACTTATTAAAGGCACCCTGTGTAGTTTGTTTAAAAGATATGTAGTCCCGTTCAGACAAGTGATAATATGGAAACATTTTTGACAATTATGACCGAAAAATCAAAATCAGCACGAGCAATAATTCATATTTTTAGTTAAAGAATATAAAAAGAAGTACCTGCTTCATAGCTGAAAATTTTTATTTCTTTTTCTGTATAAGTTTAAAAAGGCAATTCTATTCTATTAACTATAATAGCCAAGGAAAACACATTCCTGAGTAAACAATGTTTAAAAATTATTATCATTTCAGGAAAAACTAGCAGTGATACCCGGCGTTGTCCGGGTGTGTGGAGGTGCAGCAAGGAACCCCAAGTAGGGGGATAAAAAAGTGGTAGTAGCGGGGAAGGGAATCAAAACAACAGTAGGCAGTTTGGGTGAAGAAAGGTGTTAAAAAAAGTGGTAGCAGGCAGGCAGGCTCGAATCTGTAAGGCGAAGGAGAAAAAAAAAATGTAACGTCTTAGCCGATGCCTCCATCGCGCAACCGGAAGTGGTGAGCGTTGAATTTAAACGTAGTCAATTGAAATTGCGGAAATGTCGATGAAAAAAGATACCCTGCCTTGTATAAAACGGCCGAGTTGAGAGTGAAGGAATTAATGTTTTAGGCCGGTTTTTCGATATTTGTCTTCCAAGATATCGAACTTAAAAACGATACCAACCTCATAAGGATCTGTCGCTTGTGTCGAACGTTTTTGCGAGACATGCAAACACACAAACACACACACGGACACGCACAGACACGCACACACACACGCACATGCACACACACACACACACACACACACACGCATGCGCACACACGCGCACGCGTGCACACACACACAAACACACACGAACACGCACACAAACACACACAAACTCTCTCTCTCTCTCTCTCTCTCTCTCACTCACACACACACACACACATGCATTTTGCTTTTTATATATTAGAAGATTGAGTGAGGGCTTTTGGATAATATGAAAATAAAACCTGTTACCCAATTTCAGTAGCTTAATTACTGAACCATCTCACACGTACCTACGACACAAACATTGAAGGATTAATTGATATACATTTACAACTTTTCTAAAACAAAATACGTATAAAATACGTTTCTAAGCCAAATTATAATGCAATCTTTTGCAAAATAAACAAATATTTATTTGTTTAAAATTAATATCTTCAGAATTTTATACATCTTTTATTTTCCTCGCCATGATGGTAGATGGAAGAATCGTACAGAGTCCGCGTGTGGGTCGTCTGTGGTGATATATTGAATGCCGGAAGTATGCGCTTGGGCCGCTTGGCACACGCGATGTGAAATTCAGAGATGTGTTTTCCGTGATATTATCGTTGTTTACATTTTAAAATAAAATGCGTATAAAATACGTCTGCTTTTCGATATTGTCTTTTGGTTCCCATAAATTATATATATTTTTAAAACAAACTATAATTAAAACATAAATAATCCAAAATTGGACAGCATTACTCATCGCATAATAAAACAATAACAGTTTTTAAAGGGTACAGTTAAGTTTTATATCCGTTTAAATGAGAATTGTGGATCGGGAGCACTGGAATTACATTTTATATCTGTCGAATTTATATATAATTATTCCCGCCTCTTGTTTCTTAGCAGTTGTGCACTGTGAAAGAAAAGTCGGCCAGTTGACCTACATGCCAGATCGCGATCTCCAATTAGCTTGATCGCTGGAGATCGACTTTTAATAACGTTCATGCCTTTGTAAATGTTTAATTTCACATGAATATCGTTGTGGTTGACGGTGGCCCTGGGGTTATGTTTCTTGCAAATGAAGACAAAGATGGCTTCGTTGCAGGGGGTTGAATCCCACGAACAGTGGCAATCGTAACTTCCTGCACTTTCTTCTGAATCAAGAAAGATGAAACACTCATGTTTGTAGATATTAAAAATAATTATTTATGATTATATGTATTTGTAAATCGATTCTATATATATTCTAGCTGGTCGCCCGGCATTGCCCGGTCGTAAAATACGCTTAAATATGATATTTTGCTTAATGCAGATTTCCTTTGTGTTTACTATAACCTTTTCACGCAAATATTACGCAAGTATAAATAAATATAATTACATGTAATAGTTAACTAAAGATGATCATCCCATAAGAAAACCGTAAAAACTAATAGTGAATTAATTAAAATGAATGTTTAAAAGAATATGCAAATTCGCTTGATCTTTTGCTAGTGAATGCAATTCCATAACCCATATATAATAAAGTTTTATTTTCTTTTGAAATAAATAGAAAGAAGTGTTTGAAACTTGATATATAGAGGATTTGGAGCTATCAAACAAATTCGATTTGATCCCTAGTCCATAAAAATAGCTGCTAAGGGGTCAGAATTGAAAAAAAAAAATGGAACTAAAGGCGTTATTTTTACGCATGCGCAAATATACATTTATACCTTTTATAATGTTATTTTTTAAAGTTTTTGTATGCGTATGAATTTAGGTCTAATGATAATTTCTTTTAAAAAAAATGTTTAGTTCAGTATATCAGAATAGTTGGAACAGATACATTGAGAGCATTGCCAAGGCCGCTGCGAAGAAGGTGGGCTCTGTCTACTCTAATAGAAAGCTATTACGTATAAAAGTATCCTGTACCTCTATAAGGCCACCATTCGCTAATGTGTGGAGCATTGTTGTCACATTTGGGCTTGGGCATCTGCTACTAGTCTCTCACTCCTGGACAGGGCTCAAAAGAGAATTGCCAACCTAATAGGTCCTGAACTGTCATCTAAGCTTCAACCTCTGTCCCATCGACGACATGTGGCATTCCTGTGCTTGTTCTACAAGTATTTTAATGGTGAATGCTCTGACATAGCCCCTCGACGTAAATACTCTCGACAAACCCGACAAGCAACTAAATCTCACCCCGACAATGTACGATCACCCTAGATGTAAGAAAGCTATCTACTCCAACAGTTTCTTCCCCAGAATTGCTAGACTTTGGAACTCCCTTCCAGAATTCTGCTTTCCCAACTATACTGACATGCAGAAGTGTAACCTTAGATAAAGAAGGGCATGCGTAGGTTATTAAGAAAGCATAAATGTTCAACAAAAGCAGAAACGGAAAGGAGGACATAAATCCGGGGAATTAAACTTAATTTTTTCTTTGGTTTGTTTTTATTTTTATAAAATCAACAACTCAATGGAACTTGAAAGAAAAGCAAAGGCGAAAATGAAAGTATTTTAAAATTCTCAATTGTAGAGTAGTGCGACAGGGAATTAGTTCTCAAGTCCTTTATGAATCGACAGTCCAATAATTTCCCTAGTCAGGAGGATGACTCATCGAGTGAAAACATGAAGATGAAAGTAAATGTGCCAATTCCAAAGTCATTATAGTTCATTCAAGTCAACAGCCGTTAAACAAAAGAATAACAAATCCACATAAGATATTTAGGAGAAGAGAAAACCATGCCAAAATATCAGGTTGATAAGAAAGTTCTTGCTTTTTTTTAATTATAAATTCAGATAAACATATCTCGGTTCAAACAAAAATTTTTTGATCGAAATCAGCACCATCAGAATCAACACCCTTTTACCAACACAAAACAAGTGTATTTATGCTGTAGCATAAAAAATTTGGTGTTCTGGTGGCGATGAAGTCGCTGAAGATGTTTTTGATATTGCTTATGTTTCTGAAGCATTTCCCACATAGAAAGTTGACGAGGTGCTTGAAAAAGTGGTAGTCAGTAGGTGAGAGGTCTGGAGAGTATGGCGGATGAGGCAGAGTTTTGTAGCCCAATTTGTTAAAATTCTGCAGAGTCGGTTTAGCAACGTTCAGTCGGGAATTGTCTTCGAGCGAGGAGAATTGGGTCTTTTCTGTTGACTAATGCTGGGTGTTGTTGTCGAAGTTTCTGATGCATTTCATCCATTTGTTGATAGTACTTTTCTGCTGTAATGGATTTGCCTGTATTAAAAATTTATAATGGATGAGACTTGGTCTCAAACTACTAAACAGTCAGCATGACCTTCTTTTGGTGCAACTTTGGCTATGGGAAAATTCGAATTGAAATAAGAAAATTGTGTGATTTACTATTTTTCAATCTTGTATTCGACGTTGTGAAAAGAAGACATGATTGTTTTATTTTAATTTAAATCGAAAAATAACGTTTAAAATGATATATAAAGTAAAGGTATTACAACCAAGACTTATTTGAAAATACGTCATTTGAAATCAAAATTAAAAATTCAGCAACAACTTTCGTGTCAACCTAATAGAGAATAAAACTGAACTTGCTACCATCCTTTCTTTTACGTTAAAACCATATGAGGAATTTTAATTGACAGACGATGACCTCATGCTATCCATGATGCTCTCTTTTTCTTTTTTTATATTTTCCTTTTCTTTTTATATATTATTAACTTTTTCTTTCTTTCCTTTTTATCTTTTATTGTTCTTTCTTCTTTTCTTTATAAAAGAAGGGTATTAATGACGCACAAGACTTACGGCCTTATGCCTTATTTAGTTAAGTCGAATCCACGGCTCACCAAACTTAATCAAGTAAAATCCACAGCTCGCAAAAACACAATGACCTTGTGTTGCAGGATACCCTCGTGAGGAAACATGTACTTCCAACTCGAGCTGCACTGAATTCATAATTTTATCTATAAGCATGCTAGCGACATAGATAATTTTAGTTAATCTTTTTAGGGTGTTTCGTTAGTGAGTATGCAAAATGCACTCACCTTTATCCAGTGGGTTGCATATTGTGTTTTCGTTCACTCAGTTTAGTATTAAACGATTATACTTTAATATTTAATAATTTTTCACAGCCCTTAAATCTAGTAATCTCAAGTTTCTCCGTTAAACATAAATAACAGGGTAAAGTTAATGACTACAGTTTTTTAGTCTTCCTAAGTATTTTCTATTCGATTAAAAGTGTTTTGTTCACGTTGATTAAATTCCAGTAGTGTACTGAGAGTGAGGTGTCTGTTGCATATGCTTTAATATTCATTGACATAGAATCGGATTTTAAAGGTCATTGAGGTCCTGCCTATGTAAAATTTTTCTATTTCTGGGTTTTCTATGATGCATATTTTAGCCTGGTATACCATCGCAGATGTGAGACAATTATTGATAGTTGGCATTTGGTCGGTTTTTGGCAATTGCAGGTCTTTCTGTTGCCACTATTATTAGTGCCCATAGTTGGATTATTTTTCCTTAATATTTTAATATTGTGATTTTTTATGATTCTTTCCAGGATTTCATTACATATTCCATTTTACGTTAAATTAATATAGAAAAGTGATTCCCAGATTTTAAAACTATAATGTTTTCATATCTTGGAAACTACACGTTTCTTGGGATTTTAACTATTATTTTCGTTTTCAGCACCCTCGAAAACCTATGATAGTGGTAATTTCCAAAAGATTTTTGTGTGTGGAAAGATGCTGCACCTTTACCAATATTTCAATCATAGTAATTTGTTTTCCTAGTTTTGCATATGAATTACAAAATATCTGATATTTCCGCAAAACCTCTGGCCTTGATGGAGGAGAGACTAAAACTTTCTGCTATGGCTTCAAATGATCTTTTCATACATAAAGTAAATTTCACAGTGTATAAGGATTATTTGATACTGGAGATATTCATAATCGTACCCTATTTGCAAAGGGGGGGGGAGATATAACATATGAGAAATACTTGGAATCAAGTCTCCCCTTGCTGTTATTTCACATGAAACCATAGTAGCAAGTTTTAATCTCCCCTCCATCAAGGCCAGAGGTTTTGGCCTATATATATATA
This sequence comes from Euprymna scolopes, assembly GCF_053919585.1. Classification (NCBI taxonomy): domain Eukaryota; kingdom Metazoa; phylum Mollusca; class Cephalopoda; order Sepiida; family Sepiolidae; genus Euprymna; species Euprymna scolopes. Next base: position 77,001,596 of record NC_136511.1, on the reverse strand, counting down.
TATATATATATATATATATATATATATATTTTTTTTCTTATCATATATCAATCCTTATATAAGAAGCTCACTGTGAATACAGAGCAATATATAGAATAAATTACAAAAATTTATATTCCAAAATACATGATGGTGACAATTTTATATTATATTCCTTTACATCAGTTGATCCTTACAATTCTTGACAGTGTCTGTTTCGTAGTGCAAAATCAATCATTTAATAATTATATCAATTAGTGAATCTATTATGCTCTTAACTCATCAGAATAAAAAACAACAACCAATCCACCAAAAGGAATTAAAATGTGATACAACATGGTGAGAATCCGAAAATTTGGAAGAGAAGCTGCAGTTACCTTTATATTTTACCATTACGCCATCTTGGATTATATATATATATATATATATATATATATATATATATATATATATATATATATATATATATATATAGAGAGAGAGAGAGAGAGAGAGAGAGAGAGAGAAAGAGGTCATTTGTATTGCATATCAGATTTATGTAACTGTTACAGTTAAACGACTATCATTTACGCAGTCCGGTTTCAATCCTGGCTTGAAGTCTCGCCGCACTGATGAGCTGTGAAACAGCGAAGCAGTACTGTATGTGGATGACTATAATGCTCCCTATCTTAGGTTGAGCATATTGGGAAGTGATATACAAATTACCATTAGCGTATGAAGCAATGCTCTTTGTGTAAACAAACTGAGCAAGGTATTTGGACAGTGTAAAAACACTGTTAATTCACTGCCCGCATAGCAGCAGCCGAATAGCGTAATGGTTAGAAGCTCTGACTATCATTTAGGCAGTGGGGTTTCGATCCTGGCTTGATGAACTGTGAAACAGCGAAACAATACTGTATGTGGATGACTATATATATATATGTATATATATATATATATATATATATATATATATATAGTCATCCACAAGACTATATATATATATATATATATATATATATATATATATATATAGTCATCCACATGACTATATATATATATATATATAGTCATATATATATAGTCATTTATATATATACATATATATATATATATATATATATATATATAGTCATCCACATACAGTACTGTATATATATATATATATATATATATACATATATATATATATATATATATATATATATATATATATATATATATATATATAGGGGAGAGAGAGGTTGAGTGAGAGTGAAAGAGAGAAGGTAGAGACAACTAATCAGATATTACCAAAACAAAACCAAAAAAAAACAAAAAAAAAAAAAACAACAACAAAACACACATACACAAAATGTACTCATAAAACCTTGGGTATTAAAAAAGATAAATTTTATCTACATTTTAATAGATTATTTATAGCTACTGACAGGTGTTTTGTAATCAATTTACATAGGAAGTTTGTTTTTCTTGCAACCAACTTATTAATAGTCAGATATTTATCATGCAGCATAACGGATGTTTTTATAAAACATTCAAACAACACACTAGCTTGTATTCTCTTTATCTGTTTTGAAAAAGCATATTCATTCCAAAGAGCTTCACTACATGATTGACAACATAACTTATGCCTAACAGGTGGTTGTTTTTTTTATCATTTTCCCCTAGCCGACGATTGTGCATCATATCTTATGCTAGATGTTTATCTACTATCTCATATATTCCAACTGAGAGATCTTTTTAAGACCCCCCCTTTTTTTGGAGTGAAATTGTTTGCATCCCTCTTGCACTTTGTTCATCGAGTATATTTGCCAGGTAGTTTTTAAAATTATTTTTCATGAGTCCGGTGGTTCTTATAATAAGAATATATAATAATGGAGATCTTCCTAAGACTCCAGTTTCTTTTCAAGTCATACATATCCAGTTTACGATCCAATATCTGGCAACTTCCGGCAGGTTATACCATACATAAGACCGTGGTATTTTGTTATCTTTCCCCATCCTAGTTTTGTTTAACCCAGCATCAATGGCGACAAGAACTATTACTTACATACGCTATGAACATATGAAGATTGTGATTTGTGACTACGAATTCTACTTTCTTTGCCAAACATGTTTGTAAAAATAAGCGAAGATAACTTTTATATTCTTATCTCTTGCATAAAAATGCTTTGTTCTAAAATTTCCTTTTTTCATTTACAAAATTCTATGTTTTGGGTAGCACTTGCTACCTGGTGACCCTTCTATTCTTTTTTAGTGTTTTATATGCACGCATGCTTCATATATATATTCTTCATTTTATTCCTTCGCTAAAACAATAACATTTATATAAAATTCATATAAAATGTTGGTATGGTTCTTGGTTATATCAAAAATGCCATTGCCATCTAAAATGGACTCTACCAAAGCCAGGGACCAATGCCACAAATTAACCATTTCTAGTCCGTTTAGGCTGACAGACTGAGAACAATCTATAATAATTTTATAGAATCACTTCCCCCAATCAGGTTTTTTTATACTAATTTTTTTTATTTTGCATATGCGTGTGTGTGGTTTATGGGCTTTTGTAATGCCCTGAGAAAATTTTCCATCGAAAAATCATCACAAATAATTAGTTTAGCTGTTATGTCACGTGATACCAAAAGAGGGCATCTGTAACAGCACGGACGCACGTATGCACATGTATACGAAATACTGAATGATATCACCGTAAGAATGAAGAAAAATATATAAAAAAGAACGTATACAACAGACGTGTGCAAATTCATTCATAGCTTAAAGTGGTTTAATTTTAATTTTTTCTTATCTATCTGTCGATAGTTCAAATGGTAGAGAATGTGGCTGGAGTACGAAACGTTTTGATTTCGATTCTAGCTGATGGTACCCAAGTCATATCTTTTTTATCTTTTGAAATCAGTATTATATATTAGATACAATATAATATTTAATAGAGAATTGGTCCTGTAAGAAATAAATCTAGATGAATTAAAATATATTTAAGCGTATTTTACGACCGAGCAAAGCACGGCGCCCCTTCACTAGTATTTTATAAAAATCCATTACATGATTTTTATTTTGGAAAATGTATAAATGTGATGCTTAAGCTTAAGGCGTATCAAGAAAAAAAAATGATGAAAATTCAAGGAATATTGCTTAATTGGTTTTATAATCTGTTTTATTCATCAAAGTCAATACAAATCTGAAATATTTGAATTTTCAAATGGGAGTCTCTGTCCATATTACTCTCCCTATAAACCCTTTAGAATACTAAAAATAAACTAAAATTTGTGGAATATTTAACAATTGATGATTAATATCCATTGCTAAAATTTAAAAAAAATTCTTAATTTTCTATCATTTCTCTGTGATCTTTTGTATAAAACTAAATTAAACTAAATATAGCCTATATTATCCACTTTTACGGCCAGAAGCGATGCCCCCAAAATTTATGGTTAATTAGTTTAGGAATAAATTCTATACATACTAATACATAAGCATATAAACATACCTAACTTTATACATACATATATGGCGTTTTTATTTTTTAGTGGTGGCTAACTTTAAATTAAAGTAAATTGCAAAAAAAAAAGTATTTGTACTATACAAAATATATTTATTATGCAAATACGTGGTTTATTCCGAAGATTTTTTTTTTTTTTTATATTTACAAACAAATCTTTGGGTACAATAGAAACAGTCCACTCCACGGCTATGAAAAGAACCTAGGATTATGAATTCAGAATAGCGGCCTCATACAATACAATATCACCAAATCTGCAATTAAAGAAAATAGAGTTGTCAATTTAAAGTTCGCCGCCTTTAAAAAAACACTCTGTGTATAGATATGCAAGTTCTCAAAAAAAAAAAAAGTTCTTAGTGTTTGCAGATATTGTTTTCAAAGAATTATATACATGTCCCCTCTCTCTCTCTCTCTCTCTCTCTCTCTCTCTCTCTCTCTCTCTCTCTCTCTCTCTATCTATCTATCTCTCTTTCTCTCTGTCTCTCACGAAAATGAAAAGAAAAAAATGCCGTCAATGCTCATTTGTATGCAAGTACAACTATCTCTTTTCCTTTTCTTTTAAGGTTTTCATTCTGTATTCAAAAACCTGTCATTAAAATCGCAGTCACGATTGAAGAAGAACCACAGTATCAAATTTCATGAAAAAAAAAGTCTTTTTATTAGTATTAAGTCAGTCAATTTAGGGAGTGGATTTTTCTGTCATAGATTGTTCAAATTTTAAGGCGTTTCCATAACATACAAGTAGTTTTTAAGTGATTTAATTAAATTGTTGGCGATATTGTATTATATGACCTGGGGTCCGTTATTCCGAATTCAAATTCATGTCCGTGAACCCCCATCAGTTGACTGTTTCTATTGTACCAAAAGCAGCCGTAAACAATGTTTTAATTTGAATTTGAACGGTTTCAAACCCACTCAAATATGCTAAGTAAAAAAAAAAAAAGAAAAAAAGAAATCGATTTTTTAAATTTGAATTATTTGATGGTTTTTCAGCAATCAAGTAAAACTTCTACTTCCGGTAAGAGTGTTTGCTAGTGGGCCAGAAGGCTGGTGTTCAATCAGCGGTCAAATCATGACAAAGGCTTAAATGTAAATAACTTCAAAAATTGGTCTATTTGGACAATGAGATGACGATGGGTTAGTGGTTAATGGCATGGACTGACGACCTGATGTCGCAAGTTCGAATCCAGTTGGATCCGCAAAAATCATTTTTATTTAGAATGTTGGCAACCTTCATGTGGTCCCTTCCGTAATCCCCAATGTCTTTCTAGAAAGAATTCTGACTAGAAAAATATCGGCGAACGAATGCTAACAATAGTATCTTCGGATTCTTACATCATTGTTATCAATATACTAATACGGTAGTGTGTGTTATTTTGTGTAATATGTTTACATCTTTTTTCTTTCGAGTGACTGTCGTTTAATTGTTATGACATTCCATTTCTTGTAATAAATAATTTTACTAAGAATTCTTTATATGTTTTGGTTTCGGTTTCGATTATAGGTGATGGCACTCAAGTTATCTATATACATATATTTTTTTCTTCATAAGTTTTGGTTTCGGTTTCGATTCAAGCTGATGCACCCAAGTCATATGGATATATTTTTTTTTATTTTTGAAATACAACTTTATAATATATAAGAATCGATAGAAAATTGACTCTATAATATATATGAGACCTGCATAAATTAAAATATAATATTTAAGCGTATTTTACGACCGGGCGTCCCTGCTAGCTTAGATAAATACTTTTGCAGTTTTAACAAAAGAGCTACAATGATATCAGGGCATCTCCATTTACGCTGAACATACACAGAATGTCAACATCAATATATTACATATGAAAGACTCTGCTGTTGAATTTCCACAGGTCCCACTAGTTTTTGTTGTTGTTGTTGTTGTTGTTATTATTATTATTATTATTATTATTATTATTATTATTATTATTATTATAGTAATGATCTATTACATACTAACATACATGCTGTATTGTGTCTTGACTTGGTTCTTGTCTGATAAGGAGTATGATGATAGCAATTGTGATGATGTTGTTAGTAGTAGTAGTAGTAGTAGTAGTAGTAGTAGTAGTAGTAGTAGTAGTAGTAAACTGTTTTTTTTTCAGTTTGTCATCCTGGATTTCAAGCACATTGTTCGGTTTGTAAATAAACTACGACACCTGTTCTTACTGTTGTATCATTCATTTATTTTTTTAAATCTCCCTCCCACGGTGAGATGTGACACAAGGTCGAAAAGTGGGGATTGAAAAGCTAACGTCCAACAGATTGAGCACTTTGGCCTACAAAAATGCCTGAGCAGCCCCGTCGGCATTTCCCGGCAGGGGCGGCTCAGGAAGGCGAGTAGCAATAAACTAATTCCTTCTCAAAGCATTACCTCCTAGAATTGCACAGAACCAAATCTCAGCCCGACAGAGCAGGGCTAGAAAATGTCACAGCAGTTCACCATCTGTTGGCTTTTAGTATTTCAGAGAAAGAGAGGAGATGCGTACAAAGTGGTTTGGATATGAGCTGTGGACAAACGTGTCTGACTTATGAAAAGTATCAGAGAGAGAGAAAGAGAGAGAGAGAGAGAGAGAGAGAGAGAGAGAATTTGTTTAAGTTCTTTCATCAGGAATTGAACACACAACTTATGTATAATCTGCTCTAGCAATGCTATAAAACTTGACTTGGAGGAGGAGGAGGAGGAGGAGGAGGATGATGATGATGATGATGATGATGATGATGATGATGATGATCATCATCATCATCATCATCATCATCATCATCATCATCATCATCATAATAAACTGCTTCTTCCACTTTGCCATCTTGGATTTGAAGCGCGATCATTACTCGGTAAATAAACTTCTCTAAAACAAAAAACAAAAAACAAAACGAAATACCCGTTCTTAGAGTTACATCATTTATTATTGTTCTCTGGAAAGCGAAAGCAATGAATGGTAGTAGCTTCAAGTATCTTAGGGATGAAAGATGGGATGCATTCCCAGTGATTTAGACATAAACCATGGGCAAAAGCGTCCAACTTCTGCAAAGTTCCAATGAAAAATACAGAGAGAGAGAGAGAGAGAGAGAGAGAGAGAGAGAGAGAGAGAGAGAGAGAGAGAGAGAGAGAGAGAGAAAGAACAAGGCAGAAACGGGTCATCTTATTCTCAGCCCGGTGTTGAATTGAACTCACAACTTAGGCAGAATTGATTCCAGAATACCCCTTAATCAATAGGTGTATCGACAATGTCTCCAGAAAGTTTCCTGTTTTTTTTTTTTTTGTTTTTTTTTGTAAGACTATAATTAGCTTCATTCTCAACATGCGCCCCCCATCGCAACTTGTTTAATTACTTTCTCTTTTACTTCTCCCCCTCTCTCTCTCTCTCTCTCTCTCTCTCTCTCGCATTCACAATCCTTTCAGCAATCCAACCATATTAAGTACAAATAAACTTCAGTTTCTGCTTGACTCGTTCACCAAATTTCAAACTATTGAAAGATTTAAATTGGTCCAACTTGATCAGTGCAACCATTTATCCCATCTAGGAACAAATACTACGCTTTTAAATATTTATTTGCAATAAATATTTAAAAAAAAAAAAAAATTTTTTATACAAATTAAGCACAAGGCCATCAAAAGTGTAGGGAAAATGGATGTCGTTTGTCATACTTGGTCTAAACTGATAAGAATGTCTATCCCACTCTTAACTAGAATCATCTCAGGCATCACAATACCACATTTACACAAAGAAAACTTGCTGGAATTTTTTAAGTTTTTCATGAATATATTTATAAACTTGCTGAAATTTTTTAATTTTTTCATGAATATATTTATAAACAAAGAATTGATTGGTATAAAACGGGAAGTGGAGAACAAAACGAAAAAAAAAAAAAGATTTGGGTAGTAAGACTAAAGACTATCTCAACCCTTTTGAAATAATACACCATCCATTGTTTTCCCGTTTTTTTTTTCTTCAGAACCTCAAACAAGCAGGGCGTCCTCTAAATGGAAGTGAGATCTAAGTGGGAAAGGATAGAGAAAAAAACGGCAATATGGAGTTGGAGACTGGGTGGTGTCTTAAGATAAATGCAATTTCAGAGAGGCCTAGGGCAAAATATACTGCAGTTTGATCGTAGCCCATAGACAATGAAGTAAGAAATGCTTTATTTTCGATCAATAGTCTTTATTTATTTATTTATTTCCTCCCACGGTGGGATAATGTGGCACGAAGGTGAGAGAATGCGATTTTAAGAGCCAGCGCTCTAAAGGAAGAGCACTCTGACCTACAAAAATGCTTGGGCACCTCAGGCGATTAGCAAAAAACCAAAGAGTGAGAAGGCAAAGAATGAGAGGGTGGATCAAACTTCAGTTAACAGAGAACAAATCACCTCAATAGTGGTTTAGATTCTGGTGGCTGTGGGGTCAAAGGAAAAATCCCCTGATCTATGTAGTAGTCTTGTTTTCGGTAGAATTAGTTAGGACATGGGAGTTTTTTTTTAATGTATTTGTTTACTAGAAGATATACCCGGCGTTGCTCGGTAAAAAACGTAACATTAAATTCCTTTAAAAAATGAAGTAAAATAAACAGAAAGAAACTGAGACTTATGTGTTTTTGATAAAAAGGGAGGCGAAAAGACCTAATGACTCGACAACGACGTTTCGCCCATTTAGTGCGGGTTTTTCAAGAGTAAAAATATACAATGCTCACTGACGAGAAGATTAATTAAGAGTGTATATAGAGGGAGGCAAGGGACAGTATATTATACATATTTACATATGTATATACAATATGTGCTAAAAAAATTTTTTTAAATATATTAAGCGGTGTCTAAATTATTTTCATGGTTAAGTATTTTACATAAGTGCAGAGAAATATTAAAAATACTTTCTTTTGTTTGATTACATTGGGGGAGTATGAGATAAGGGCGGATTCTGTAAAACAACGTGTATATTTATTGTGTATTGTATTTAGAATTGTTGCATTTTTAAAATCAAAATGGTAGTCATGCTCCATAATGTGGGGAAAATGACGTTAAGGATGTCGTTTAGTTTTATGTCCCTTTTATGTTCGTACATTCTTTTGTCAAGATTGCGTTGTGTTTCACTAATGTATATATATATATATATATATATATATATATATATATATATATATATATATATATATATATAGAGAGAGAGAGAGAGAGAGAGAGAGAGAGAGAGAGAGGGGGAGGGGGGAGATATTTAAAAGAATGTAGCATCAATTGTAGGTTTTTCAGACTTTTATCATTTTTTAATATTTTAAAATATTAAAAAAGAGTTTTATCATTTTTTAATATTTTAAAATATTAAAAAAATGATAAAAGTCTGAAAAACCTACAATTGTTGATGGCTACACTCTTTTAAATATACATTTTTTTCTGTCGTTGGAACTACACACCCATCACTTATATATATATATATATATATATATATATATATATATATATATATATATATATATATATATGACTTGTTTTTACTATTGGTAGGTAGGAGAATACTTCTGTTAAGTGTTTTTGTTTAATTATTGATTGCACTTAAAGATTTCTAGGGTTTTCCTTTTAGCGTTTAGTAAGAAGTATTGTGGGTATTGAAATTTTTATAAAAGTGCGTTCTATGTGTCGGAATTCTTCCTCTAAATGTTCGTTACTGCATATTCTCAAAGTGCGGGGGTAGAAACCGATTATGGTGCCTAAAAACTAAACCAAATAGGTATTGAAGTATCTGAAATAACCTTCTCAACAATCAAAGATATAATCTGTTGTGGAGACGCCCACTAATTAACATAGGCAGGTGAGTGAGATATATAAAGGTATCAATCACCAATACCGGGGGAGTCCGGCAACGACCATCAAACAGGCAAGACGCTTATGCTGCCTCCAGTAAGACATGCAACACGCTACCTGCCGGAATATCTCCAACTGAAGTATATCTGAAGACATGTAAATATGTATATAACTTTTCTTCCTAATATATTATTGTATACCTTTACTTTCGTGTTCTTGTTAATTATTTGTGCAGAATAATCCATAAACCGAAATCTAATTTCAAGATCAAACTGACACGTACTCCATACCCTGCCGTGACTTTTTGCCATCTTTTTGTAACTTAACGCCATTTTTCCCCACATTATGGAGCATGACCACCATTTTGATTTTAAAAAATGCAATAATTCTAAAAATATACACAATAAATCTACACGTTGTTTGATGGAATCTGCCCTTATCTCATACTCCCCCAATGTAATCAAACAAAGAAAAGGATTTTTTAATATTTCTTCGCACTTATGTAAAATAATTATCAATGAAAATAATTTAGACGCCGGTTAATTTTTTTTTTAGTACATATTGTATATAAACATGTACACATGGATTATATACTGCACCCCTCGCCTTCCTCTATATACACTCTTAATTAATCTTCTCGTCAGTGAGCATTTTACATCTTGAAAAAGCCCGCACTTAACGGGCGAAACGTTGTTGTCGAGTTTTTAGGTCTTCCACCTTCGTTTTTATCATATCGTTGGATATTTTTATCCTATTTTAATCATCATGTTTTTTTTTTAACAGGTCACTTTTTGTAAATAAAAAAAATACTCGAGCTGAGATCGAACCCATAACCTTATAACAGCGAGTCCAGTTCTATTACCATTAGGCCGGCTTGACTCAATATTTAAATATTGTTTTCAAACCAACTTATTCTTAGCATAATGTGAATGATTCGCTCATGCGCAGTTGTGAAACAATTAACAAGCAGTTAAAAATCCGATAATCTGCAAGTACCAATGTACCAGTTTTTCAATTTTGACCATTTAGAATGCCTTTTTTTTATGAAAACTGATTAAAAAGTTTTCCACGTGTCTGAATACCCTATATACCAAATTTCAAGTTTGTAGATCAAAAGTCCGTTGAGTATATAGGTTGAGAAGTGTCCTCACACACACATTCTTACTTTTATAGATACATAGATTTCTTTGTGTGAGTGTATGTGTGTGTGTGTGTGTTTTGTGTGTGTTTTTGTGTGTGCGTGATGACAGGATAAAAATAGTGACTTATCTGTCCTTGAAAAGTTTGATTTGGTTTCTGTGGTAAATAATCTCACTTGAACCGTAGCGATTTTAAAAGAAAGCCTTTTGTTTATTTTCTCGTGTATCAGTCATTTTTTTCTCCTTTTGATATTATTTTATTTGGTTCACAGAAACCAACACCTCTGTTGTTAACTCAGGTCAGAAAAGATTTGTATTGGTTAATAAACATTACCAGGGGCGTTCAATAATGCAATAATGCCCTTGAACTACTTCAAGTTGTCTGATCTAGTTAAAATTTTGCACGTACAATGATTTATATCTCTATGAGTTATGTGGCAAATTATGGCTCTGAACTAAGCGTGATTTCTGATTTACATGTTTTAACTGAGTAATGTGTGAAATGAAGCTTGTTGGGTGTCACACGGTGATTTAGTTTTTGTATTTTAAAGAATGCATAGTACAATAGTCTTGATGAAATGAAAGAAACGATTGATAATGATGTTCCATCATATGATCTTGTAAAACACTGGTATCACGAATTCAAACATGGCTGAAAATCTGTGAAAACGCCTCCCAGATTTGCTTGTACTTCTTGTGCCATTAATGTCAGTCAAGTTGAGACTGACATTTTGGAAGATCAACTCGTGCATATTTGCTAAGGAGCTCAAGAGGTTTAGATTAGTACAATGTCTGTGGAAAGTATCATTTATGACCATTTGTATATGTATAAGGTGTGTGCTAGATGGATTCCCAGGTTGCTGACACATTTACAGAAACAAGAACACGTCGAGTGCTCGAGGAGAAATTTGGAGATGTGACAAGAAGATGAGTTAAAAGTGTTTCAAAAGACTGATTACGTAGGATGAAACCTGAGTCTATCATTATGATCCAGAGATGAAAGCCCAGTTAATTCAATAGAAGCACTTGGACCCATCATCTCCAAAGAAGGCAAGGGTGCAGCCCTCTGTTAACAAGGTCATGTTGATAGTTTTCTTTATAAGAGTGATTATAGATTTCCTGCAAAGGGTACCACAATTATAAGACTCTATTATGCTTACATTTTAAGGGAATTTTCAAAATCAAGAGGCCGGGCAAAATCAGCGAAAGTACCCTCCTGCTGCAAGACAATACTCCAGTTTAACGTGCTTGCGGCTGATCAAAAGCACAGATTTATAGCTGTGAAATCCCCCCTCACCCCCCTACTCTCCTAACCTTGCATTCTGTGACTTTCACCCGTTCTCAGCTATTAAGTTGTTTTTGAAAGAGAAGTGTTTTTCGGATGATACAGCCTTGATTTCCAAAGTCATGCTGTTGTTGGAATCAAGGGAGATGACTATTCAAGCAAGGTTTTTTTTTTTTTTTTTTTTTTTTTTTTAATTATTGTTTTTCTTATGTTTTAAACTTATATTATAAAAGCGGAGCTCAATTCCAGTCTATTGTTTAGTGTGGGAGTATTTTTTGAAATAATTAAAGATTCGAGGATACGAAGTTGACCTACGTTTCTTGAAGAAGCAAGAATGTTGATGTGAAAATCTGGTTCTGAATTAATGCAAGTGCGAATATGTTTATAGAACGACGAAGCAGTAGTGTTTAAGTGCTCTTTAATGCGGTGATGAAGCAATCTGGTAGTGCTTCCGATGTAAGATGCACTGCATTTAGCGCATTGTAGGTCGTAAACAATGTGGTTCTTAAAGCATAAACCTGTGTGTGATATTGAGCAATTAGAGAGTGAACAAGGGGAAGGTGTATAAAAAAAAAAAAAAAACCTTGCTTGAATAGTCATCTCCCTTGATTCACAAACGCAACAAGTATTTCAAACATCAACTGATTTATTTTAACGTTCTCCTAACGTCATTTTTTGTTCTATATTTCGCGGTATCACGTGGCAAACTCTGCGGCTACTTTTCCAATTTTGAACACTCTTCCGCTGTCTTCTCTTGAAAATGGACTAATAAGTCTGAAATATATTGAGATTTACAACACCATTGAATACAACAGAAAAAAAAATTACTGTTGTTTAGAGTTAAAATTTGTGTGAAAAAGAAAAAACAAACAACAAAAAAAAAAGAAATTTATTTCTTTTGTTTGCATTTAATTTTACTCTATATAAAAAAAAAATCTCGCATTGTTCTTGGCTTTTAATTTTATCTTATAATTTTCTTCAACAATGCTTCAAGCAAACTACAACCTACAACCTATATATATATATATATATATATATATATATATATATATATATATATAATACGAGCAAACAGTTAATAAAACATGTTAAAAAACACTTTGAAAAAGAGTTAAAAAACATATTTAATCTGAAAAGGAAACACTTGATAAGTGGATAGTTCTTAATCCGCAGAGTTTTGAAGAAATACTTTCCTTCTCATCAGAGGGTAGGAATTAGCAAAATGCGAGATCGGATTTTACATACAAAAGTATTTGATGAAACAACAAGTAAGTCAAAGATCTTACTTGATAACAAAAAAGTGAAGCAGAGGGAATATGGTGAAGAAAAAGGTGATTACACATGAATGGATAGTCTGGTGGAAGATAAATAATCAAATGATGGTAAAATCCAAAAATATAACTTCAAGAAAGTTAATTAAATTTCCATTTGCACAAGTAAAATCCAAGGAAATCCCGTAATTGGAAGATGGTCCAAAATAATCCAAAGGCCGAAATCCATGGAATAATTCACAAATATGTACAAAAGAAAAGGAGGAAAATTCCAATAATATTAATAAAAGAAAAATAAGATATGCATTTCAAACTGCTGCCAATACATAAATATAAATAAGAAAGATCAGAGAAGAAGAAGAGGAAATAAAAAATTAAATGGGGATAGAATTAAATAGAAAATAGAAAAACAAATATCAAAATGACCCAGACAGGAAATTTTAAAAAGTGCGAAAAAATATATATAGGGCAAAATAATATAGGTCAACTGAAATGTACAGGTTATTACTTAAGAAAATGTCTGCAAGAGTTGTTAAAAAACACTAAATGGAAAATAAATAACTAACTAACTAAATAAATTAATTAATAAATAAATAAATAAATAGAAAATAAATAATAAATAAACAGTGAATAAATAAATAAAAAATAAAATAAAAAATAAAAATTAGGGAGAGGATGGCAGGTATCTGCAAATTCAGGAAAAAGTAAGAAAGTAAGCAAGTAAGTAAATGCATATAGTAAAATATAAGTAAAAATAGATACAAGATATGAAAGTTTGGGTATATTTATATATTAGATAGATAGGAATATTGAAAGACTAAAGCAGAAATTGAAGATAAAAAACCGGCCAAGCAAAGAGGAAATAAAGAAATAAAATAAAGGATTATTAGATTATAAAGTATTGAGAAAGTATGTAGAAAAAACGATAAAGTTAAAGAAAAAATTATATATCTATCTAAAAGTAAAAGTAATAACTATGTAATTTCAAAATTGCCAGAATTAAATTTGAACTTATGTTTACAGAAAGGGATCAGTTCATTTTTAGAATTTATTATATTGTTACTTTGAGGGGAAGTGATTATAGTTATAGTTTCGGTTGTGCAGAGGCGACATGACTTAGAGCCTGGAGTATAAGTCTTAACTTTTTTATGATGGTCCATTTGATTGAGAAGGGGGTATTATTAAAGTTAAGTTTTTTAATTAAAGTGGTTAAAGAAGTTCCTTGGTTATTATTAGAATTATGGTTGTTAAAAGAAGAAGTGTGGTTTGATATTCTTTTCTTAATTAATGTTGAAGTAGCGCCGATATATGTATGTACTTTATTAAAAGCTCGAGGTCTGGTATTAATATTAATTTGCTGATTTGTATTAGTTAAATGGTTTGAATTTTGTTCATAGTGTTCAACAAATGGTGGGACAATGATTGTATGAGGACTATTTTGGAGGGGATAATGAGTGTTGTTAGTGTTAAGATGGCTGTTAGGAGAAATATTATTATTCTCATTAATATTATTATTATTATTATTATTATTATTATTATTATTATTATTATTATTGCTAGTTGTATGATTGTAGATGGAGGGGCTGCCTGAGTAGTGTATTGGATTAGTTACTATATCAGATGGAGGATGGGAAGAAGGATAACTTGAAGACGAAATATTAGTGTCTGTTATGGGAGGATTGCGTGGGAGCTCAGTAATTGTGCAAGAATACATAGCATCTTTATGGATGCAATCATTATTGAGTGGGCAAAGATGTTTGTTATTACAATTACAGTTAGTTTTGGGTTTAATTGGGAAAGGGATTTTTTGGGCTGATTTAATTTTTTTGTTATTAGATGTTAAGATTCTTTGTGCTAAATTAGGCATTGTTGAATAAGAAATCCTGATTGAATTTTTATTGAAAATAGAACTAAAACTACTTCATTTACTCACATAAAATTAATATATGAAAGTATAAATTTATGCGTAAGCTTTAAGTATTTACTTTAAAAGTGCTCAATACGTAGGTAGAGCTAGTTAGTAAGTTATAAAATATATATAGCGATTAAGCTACACTGAATATTCCGTGTTTCATTCACTCTAGGACTCTTCAGGCTTATGCGCATAAGCCTGAAGAGTCCTAGAGTGGATGAAATGCAGAATATTCAATGTAGCTTAATCGCCATATATATTTTATAACTTACTATATATATATATATATATATATATATATATATATAAAGTGAACGTGTATATATATATATATATATATATATATAGCGGACGGATGTTTATTTAAATAGACGTTCGGACAGTTTAATTTCGGCCACCGATTCCGTAGTCAAGGGGTAGAACTGCCGACTGTCATCACGACGGTTCTAGGTTCGATCCTCGGCTTGGGAGAGGTGTTAGTCTAGCGGCACTGATGAGTTGTGAAACAACGAAACAGGTCTGTATGTCGATGACTAAAATATATTTTATATATATATATATATATATATATATATATATATATATCTATAATATATATCTATAAAAGTGAACGTGTCTGTGTACATTTCCTTACGCAATATCTCTGTCAATTTTTAGTCTACAAACTCGAAATTCGATACACAGGATCCTGAGATTTGGAAAAATCTATGTGATCGGTTTTCGTCCAGAAATTTGGTTGTTAAGGGGTTAAAGTTCAACGATGTGTCTTTTGAGAACTCTACCGAACTCCTCCGACAATTTTGAGTTTACACACTTGAAATTTTAGGTAAAGGTTCCTTGGACATGGATCTAACTTAATAACTTGATTTTAGCCCAAAATAATAAATTTTAATGGGTCATAATAGGGGTCAAAGTTAAAAAAATTGACTTTTTTATTTTCTCAGCATACACCTCCAAACACCCGGGCAACGCCGGGCACCCATGTTAATATATATATATATATATATATATATATATATATATATATATATATATATATATATATATATATATATATATATATATACGTGCTGTCTTAAATAAGTTTCCAGGCTTTTCTGTACAGGCATTTAAAATTGCTGTAGACTCTTGAAAATTCAGTATGTTATTGCTATACATGTTATGAGATAACTGATCAATTTTTATGATTTCAGGTTCAAATGAACAGCTCCAGCAGGAATACACCCTACTAAAGCCTGATTGTCACGGTTAGTGAATTTTAAAAATGCAATCTGGACGTGAGGACACTTTAGAAAAACGATATTCTATAAAATTCTGTTTTGAACTTGGAAAAAATGTTAGAGAAACGTATGGAATGCTTCAGATTATTCTTGCAGAAATCGGGCATCAGTTTTTGAGTGGTATAAGAGATTCAAGTAAGGCAGGAAGTCTCTCAGGGATGATGAGAGGTGTTGGAGGAATAATAAAGTCACCAGAGGTGATTGGTCAAATAAATAATTTCATGGATAAGGACTACTGCGTATCTATAGAGACAATAAGTACACAGTTTCATGACAGTGTGGGAACTGTGAACACAGTTATTCATGAGGAACTGAAGATGTGGAGGATTTGAGTGAATGCACCAGTCCACAATTCCATCCTTGTCACAGACTGCTTGACCAAGATGAGCATAAAGACAGTTCCTCACCCTCCTGATAGTCCAGACTTTGTTCCTTGTGACTTCTGGTTATTCCCTAAGCTCAAACAACACTTTAAAGGTTGTCGTTATGAGACAATTAAGGAGATGAAAGAGGCTGTGACGAGGATCATTGACAGGCTCACACAAGAGAACTTCTATTGGGCCTTCCAGAAGTTGTTGGAAATTCACAACAAGTGCATTGCGGTTGGAATAGCTTACTTCAAAAGGGACTAGAGTTTCATGTGTGTACTATCAGTAAATGTGCCCATACGAAAAAAAAGTCTGGAAACTTATTGAAGGCACCTTATCTTTTTTTTAAAACAAGGACATAGATTCTTATTTACTTGCCACTGCTAATGAAACTTTCATCTTATATTTGCTTCAAAAACCAAAGGAATTGAACCCCATCACCAAAAAAAAAAAAAAAAAAATAGATGAAAAAAATGTATTTTAGTTTATTATTATATTTATTTATATTTCTGACGAAGAAGTATTTTTTACAAGGGGCTCACCACTTATAAAGGCCCGAAGGCCACTTGAGGATAAGGGTTAATGAATGGAAGGTAGTACTGTAGTAATCATTAATGGTGTAAGTTGAGTATAATTTGATTCTTTAAGGGGACTGTCCAACAGGAACTTGTTTACATTAGACTTGAAGGCTATCATACTGTAGTCGGCCAGGAACCAGGCGAATAAAATATTGATCCCAGTAAAGCAACTGGCTCTGACGGCATTCCAATTATAAAGCTGAAAAAGTTTCAACAAGAACTAACTCCCATACTTACAAAGCTGTTTAAGTGTTTTCTTCAGGAGAACTGCTTCCCAAGACCCATGAAAACCTCATCAGTATGTTCCGTATTTAAGAATTCAGGTGATCAGTCATCTCACTCTCAGTACAGACCAATTAGTCTCCTGTGTAGACTGAGTAAGTTGCTGGGATCTGTGTTAAATAGAGAAGTAGTCAACCACTTCAGCAAAAATAACCTCCTTAGTGGCATGCAATATGGTTTCCATTCTGTTAAATCTACAGCAGATGTGCTAACAGTTCTATCTCATAGAATTTCTCGATGGAGGCTTCCTTTCTAGGGCAATTGCTCTTGACATATGAAAGGCCTTTGATAGGGTATGGCATAAAGGGCTACTCCACAAGATCTCCAGCTACGGTACAGCTGGAAATAGCTTTTCAATTATTAAATCATTTCTCTATGATAGGTTCATAAGAGTAGTGGTTGATGGGCAGAAATCAGAAGCTCACAGTATTAATGCTGGAGTCCCTCAGGGTTTCATCTTGGGCCTAACTCTCTTCCTGGTGTACATCAATGATCTCCTAAATCACATCCTAAATCATTCGTAGACATTAATGTTGACGACACTACCATCTATGACAACACTTCAAAGGCTATAAATGACCAAATTCTCTCTGATTCTTTCTCCTCTGATCTTAAACATGTGGTACAATGGAGAAAGAGGTGGTTGGTTAATTTTAATGAATCTAAAACCAAGCTTCGATCCTTACATCATCAACTCTCTGATCCCCATCTGGCATCAATTGAAATGAATGGCTTTCATCTTGGTGAGGCTCTATATCTTGAGAAGCTTCTGGGTTTGACCTTTACTCCTGATCTGAAATGTAACACATACATTAAATCCGTTGCTAAAGTCACTGGAAAAATGGTGGGATCATTCTATAACTCCAGTAGATATCTCACTGCTGAGGCAATTCTCTATCTATATAAAAGCCAACTACATCCAAGGATGGAATACTCTTGCTCCATCTGAGCAGGAGCTGCTAGAAGCAGTTTATCCTGTCTTGACAATGTTCAAAATAGACTTTTTAGCCTAGTGGGAGATGCCCAATTCTCTCCCTTACAACCTCTTTCCCACATCAAATATGTTGCAAACCTGTCTCTGCTTCATCGTTATTTTCATGGCAAGTACTTATCTGATAGCCAATCTATACGTCCATCACTAAACTTTCATGAAAAACACTCGTCTAGCTGAAACCACTATCAATAATTTCCCCACTCTTTATCTGTACCTAAACCTAAATGTAGATTCCATGAACAAAGCTTCTTTCTTAAAACAGCATGCCCATGAAACTCTGTTCCATTTCCCGACTTTCCATCTGACTACAATATGGCCATCTTCAGGTCCAACATAAGCAATTTCTTGATGAGCCATCCCCTTAAGTAATCCAATTTATCAAATTTACACTACTAACGATTACTATGATATTGTCCTATTGACTACTGTACACTCACTAACCCTTATCCTCGAGTGGCCTTCGAGCCTTCATAAGTGGTGACTTCTTTGTAAAAAAAAATAAAAAGGTGTTCCACAGATGGGAAGTTCTAGGAAATAAGCTTTGTTCATGGAATCTGTATTTAGATTTAGACACAGATAGAGAGTGGGAGAAATTGTTGATAGTGGTTGTGGCGTGTCGAGTGCTTTTGTGAAAGTTTGGCAAAGGGGACCATAGATTGGAGCTCGGACGAGCACTTGCCATGCAAATAACGATAGAGCAGAGACAGGCTCGCAACGTCTCTTCTGTGGGAAAGAGGTTGCAGGAAGAAAAAAATTAATAAAACTCAACTGCATTGTATGTATTTCTAATGGCTTCTTATTTTTCAAAATTTTATCGATAGTGTTTAAAGATGCTCTATCTTTGACCGCTCTCTTCTCTAACTGAAGATGATGTAACAGCAAACTCCAAGCGGTAAAACCCATTTTGCTGAGATCTGCACTTTCTGATGACCTATCGTTTGATTTCACAAAATCAATAATATTAGCTCTGGGCTGAGCAACGGTGTCTCCTTGGACGTATGTGATTTTTTATTTTGGTTACTGTTTATTCATCTCCTCTCAATAAACGCTGCTCAAGAAATCTTGTGCACATTTCAAGTCCTTATTTCTGCCGAACTGTAAATGGGAGTAAGATAAATGAAACTTGTATCATTTTAAAGCTAAATTCATTAGTTTTTATTTATTTATTTATTTATTTTGCAGTTCTAATGATTTTTTAAAAATATTTTTTCAGATTCAGTAATGGCGTTTAGTTAAACAGAAAAAAAGGTTTTTGCGCTCTTGAATTTGCAAAAACTGAATCAGAGACAAAGAGGCCCCAGAAAGTCCATATTGAGATGGAATTAAGACATGGCTGTTTGTCTCAAGCTAATAGAAAGAGACGCCCCTCAACTTTAGATGATACGGTTGAGCGAGTTTGAACTGCATTTAAGCTTTACCCCCAGATGGGCCAGTAGGTAACTTCTTATAACAACCGTTGGGTACATTTCCAGTATTTATATCTGTTGAATTATAAAACTGGTATCATTTTCAAGCTAAAGTATTTTTTTAAGTGTTTTTAATGCTAATGATTATTTCCATGTTTTTTTTTTCAGGCTCAGTAATGGCGTACACTCAACCAGAAATGTTTTGCGCTCTTGAACTTGTAAAAAAAAAACAAAAAACAAAAAAAAAAACAACAAACAAACTGAATCATGGATTCTTGTGTTTCTTATTTTTTTAGATGAAGATTAATAATTTGGATTATTCGGATTACTTTCCTGATCTTGAGTGTTATTTGCATAACGTTTTGGCTGATGTAACCTCCGGCCTTCTTCAGGTGTATCTTGTCAAACTCGGGAATCTTTCTGTCGAACTCGGGAATCTGCATAGAATTTTAGACGGAACTCTTTATTTAATCCACGGGGGTAGCATGCTCTCATTCCGTCAACAGAAAGATTCTTGAGTTTGGCAGAAAGATTCCCGACTTTGACAAGATACATCTGAAGAAGATTGTTTGGTTTGTTGTTTTTGTTTTACGGCATATCAACTCTTTTCACGTTATTTAATGCCGAATCCAGTTATTTTGAAGAAAAAATTTTTTAAATAGAATATTTTCTTTTTCAAGTCGGTTTCTATTTAACCCACAGTTGGGACCCTAACAGGTACTACCACTCTGGGTCAGAGTGAACCTGGGAGCAATGGCAATTAAAGGGTAGCTCCACACTCTCCAAAGCCCGCAAGCTGGGGCCTCACCATTGGATATAGTTTAAGGTCATACCCAGGACCATGAAGAAGGTTGGAAGTTACATTGACTGAAATGTTGTGAAAATAACACTCATGCCGACAACATTTTAACGTGCATTTTCACATAAAATTCTGAAAAGAGGCATCAGAAAGAACATCCACATTTAGATGGCACGGTACATTCATGAAGATCGAGCTAAGACAACGAGAGCCTCCTCTGCTCAACTCCAGATAATACGGATAATACGATATTTCGTATTGCCTTTGCGCGAGCCTTTTCTAGTCTCACACAAAAACACGCGTTCACATCTCAAGCTATATTACTTGTCATATACATATGCGCACACAAACATACGCGCGCATGTCCACACACGTACACATATTCACGTTCACATATATACACTCACATTCACGTGTATACACACACACACGCTAACGCACACACATACGCGCACATGTACGCACATGTAAGCACAGATGGATGACGTCACTTCCCTTTCAAAGGAAATCTGCACATGTGCAAAAGACCAGCAGAAACACCTATAAAAGAAAGAGCAATAAGCGGCTTCTTTCTTTTTAGGACCAGCTTTCGAGCTGTATGGTCTACGGACTGACAGCGTGCCTTTTCGGCATGCGCGTGCACGCGCGTACCTCACACCACTTGCTACTATGTGGGACAAAAAGCCAACAGACAGTACGTACACTTTATACGCTTTCTCTCTCCATGAACTGGATTGACTTTCTCACTCTATCTCCCCTTCGGCCTCGGTCCATTAACACAGCAATGTGCGCGACTCTCTACTGAACTTAACCCTCTCTTTCTACAGGCCGGCTTGCCACTTCACGTTATTCTATTGCATTCTCCTTTCCTTCCACGCGCGTAGTCGTCAACGCCGGAGTGAACACGTGTACACCCAAGACTTTAATTTCTCAACAGAAAATAAACGACATGTTTATTTTATTCCAGCATTTGAGTTCTTTGTTTCTTTCATTCAATTCGTTTCATTATTTTTTCTTGTAGCGAGTTAGGGTATTTTATATCCTGGTCTTCTACACCTTCAAGCTTTACCCTTGTAAATCGATCGGAAGAATCAGTAGAAGACAAAATAGACAACAACACGATTCATTCTAAGCTACAGTTAACACAACAGTTGCATGTAATTGTGTCCACGACTTCTGCAATATAATAAAAAGGGAGGTGAGATATCCATAAGAAAAACATGAAAGAACACATACTCACTATTGCTTAATAAAATTATAAACAATACGTTCATATGCTCTCAGTGTTTTTTTAAATAGAAAACTGACAAAAAACGTAAACGGTGAAAACAGAAAATATGTACCCTCTGAAAATACTGTACTTGCAAAACAAACATGCAAATTAAGTTGAATGTTAAATTATAATGCTTGGATTAATTTCTTTACTTCTATCCTCGCGAAACTATTTTAGAGAATAAACAAAAGAAAAAAAATCTCAAGCAGTTTCCTACAGCAACTGTTTGGCATGACAACCGTACATGACATCTTACAATCTACAATTAGCTTAACAGATTCATGACAATTCGCTGAAGACTTCTAGAACACCCTGTACTTGGTTCATGCCGTGCAACATTTGGATGAATTTATCATCTATATACACGAGTTGATTAACTGTTTTTCTAGATTTCCTGCTTTTTTTTTCGTGTGTGGTCACTCTGCAAATGCAGATAAGGCCGTGATATTATTGATGATATGGTTGTTGTTGGTCTACATGTTGCTAAGCGACCATAAAATAAATGGCCTGTGCAGACTTCTTCATAAGTTTACACCTCATCAAATATAGATCAATGAAATCACAGGGATAAGAAAAACCAGAATAGTGACAACAGGAGGAAGAGAAGGAGGAAGATGATTATGAGGAGGAGCAGGAGGAAGAGAAAGAGGAGAAGGAGGGATTCGATTTACTCCACGGTTTAATCTCTGTCTGTCTGTCTCGCTCCCCCTCTCTCTCTCTCTTTATATATATATATATATATGTATATAATTTTTTTTTTTTTGAAAAAGAAATCCAGCAGGAAAATCCGAAAATAAGAGCGTATTTATATATATATATATATATATATATATATATATATATATATATATATATATATATATATATATATATATATATATTGTTTACAGAAGTGTTTAAGAGAGACGTCATTGGTACGGTCGCTTTCAAACCCAATAATTAGGACCGTTTTAGATACCCATATCAAGCTCTCGTTAGCCAATACTCATCTATTTTACAACCGGAAGTGGAAATATATATAAACCGACGGTATCAATGATTTGTCTCATCTAAAAACTTTCTGTAAACAAATATATATATATATATATATATATATATATATATATATATATTGGATATTCTGCTCTTCACCCGACCATCCATTCACTTGAAATCATTTTTCTTTTTTCCCCAATTTCCTCTGCATCACTGTTTTTTTAAAACTTTTACTTGTAGTTTCATTAAATATTTTGCAAGCAAAATCCGATTCCGGATTTTGCTAATTCTTACCCTCTGATGAGAAGGAAAGTATTTCTTTCAAAACTTCGCGTATTAAGGGCAATCCACTTAATTTGTGTTTCCTTTTTGAAAATTAAATATGTTTTTAACTCTTCTTAAACTGTGTTTAACATGTTTTATTAATTATTTGTTCTTATATATATACTAGCTATACTCGGCCACGCGTTGCTGTGGCTCAGTTTGTTAAAATGGAACACATTCCTCAAGAAAAATTGTATAAAAGTTGTTATTTTTTCCCCAAAAAAAGATTATTTTTTTACTATAAATTGTTAGGTGAAAGTTTTTTTTCAGGAAAACTTGCACTTTTTTTTTTAAAAAAGAAATTTGGCAGTAAACGTTTCTCTTTGAAAACGGAATTTTTATTATAAAAAGAACATATGAATGCTTTACATGAACACTATAAATAGTTAGGTGAAAGTAGAGAAAAGTTTGATTCTTTTTTTCAAGAGAATGTACAAATTATTATTTTTTTTAAACAGATGTTCAGAAAATAAACAGAAAAATACTTCCATCATTAATTATGCAAAAAAAATAAATAAAATGTTGATTTAGTGTTTCAACATTATGCTTATAAATTACGATAAAACTTGCTGAGTATGCACTGTTTTACGGTTGTTGTAAAAATGGAACGGAAACTTAAATTTCGCTCCGTTTTAATCTTTCTTAATTTTTTAATTGTGCCCCCCCAAACGAATATAATCAAAACAGTAACATTCAAGAATTGTACTTTATGTATATAAAACACAAAATATTTAAAAAAAAAAAAGTTAATAACGAAAAGTAATAATTCCATTTTTAAACGAAAAAGTCAGTTTGGTATATCTTTTTGTTATTTTTTACATAAGTCCAGCTTACCATTCACATTGGAAATGTTGACATTTATAGGTTGTCGGGTACGTTTACAGCGAATAAACACTCCAATCTACCCATGTTAAGAACGGCTTTCGGAATAGACACCCCTAACCTTGTCAGCATACCCGAAAAACTATAAAAGTTGACGTGTCGAATGTGAACGATGAGTTGGACGTAATGTAAAAATGTACCGAATTTAAAAGGGAACGAAATTCAAATTACCATTCCATTTTTACTGATATGATTAAAGTGGGTCATAATTTTACTGGAACTGTAAATTGCATAGGTAGGTGGGTATGGAGAGGTTCTGTTTATACACTAATTTTCAACGTGTCAGGAAAAGAAGTTTGTAAATGTATTTGTTGACATTAAGAGTTACGCGTCGTTGGAGGTAGGGTGATAGACTAATGCAGACATATTCATACCGAGACACACGTCCATATACATACATACGTACGTACAAAATATACGTATATATACGTGTGCACAGCGACACACACATACACACATATACATACAAGAAAATACTTACACACACATATATATATATACATACAAGAAAATACGCACACGCACGAATACACAACTACACTGACTGAAACAGATGGCTATTTGTAGCGACCATATGTAACTGTTTACCCTCAAATAATAAAAAAATATTTTGCTCTTTTTATTGAGCACTATCTAACAACCTCTTTGTCTTTATTATTCCCTACTTTTGAACACCTAAAACCTATATATATATATATATATATATATATATATATATATATATATATATATATATATATATATATATATGTGTGTGTGTGTGTGTGTGTGTGTGTGTGTGTACTAACAGGAACGTTCGCCATGGCACGGTTGTAAAATACGCTTAAATATGATTATTTTGATTAATGCAGGTTTCGTATTTATTATTATACTAGCAGGCCCCGTTAATCGGCGTTGCCCGGTGGAAGCCTTCCCCCTCCTTGCAAAAAAAAGTAAGCTTTGGTTGTTGTTGGTAGCCACTGCCATCCCTGAACAACTGCGGACACAGTTGGCCGTGGCCGAAATGAAATAATATGGCTTTCACTGGCGATTAATGATGCTTTGAGGTGATGACATGCAGGCACTGTTTGAATATATAAAAAAAGCAGTTAAGGGAATCCATAAATCAGTATGAATTAATATTATATTATATACTAATTAATACTATATATATACTAATATTAGTACGAAAAATGGTCTATTAGAATAATAATGGAAAGTAAAAACAGAGGTTTTAGAGGTTAGGGATTCTCACTGTATATGGACTGTTTAGAGTGATCGAAATCAGTGGTAGCAGTCCTAGCTGTTTCCGTTTATTGTTCAAGTCTTCCTCTTTTTTTCAAGTCTTCCACCAACAGGATTAAATGAAATTCCAGTTTTATGTCGTCTTAAGAACGGCGTTTGGAATAAAAATTTCAAACTCCCCATGTTAAGAACGGCTTTTGGAATAGACACCACTAACCTCCCCATCTTAAGTATGGCATTCAAAATAGACACTCCCAACATCCCCGTGTAAAGAATGGCTTTCGGAATAGACAACCCCCTCTTTTAATGAGGTTGGGAATGTGGAAAAATAATCCCCACAAATGTAACCGCGAAAATCGTTGCCAGTATACCCACTCGCAAAGGCTAAAAAAGAAATGTGAGGTGGCAGTGTCGGTAGGAGAGAAGTAGATTTATTTATCACGAATGTGTACAAACCTGGCAGCCAGAGAATTACAGTGCATAATACAAGTCTTTATATCTCTATAAGTACTTATCTCCGCAAAGGTTGAATAAGATTTTCTTAATCAGCATAGTTGAAAACCTATCCAAGCAGTCATTCTAAAGAAAGTTGTGGAGGTGGACCGAATGTACAAATTTATCAAATTTACAATTTTTTTTACAAAAGAAAAAGAAAAACTTAACATGGGCGGAATCTCGAGAATCAGTCCGGAAAAGAAATTTAAATAAAATGCTCCACCAATTTCAATTTCCTATAAAATGATTGTGACTAAAACCAGACCCTAACTTTCAAACACATGTGCAAGTTTGTCAATTAAGATATGGAATCAAAAAAAGAAAAGAATGGAAAATATCTAAACAGTTTGACAAAATATATAAGATTAGCCTGGGTGCGCGGTGTTGTCCCGGGTGTTTGGAGGTGTGTGTTGAGCAATAAAAAAAAAGTGGTAACTGGCAGGCAGGCTCGAACCTGTATCGTGAAGAACTAAAAGAACGTGAAAAAATAACCGTTACGCCTTTGCCGTTGCATCCGTCGCCAAAACGGAAGTTGCGAAGGTTTAAATTGATGCTAGTCAATCAAAAAGATGGAAAGACTTTCGAAAATATCGACGAAAAAGGTGACCCCTCCTTGTAGAAAACTGCCCAGTTGAGGATGAACGAATTAATGTTTTTAGTCCATCTTTCGATATTTGTCGTCCGAAGGGTCGCCCTTCAAAACGATATGGATCTCGTGAAAATCGGTCGCCTCTATCGAAATATTAAGGCATACATACATACATACATACATACATACATACATTATGGCTTCCTTCAGTCTTGACAGACTATAGGTACTTACTGTAAGGGTGCCTTCGCGTGAAATTATTGTGGCAACAGTTGCGCAATCTCCAACCATACCTCTCCTGAGTCGACATTGTTGAACACCAGTGGCAAGAGGCGGTTCAGGACGACTGGAAACAATGCCGAAATAAGTGGAGAGCACATACAGCGCCTAGAATTCCCAAATGTCATCTATCTGGTACTAGCCAGGGTCAACGTTGCTTAACTTCGGTGATCTGACGTGAACTGATGTGTTAACGTGATTATGTCGTACATACATACATACATACATACATACATACATACATACATTTAAACAGACAAGTGAGATTTATAGATTATTATTTAAACAAGCATAGTTATTTAAAAAGATATGCGATGAAAAAACTAAAAATCAATTGCTAAAAAATGCTTACGTATTTTTTATATATTTTGTATTGCGCAAATAAAATAAAAATAAAATATAGTTAAGTATAAAAATAGTTTAATAGTCTTAAGATGGGAATAATATATACAGTGAGATGAAAAGCGAGCGAGAAAGGTGTTGCGGACCAGAGTATAATACCCTAGCTCGCCACAAGAAAATAATGAAACGAATAGAATTGAAGGAAACAAAGACACAATTGATGGATAAGATAAACATCGTTTATTTGCTGTTGAAAGAATGAACGTTTTAGTTATAACATGTGTTCATGTCCGCGCGAGTGTAACCAATGTTCGTTGCGGACTGGTGTTGTAGCAAGATCGGAAATGTGTTTTCATCTCAAGTTCGGGTCACTATCGTTTGTTCGCGCGTGGGAAAAGAAATGAGTGTTGTAGTGGAAATTGAAAATGATAGTCCAGCGTGTAGACAAAGAAGAGGATATGAGATTTGACGTCAGTTAGTAGTCAGCTACGTAAAGGTGTTCTCAGGGACCAGTAGTAGATAGAGAGAGAGAAAGAGTGTGAATGTGTACATACGGTCTGTTAGCTCGTGCCCCATAATAGTAGTAAGTGAGCGTGACGTATGCGTGTGCGCGCGCCGAAACGGCGGCGGCTAGCGCGCCGACCAACCACCTAGGAGGCTAGTATCGAAAAAGGAAGAAGCCGGTTGTTACTCTCTCTTTTATACTCGTTTCCGGTGGTCCTTTGCGCATGTGTATATTTCCCTAGAAAGCGGAAGTGACGTCGTCCATGTGTGCGTTCGTGTGCGCGTGTGTTAGTACATATGTGTGCGTTAGCGTGTGTGTATATACACGTGAATGTGAGTGTATGTACGCGAACGTGAATATATGTATGTGTGTGGACGTGGGCGCGCATGCTTGTGTGTGCGTATGTATATGACATAGCTTGAAATGTGAATGTGTGTTTTTGTGTGAGGCTTGAAAAAGGCTCGTACAAAGGAAATACATGTTTGTTGTTTTGTCTTCGAAGCGAGAGAGAGAGAGAGAGAGAGAGGGAGAGAGAGAGAGAGAGTTGGGAAGAATATACACAGCCATAGAATCCAGTAGATCACGCATATATATATATAAATGAATTACCTAAAAAAAAAAAAACGTAACTATGTTAAAAAAAAAAAAATACGGGTGTTACATGATAAGGGCTGTCCCCTTTTCATGTAAGTATAAAAATGGAGAATTTAGTTTAAAATGAAAATGAAATAGCAATAGACAAATTCGAACCTCGTAATCTGGGTTTAGAAATAGATTACGTGTGAGAATTTAAAAATGTAAAACAAACATTTGTTTAGAATATAGATAAATATTTCAAGGAAAGAATGTTAACTATCAAGTTTGTTATGAAATTTAAAATTGAAAGAATGCAGCTTATAAGATAATGTTTTTAACATATTGAATATTGGTTAAAATTCCTTTTGAGAAATAGGAAAAGTTTTGGACACGTATGCCCAGGACACGTGAAAGAAGGCACATGTTTTAACATGTGTATGACGTCACGGAAAATAGAAAGTTCTAGGAATAGAGAAAAACTTTTGTTAGAGTTAGTCAGTCAGTGAGAAAACTCGGAGAGAGACAGTCAGGCGTCTAGGAGCGAGACGTCACTTCAAGAAAAAATGTGAGACTTTGAATTCTTGGTGCTGGAAACACGGCCGTGTGACGAAATAAACCATAAAGTGTTTTTTTGTAAAGCTCGTCTTGTGTTTATGATTCTTATACAAAGGTAAAGTCCAATTGTATTATATATTTGTGTTATATGTCTTTACATACACGTCTCAACATCATCATGTCCGAACTGTCTGAACACTATATCCCTTCACTCCAAGAGTTTCTTCTTCTACACAATTAAAGAATGAACAGTTTTAATATATAAGAATCTCTTATAACATGAACAATATCTCTCTAAGTCTCTTACAATACAACTTTTCTCTCTCTCTCTCAGAGTCTTTCAACATCCCTCACTGTAATAAGACTCCTTCTAAGCATCTCTCACTCTGAGTCCTTCAACATTCCTCTTAAACACATCTCTCACTAAGATACAGTATCACTTCTAATAAGACTCTTACTCTCTCTCTAAGACTCATCTTTTAATAAAACTCTCTCAATGAAACCCCTATATAACACTGAAACAAATGTACAAAACTTAATGTAAAATGTTTATTCAGATTGAAAAACAATCAATTTCACCAGGTACGACCACAAGAAAAAAATGGCAGCAATGTATTTGTTATGCGGCCATTTTTTCTTGTGGCTGCGTATCGGTTGACATTGCTTGTTTTTCGAGCCGAATAAGCATTTTTATATTAAGTAAAAACCACTAAAAATCTACCCAGATAGGTAAAAGAGTAACTTATCTGACCTTTGGTCACATTTATTTTTTTATATATTTATTTTTTTGACTATTTTTTTTAAATCTCTGTGGCTTGCAAAACAAACCCGAAAAAAAACCCTGCAGAATAAGGACGTTGTTATAACTCACATTCTTTAAATTCCAACCTATGACACAAGTTGTGAGTACTTCCTCGGTATAAGTTATCCTGTAGTTACGTGTCAGTGATCATCAGAGTAAAATTATACCTTTGACATTGAAATACAGCGTATTACAAATACGTGTAACATAAAATGCAACAGAAAATCCGTACTGATATTAATTAATGAGTATCCATATAATATTTCTAATTGTTCCATTCCTTAGTTAGTCCGTGTGTTACGCTTTAAAAAAAGCCAAATATAATTTTTGAAAGCTAAACTACGTAAAAAAATGGCCAAATCCGAGAATTCTTTTTAAAAAGGCCAATAAACAAACACAACGTAACGTGCAGCCACAACTGAGATTGAACTCACTACACGAGTTTGTAGTGTAATTCAAATCTTGTTCGTAGCTGAATACTTGATGCTCCGCTAAGGTTATCAAGGGCATTCTTTTTATTATGACACCATCACTTAAGAGAGACCCATCTACCCTCCAGAGAAGAATAGAGCGTACCAGTTTCCCAACCTAGTATTTGACCTCGCGGTACATACAGCACTGCACCTTCCCCAATGGTCACCCATCTGGTACTGGCCAGGCTCGACGTTGCTTAACTTTGGTGATCTGGCGAAAACCGGTGTGTCAACGTGATTATGTTGTATATAAAGAATAAACAATGGACAAGAATATGAGAGTGATCTCCCTTTGATGTAGCCTTGTTTTCGAATATCGTTCTATAATAATATAAGATCATTGTGGTATGAGAAAAGAAGTCGTAGTAATTTCAACATGGAAGAAAGAAGTTAGCAAACTGCTACGTGAAATAGGGGACGGGGCAAAATAAAGGAACATTGTCTGCAAAGAGGTGCTGAAGGAGTAAATTAAAGATTGTCTTTTACAATGTAATTTTATTATTTTTATTGAACTATGTAGCACAATATTACTTTCTCAGTGTTTATTAGTATTTCTTAATTTATCTGATTAAAGTCAGTTTTATATTTAAAATACAATGGACACTATTTTCATACAAACATTAATAAACTCATATTAGCTGCGTGTTATTGGGGTTTTCTGTTCGAAAAATCTAATTTTTGCACTATTCATAAAATTTCAGCTTTATTGAAACATACCTGTTGATTCAATATATTTCTCCTTCCGTGAAATTTCCACGGGTCTGGCTAGTTGTATTTTAATACGGTATTTGCTGTACATTTTTAAAGGCAATCATGCAGTATAGTTAACAGTCAAGAAATTGAAAACAAACAAAATATACAACAAATAATTTCATCGATAAAAATTAATTTTAAAAAAATAAAATATAAATAATAAAAAACAAAATAAAAACATAAACAACAACAAAAAATATATTTATAAGGAACTAGTACAAAAAAGCATAATAATAAAAAAGATAAGATAAAGTTAAACAGTTATCTCCCTTACACTATAGGTCACGTGAATTTTACTACGATACTATAATAAAAAAGAAAAAATCTTAGCTGCGTCGTTAGTTTGAAACAACAACAACAACAACAACAACAACAACAACAACAATATATTAAACAAGATTATAATATGTATATATATATAGCCAATAAATGTTTATAACAAAAAAATATATAAAAATAAAATACAATTACCCCCAGCTACCTACAGTTTAACTAGTCACATCTTACTGCGGTCCTGACCTCTATCCCCAAACAAGGCACATCGTCATCTTGAATATACTTTTGTTTTCTTTTTGAAAAGGGGAGGTGTTTTTCTCCCGAAATTAATCAAAGTTCCATACCACCAACAGACTTTATATACACCGGTCATAACAACTTGGTTGCAAAATAATTATGCAAGGAGGTGAGGAATGATAGATGAATAAACAGCTAGACATTTCTCTACTCTAACACACCCGTCTATTTGTTTTTTTTTCTTTACTCTCATGATTCCGGTCCTTTCCGCATTACTTTTGGCTTTTAAAACTTCCATATATTCCTTTACCAGCAATGTTTCAAGCAAACTACCATTTACTCTTATATATATATATATATATATATATATATATATATATATATATATATATATATATATATTTATTTATATGTATATATATGTGTATGTGTGTGTCTATATAGTCATCCATATGCACTACTGTTTCGTTGTATCACAGCTTATCAGTGCAGCTAGACCAGCACCTTTCCCTTTTAGCCAGGGATGTAACTTACAACCATCGCGTGAACAGTCGGCAACTCTAACCTCTGGCCCATGGGATCGATGTCCGCAAATAACCTTGTCACATGTCCATTTAAATAGACACTCACCCACCACGTTTACAGTGCTCAAGCTGATTGTTTATTTACAAATAAACAGCTAGCCTCGCTTTATAGCCAACTAGCAGTACCCGTTAACCGGCGTTGCCCAGAAGAAGCATACCACACCATCAGAAAAAATCCTTGACGATGAATCCTGAAGGATTGGAAAGTACTAGGACTTATGATAAAATTGGTGATTACATCAGCCAGTTCCCGCCAGAAGTGAATACTGTTATTCGGAAGTTGGAACGGATCGAAAATAGAATTAATAGACAAAAACAAAGAACGGCTGTTGTTGTTGTTGCCCAACCACCAACCTCCTCATTGGAATGTCAAGAACGGGCGGAGAAAGGTAGTGTAATAAGGGTATTGAGCAACCCCCAGCCGTAAAAAATAAAAATAGCAGTGAAGGGAAAAAGAAAAAAATAGATGCAGTAGGCAGCCCGGGTGGAGAAAGGTGAAAAAAACAAAACAAAAAAAAAACATCCATTTAGCCGTTGAAGCTGTGGTAATGTTGGCTGGTTACCTACCAGCCTCCGCGACTATAAATATTAGACGACGGCTCAACAAGAACTTATTTACATTAGATTTTGTAACATATGCGACAAATAGGTGGGGAATTAAGTAATAAATAAACGTAGGGGTATGAAAGGAAACTTACGATAAAAGCAAATATCGTTTATCTTTGTAACACGTCACAAAGGAGGGGGTATAAGGGAATTTATGGGAAAGCAAAACCCAAAGTATTTATCGCACATCTAACACGGGTAAAAAGAAAACAAGGAAGACACGGGAACCGAACATGACAAAAAAAAAAAAAAAAAAAACGCGAGAAGGAACGAAACAAAAACACCAGTGATAATATTTTCGAAATTAAATTAAAAAACACCAA
Organism: Euprymna scolopes; assembly: GCF_053919585.1. Classification (NCBI taxonomy): domain Eukaryota; kingdom Metazoa; phylum Mollusca; class Cephalopoda; order Sepiida; family Sepiolidae; genus Euprymna; species Euprymna scolopes. The sequence continues at coordinate 76,968,923 of NC_136511.1, read as the reverse complement.
CGAGAAATATATCGAAACAAAAAAAAAAATGTATCTTCAGTCCAGACAAAATGAATTCGTTGATATAATATATGAGAGAGAGGTAACTCACAGTTTTTTAATGTTTCTTTTCTCTTTTGTTTTTCTTTTAATTTTAAAAGTATTATGTTCAACAAATGGACAGTTCTTGGAAAGGCGCTTTGTTCATAGAATTGTCGTTTAGGTTTAAGCACAGATAGAGAGCGGGGAATATTTATGACGGTTGTTGTAGTTAGACGAGTGTTTGTTCCGAAAGATTTACCCGGGGTGGGAGGGAACCAGAGACTGAAGCCCAGGCGAGTACCTATCATAAAAGTAACGATAGCGCAGATCTAGATTGGTAACACCAAGGCATGAAAGGGTGGGAAACAATGTGAACGAATAATTAATTAAAGAGTTTCCTTTTGAAATGTATTATGCAAATTAGTTAGCCTTAGCCATAAATATGTATAGTGCATTAGAAAGATAAAATTCTTCTATTTTTAATATGAATTTGGTGTTTTAATCTCACTATTAGTGCAATAAACGGCGCGACTTTATCAATAGAGATAAGAGGTTAATAGCCGGAGTTGTAGTGCCGATTTGCTAATTTAAAATTGCTGACATTTTGTTATATTTTAATTAACGGGGTATCGCGCATATTGTGTCATCACTAAGTAATCAAGTGAAATGTTTTTGTTTTGTTTTTTTCGCCGTCTGCATTTCATGTATGGCCGTGTCTTTTTGTCAAGATGAATGAACTACTTGGAAACACAAGGAGACTTTGCTGAGTTTTCAGGGTTTTATTGGAAAGAGAATTTACTTATGGAGACTCCATAGCTAAAATCATTGACTGTTTAATTTTCTAGATTACTCTTAAGAAAAGAGCTTCACAACGAACAGAGGCATCGGCAACATCATCGCTGAGATCATCTACATTATTGGACGTGTCTCGCCTGCATGACTTGGCTTCCCGGAGAGAACTGACTAGACACCGTTTGTTTCTCTCGCTCGAAAAACGTGACATCCACTCATATCATGATCGTTTGACTACATATTTTGCCTAGAGATTTTGACTTTTGGCCTCCATTTCAAATCATGTCATCTGCTTCTGGGTAATTTTCGTTTGCCTAGCTTATCCTGACATGTATCCCTTATAAAAATCCACACTAGCTAACTTAATCGCTTCTAACTGTGTTACGTTGAGGCTAAGTTAACAGTATGTTAGCGTCAGTGTTATATAGCAGAGTCTATATATATATATGTACGTGTATTACATATCGATACAGTTCAACAGGACATATAACATTTTATCAGCAAATTCTCTTAAGAACAAAGAGACAGAACATCTTATTAGAAACAGGAAAACATTATCTTCATTCATCCGGGTCTTGGTCGACGAATCTACCAAAGCTGAAATGAATATCCATCTCAAGGAAATGACCAGCAAGCTTCTGGTTGTATTTAAAACAACTTTTATTTCAAATACGTTACCACTGAAAGATTGTATGCGTCTTTCTCTTGACGTACACGGCCATATAGGCCTTGTCTCCAACGCTCCAACTCTCTTTGTCTGTCTCCCGTCTCTCTCTCTAACACTCTGTCTAACTCTGTCTAATTGACTACTGACTAATTTTGTATATACATCTACTATTCGCTTGCTATGACGTAATTCAACTCACATCTTTTAACATGCGACTTTGACTCACGTTTTCGAGTTGTTATTTTTAAAACCTATTTGTTCGAGTATTTTAACACTCAACTCGCCAAGGCCGCATTTCTGGTTGTTTTGTTTTATTGTTCTACTAAACTATTCCAAATGCCGAAACCTATATCTGTCTTTGTTAATACCAACAAACTATAATTTTTTTTTATCTAACATTCTAAACTTTTTAATAATAATAGTCGATTTCCTAAATTGACTATCAGCAAGACAACTTGGTGTCGCCCTGCATAATCTAACAACTGGCTTATGGTTCCAAATATCTAACAGTTTTACGAAGGAATCTAAATGCATTCTAATAGAAATTTTTCAGTTAATTTTCGTAGTATATTTTAATGAAAAAAAATGTATTTATTTTTAGTCTCTGCGTTATGATATAATTATTTTAGCCCCTCTATCCTGCCCCTCCTGCTCTCTCTGTATCTAAATTAAAGCACACAATGTCACATTTCATATTTCTATTTGTTTTCGTAAACCAAATGGAAATGTAAAATTTCGCACGCACCGTGTTATATAACTGTCATAATGATCTGCCCTATTACGTGGGAGGTAACAGTGGTCAAGTGGGTAACGACACGGACTGACGACCTGCGTTTCTCAAGTTCGTTCCACAATAAGCACTTTCGCTTAGGTTATTATCAACCTTCGCGTTGTCTCGCCCGTAAAATATGAGTGGCAAAGCGCGCCCCAGTGGTGGTGGGGGGGGAGGGGCTACACAGCCACGAACCGTCACTGGCAAAATTACATTAAAGAATGTTGGTAAGTAAAGGTCGTTCGTTTTAATGGTACCAATCCCGTATGTGTAGCGCTTCAACTTTTTTAGTTCATAAATAGTATGTGTTAATATATATATATATATATATATATATATATATATATATATATATATATATAGTTAAATTAAATATACATTTCATATACACAATATATTTATATTTGTATTTGTATATGTATAAATATAATGTGTATATGAAATGTATGAATATGTAAACATGTATCTGTAAGTTGTATTAAAACTTTTTCACCGGCTTCGGTTTGTATCTTTCCGTTACCACTGCATTTTACCGCCTTCTACATATTTCAATTAACTACATACTATACAATGCTTCAAGTTAACTACATCAACGTCTTATATATATATATATTCGTAAAAGCCTTTAACCAGACGAAGAAGAACTTCAACATTTTGCCTGTAATTTTTACGGGTAAGCATGAATATAGTGACCAAGTGTTCATAATACTGTAGATATAGAGCCAGCTCAACAGAAGAAAAAATAAATCTGATATATATATATATATATATATATATATATATATATATATATATATATATATATATATATATATATTTTTTTTTTTTCGGAATAATGAAATGAAATATATCTATTGGTATGCTAATCCAGATATTTTTGGTATTACAAAATATTCTTAGATGTAATATTTTTTATATAAGACAATCCCAGCTAAATAAAATTGCTCAATATAAAAGATAGAGCAAATGAATCAAATTTTAGGTATTTAAATTTTATTATTTGAAAATGGTTAATCTTCAGATATAGAATTTTTTTATTGTTTGAAAAAAAAAAAAAAGAAAGAATACGATTTAATAAATCTACTTCCTTAACTCATAAGTTTTCGATGCTTATTCATCTCGTCAGAGGAAAAACATTGGCAAATATTTTAATATTGGTTTGCACCTTATTTGCTAAAAGCAATAAACATAGAAAAAATAAAGTTTTTAAAGTTATTAAAACATTTTAGGTACATAGAATAAGGGAAATGGACATTGAGACAGAAAAGGGATGTCTATTTCACTTATTCCAGGTTTCTGAGACGAAACATATTTTTATTAAATCTTCATCAGCATAGAGAATAGATTTAAAACAATAAAAATAAACATATAATAAAGGCTAAAGTGAATATATATATATATATATATATACATATATATATATATATATATATATATATATATATATATATATATATATATAAAGCTGAATATCTGTGTGTGTGTGTGTGTGTGTGTGTGTGTGTGTGTGTGTGTGTGTGTGTGGTCACGAATAGGCTCCTATATGGTTGCCTATTTTAAAAACCTGATTACATATAATGATCGAAGATGTATCGAGACACAGGAATGGGTATGTTTGATCTGGCAGAACAGTGGTTCATTAAAATTGTGGGGTCTGCGTTCGCGCCTGGTCCACAAAGTATGGAAATAAAAAATAAAAAAATAAAAAAAAACGTTTACATGTGTTTTTGATATAGATGTACATAAGAATACTTTCATAAGTATGTTTTAACTTAAATAGGGATGGTATAATAAAATTGTGGGGTCTGCGTTCGCGCTTGGTCTCCATAGAATGGAAATAGGCACACACTTTAATAAAGACTTTTCATATCTATCTGCGTAAGTTCATATCTATCTGCGTAAGTATACTTTGATACTTATGCTTCAGTTTGAAGAAATATGGTATAATAAAATTATGGGGTGTTCGTTCACGCCTGACCTCCGTAGAATGGAAATATGTCACAAAGTTTAACAAAGTTTTTTTTAATATAGATCCACATTAAGATAAGTGTTTCGGTGTGAACAGGTATGGTATAATAAATTATGAGGTTTATCTATTTTATTTTTACTTTCATAATATTTTGCTTTGGTTTTGATACCCCCAAATTCACCTCAAATTTTCAACTCTTCCTTTTCATAACCTATCATACTTTCAGAGTCCATTTTATGTAGGCTGTTTTTGAACCCAGTCAACGACGGGTACTTTTGCTAGTATATATATATACACACACACACACACACACACACACACATAAATATATATATATATATATATATATATATATATATATATGTGTGTGTGTGTGTGTGTATCGAGAGAGAGAGAGAGAGAGAGAGAGAGAGAGAGAGAGAGAGAGAGAGAGAGAGAGAGTCAAACTGAAGAAACAAAGAGAGACCTTTTTTGATTAGTTTCACGCACCTTGCAGACTATTTATTTCAGGTGTGACACACCGTACGTGCGTAACTGCGTAAGTCACTTACAAAACAAAACAAAGAGAGAGGATGATGGTATATAGCGAGGGGGAGGTCTAATCAAGTCAACGACGTTATTTAATTTAATTCTTTTACACTGTAAAATCCACACTATAATCGCCCCACAGTACCCCCACCCCGTCCCAGCCATTGCGCCACGCTCCACACCCATTTCACAAGTGTTATTGACGACGAGTGAGTAAGAAATCATGGACTATGAAAGCACGATTGAAAAAAAAAAAAAAAAAAAATAGGAAAAAAAGGAAAAGAATGAATGAATGAAAAGAGGTCGCAATGCAAGAGTAACGCGCACCTACTATCGTACAGTGCTTTTTCGTCGAATGAACACTGACGCTGCGATTATTAGCACTTCTTACACAACAACTCATTGTAGTGACCTCGGCGTTGATACTCTAGCCTCTGGCTCATGCGACAATCGTAAGTAAGTAAAAGTTTTTTGTTTTGTTTGTTTTTAAGAGACAATATTTACTTAGTATTCGTATCCGTACGGAGATTACTGTTCCCGTTCGTAACTGACTGACAATAAGTTTTTGGTGCTTATAAAGAGAAGTTTATTTTTTTTAATAGCATTTTCATGTTAAATTCAAGTTTTACGGTATTTTTTGTTTATTAAATTGTTACGTAAAAGTACAGAATAGTTACAAAACACCATCCCCTCTCCATGTTAAGAATAGGTTTCTAAATAACAATGATACTATTGTTATTATTTCAATAAGGTGACTTCTCTGCATAAGTACGATGTTTAAAAGTGATAAACAGCGGGAAGCGAGTAGCGACTGTGATTATGTGGTTAACGGCACGGGCTGAAAACCTGGGTGAGCCAAGTTCGAATCCAGTTCGTTCCATCAAACCCACGCTTGACCTTTTCTTTTTTTCGATCGCCAAATTCAAAAAGTCTCCTATTGGGAACACCAAGACGTTTTTTCAGATGTCTTGCTGGCTTGGAAGACCGAGAAATCGACACATTTAATTTAAGCAAGAAATTACAGCACTAGTGCAGTTCTGCAGTTTAGCATCCCCAGGCAAATTAATTTTTTTTTCGTTTTAGGGAAGTCCCGTTTGCGCAAGGGAAGATTTGACAAAGCCTCTACTCTACCCATGTTAAGAATGGCTATCTAAATTTTCTTGGAAATGTTAAACTGCGCAAGTGCCAAGATTACTTTTCAATCAATAGTTTAAGCGACTTTGAAATCACTTTCGAGTTTTAAGTTTGGACGGTCACGAAGTAAGACGTGCATGAGCACACGCACACGCATTAAATCTCTGATTCAAACACACACACAAACACACACATACACACACAAACACACACATACACACACACTTGTCGGACATGTCAAATAACAAGTTGTGTCAAGTTATAACTCCGCAAGAGGTCGAAAAATCGAATAACAAAATCTCTCCCTCTACTATTATATAAGTCACTTTGTGTGTGTGTGTGTGTGTGTGTGTGTGTGCGTGCGAACGTGCGAACGTGCGTGTGTGTGTGTGTGTGTGTGTGTGTGTGTGTGTGTGCGAACGTGCGTGTGTGTGTTTCAGTTTCTTCCGAAACGGGTTAGCCTATCTTTGGCAAATTTCACACAAAGCTAATTCAAATGTCTGGTAGTGTTCTTACATATTTCTTGTACAGAGATTCGTCTGATAATTATCGAAAATCGAAAAAAAAATCCGATTCTAAAAATAGTCTTTGTTTCTTATAGATAAAAAAGAATTTTTACAAGAAAATATTTTAGGTCGCACCGGCAACGGAGATAATACAATCTCAACCAATAATTTCTTCTTATAAGAAAAGACAGAATTGGTAACATATGGAAACATAGTTCAGTGGTAGACCATTCGACTACAGATCGAATGATTCCCTGTTCAAGCCCGTGTGTACTTTATCATTTTATTTTAATTTTTTTTATTATTAATGAATTCAATTTATGATAAAAGAAGCGGTACCATTTAAAATCGCCGAAAATCATTTCTTTGTCGACATATTTTAAAATTAAACATTAATCAGAAGTAGTTTCCAAATCATTCTTCGTCAAGCCCAAATATCAGCTGACTGATATTGTAAACAAACACAGACGGAATTTGATTAACTACATTATCATTATTATATATTTTATTTATTTATTCATTTATTTATTTTGCGAATTAGTCCACCCGGGCAAATTATTCCTCGTAATATATAATATTCAATAGAAGATTGATCCTAGAATAATGCATACGCAATCTGCATAAATTAAAACATCCAAGAGGTCAAAGGTGAAAGAGTTGACCTTTGAAGACTCTACCAAACTCCTCCGCCAATTTTGGGTCCTAATACTTGAAATTTTAGATATAGGTTACCTGGACATGAATCAAAATTTTTAATATATATATATATATATATATATATATATATATATATATATATATATATATATATATATCATACGAGCAAACAGTTAATAAAACATGTTAAAAAACATTTTGAAATGAGTTAAAAACATATTTAATCTGAAAAGGAAACACTAGATAATTGGATAGTCCTTAATCCGCAGAGTTTCGAAGAAATACTTTCCTTCTCATCAGAGGGTAGGAATTAGCAAAATGCGGGATAGGAGTTTGCATGCAAAAGTATTTGATGAAACAACAAGTAAGTCAAAGATCTTACTTGATAACAAAAAAAGTTAAGCAGAAGGAATATGGTGAAGGAAAAGGTGATTACACATGAATGGATAGTCTGGTAGAAGATAAATAATCCAGTGACGGTAAAATCCAAATGTATAACTTCAAGAAAGTTAATTGAATTTCCATTTGCACAAGTAAAATCCAAGGAAATCCCGTAATTGGAAGATGGTCCAAAATAATCCAAAGGCAGAAATCCATGGAATAATTCACAAAAATGTGTACAAGGGAAAAAAGGAAAAAAATTCCCATAATATTAATAAAAGAAAAATAAGATATGCTTTTCACTCTACTGCCGAGACATAAATTATGCACGTATATATATATATATATATATATATATATATATATATATATATATATATATATATATATATATATATATATATATATATATATATATATATATAACTATTTGTTTTACATAAGCATTAATACACACTAAACATTAGTATAAATAATATCGCCTGAAGAGGTCTCTATTTAGTTGTAACTGGCTGACCGAAACATGCTCATAAATGTGTTAAATGTGTTACGCTAAACAAAGAAAAAGTATATCTTGCTCTACTTTGGTATTGAGCTCTCTTGTATTAACCGCGTGAAAACTTCATTGGTTGCTTTGCCTCTGGAAAATATTAACCCGGAATTTATATATATATATATATATATATATATATATATATATATATATATATATATATATATATATATATATATATATATATATATATATATATATAAATATTTATATATATACAGTGATGATCCTATTTATTGGCACGGTAAAATAAGTTAAATTTTGTCTAATAAATTCTAAAAAAGGGATTAAATTAAAGAAAATAACAAAGTATATTATGTATTTTTAACTGGCCTTTCCGATGAAGCAATCGGATTTTAGAAAAAGTAAATAACAAAGGAACAACAAACATAATTGCAAAAAACCCTTGTTCAAAATTATTGGCACGGCTTTGTTTTTCTTTTAGTATCAGTATAATATCAATCAATTTCCGGTTTACGTGCTTTCTGAACTTTTTTATAGCCATATTATGCTTGCTTAACGCTAATTCAGTGAATAATTTTTTTCAGATAATTTTTAGATAGCGATTTATTTAAACTATTATAAGTGACTAAATTATAATTTTCAATCGCCATGGTTAAAACTAAGGAACACAACGAAGACGTCAGGAAGCTTGTTGTAGCATGCCATACCAATGGGGAGGGATATGATAAGATTTCAAAGAAGCTAAACCTTCCCAAATCCACTGTTAGAGCCATAATAAACAAGTTCAAATCGCAAGGCCACGTTATGAGTTTAGAGGGTAGAGGGAGAAAAAGGATTCTTTCCCCAAGAGATGAACGGAAAATTGTTCGACAAGTAAGACAAAACCCAAGGATCTCTGTTGGGGAGATTGTTGATGAACAGAGCACCTCTGGAGTGAATGTATCTCGACATACAGTTGGTAGAGTTTTGAAGAGAGCTGGTTTAAAAGCATGTCGTCCGAGAAAGACTCCCTTATTGAAGCCTATGCACCTGAAAGCAAGGCTAGCCTTTGCAAAACGTCATATTGATAAAGATGTTGCATTCTGGAAACGTGTTCTATGGACTGACGAAACGAAAATAGAGTTATTTGGCCATAATAAAGTGTCTTATATTTACAGAAAATCTGGCGTCAGCTTTCCTGCCTAAGAACACCATACCCACAGTGAAGCACGGTGGAGGCAGTTTGATGTTTTGGGGATCCTTTGCTGCCTCTGGACCAGGGCGACTTGTTAAGGTCACAGGTAGCATAAAAAAGGAAGATTATGTTAAAATATTGGATGAAAACCTGAAAGACTCTGATAAAGAGCTCTCACTTGGTCGTCGTTGGTGGTTCATGCAAGATAATGACCCAAAGCATTCGGCTAAACTGACTAAGAAATGGCTTGAGGACAATCATATTAATGTTTTGGAGTGGCCATCACAAAGCCCAGACCTTAATCCAATTGAAAATTTATGGAGAACATTAAAATTGAGGGTAATGCAAAGGAAGCCTAAGAATCTTATTCAATTGGAGAATTATTGTCAGGAAGAGTGGGCTAAAATTACTACTGAAGAGTGCAACAACTTGGTTGTAAACTATGAAAAGCGACTGAGGAAGGTAATCAAGGCCAAAGGCTATACAATTGATTATTAAATAAATCGTGCCAATAATTTTGAACAATGGTTTTTTGCAATTATGTTTGTTGTTCCTTTGTTATTTATTTTTTCTAAAATCCGATTGCTGCATCGGAAAGGCCAGTTAAAAATACATAATATACTTTGTTATTTTCTTTAATTTAATCCCTTTTTTAGAATTTATTAGACAAAATTTAACTTTTATTTTACCGTGCCAATAAATATGATCATCACTGTATATATATATATATATATGTGTGTGTGTGTGTGTGTGTGTGTGTGTGTGTGTGTGTGTGTGTGTGTGTGTGTATTAGTCTTGCTGCCGGATGTAGTATTAGTGATGGGCCCATTACAATATTTTTCCGATTCTGATACAATTACCGAACTTGTTCTAAATACCCGATTCCGATTCTTTTAAATTTCTAAATATAGAGTTATATATAGGGGTGGGGGTCATTGCAAAAACCTTGAAAAATGTGCATATAATTTCCTAAAGGTAGAAATTTACTTATGAAGATGATTTATAGTTGAAATCAGTTAATATTTATCATTTCATTATTAATACGAGCCATGAAAAATTAAGTTTTAACCAAAAACAGCAAATATCAAAACAATGAAAAAAAATCGTTTTTGGCATCTGAAAATAGGTACACATTTTTCCACTCCCGTTCCAGCTTCCGATACCTTGTAAATTTCCGATTTCTTTTATTCCTAAATTCGATTCCAATTAATCCCTCCATACTAATATATATATATATATATATATATATATATATATATATATATATATATATATATATATATATATATATATATATGAGCAAACAGTTAATAAAATATATATATATATATATATATATATATATATAAATACGCATCAAGTCTTCTTGAAAGCCAATTTACAACGCAATATTAGGAAAATAAACAAATATTTTACTTGCTTGAAATTTAAACATATTTCGGATTCAAACTCCATCCTCAGTATGTTGTATTCGTTCTTTTTTCTTCTTCTTTCTTGTCATGTTGTAAAGTTGGAGAAAGAAAAGTTTGTTTTAAAGATTTGTGCGTTGTCTCCCAGAAAGAAAGAAAACAACATACCGAGGATGGAGTTTGACTCCGAAATATATTTAAATTATAAATTTCAAGCAAGTAAAATATTTGTTTATTTTTCTTTATATTGCGTTCTGATTTGGCTTTAAAGCGCACTTGGTGCGTATTTTATGTTATTTTATTTTATTCAAATTAAATCAATATTTCTATAATGGAACTCTCACTCTGGACACACACACACACACACACACACACACACACACACACACACACACACACACACACACATGTGCGCGCGCGTAGTGTGTGCTTATTACGGTTGTATAGATTGGTTTCCAAGATGTAAATTCAATGAAATCCGCGTGATTATTAAAGAGTGCCCAAATGGAGGACAGAGCTCGTTTAATTTTATCTATATACGTTTTTTTTAAATATAAGTATTGGTAAATTAGATTATTTGGATTATTATTGGATTGTTTAATTCTCAACGTTTCGGCCGATGTAACCTCTGGTTTTCTTCACACGCATCTTTTTGGAACTTACGAATCTCCACTTGCACCAAACCGTCACCAAAAGTTTGTTCATTCCGTTAATCATTTTCAATCGTTTCATAAAATATTCTGGATATAGTCAAGATTGCCTGATTTTTTTGACTTCCGGTGCCGGCTGTCGATTTGGCTGGATGATTAGACATGGTTAAAGCGGACAAGAAAGCCATTCTTATATGGGAAAGAGGGGGGGGTCATTCACGTTTTCTGAGAGGAAGAAATAATTAATCAAAACGGACCATGTCTTTATATGAATTGGAAATCAAAAAGAGTCGAAAATCTTAAATCTAATCAATATTCTTCATCGTTAAACCGAAAATAAATCGTATTTTTCTTTATTCTCGAATTGCTTTTGACATAAAAATGTGAACTCATTAGTAGTGTTGGGACGATTCATTGAAATCAGAATCAGGAATCGGAAAAATTGGAACTTTCATAAATTTCGGAATCGGTCTTGGAATCGGAAAAAATTGTGCCTACTTTCCGATGCCAAAAACGATCCTTGTTTATTGTCTTCATTTTGTATTTGATTTAAACTCAAATTTCTATTGCTGGTTCTAATGATAAAATGGAAAATATAAATTGATTTTAACTGGTAGTAAAACTAATAATCTAAACGTCACTTCCCTTATTAGCGTACTTTTACATTTGCGAAATTTACATGGTAATTAATTTTTACAGTAATCCGAAAATTAAACAAACAAACAAAAAAATAAAACAAACAAACAAAAAATAAAACAAACAAACAGACAAAACTCTATCACTAAATATTTAGAGGTTTTAAAAGAATAGGAATCCCTAATTTTATCAGAACAGGGACAGGGGAGAGAAAGAGATAGATAGAGAGAGAGAGAGAGAGGAGAGAGAGAGAGAGAGAGAGAGACAGACAGAGAGAGAGAGAGAGAGAGAGTCTTTTCACGTTGCTTTCAGAGTTCTTTCTATCTGGTCCTTGAAGGGACCGAAGAAGTTATTCAGGGGACAGATGAAATCCGATGATCTGTTCAACAGCAATCATATTGTTAATAAAGATATTGATTCAGTCTCTGGCCGATCTTTTGGATGGAATCAAAATGTCATCCCTCATTTTAAAACTAAATCCTGGAAGGGCACTATCCACTCACAAACTCCACCCCTATTTCTTTTCGCTCCCACTTAAATTCAATTACCACTTAACGATTGACTTCCTTATTTAGGGGATACAGTTGCTGAACGGGCACCCAAGAGAATATCAGTACTTATGTCATCAACGACGAAGTTTACCGGACACTTCCGAGACTGGTGAACGATAACGAACTTTGTCGAATGAACTGAATATATTTTAAGTAATTATTGAGGATTTCTGAAAATGTAACGTTGTACACCTTTTGTAACGGTGTAGTTACATTTTAACGGACCTAACACGTTGTAGATTCTGTCGCAAGAGAAACAGAAGAAAGAAACAGAAGAAAGAAAAAAAAACTTGACACTTTCTTTTTTAACAAAAATCCTTTATGCCTAGAATTTCCAAAAATGCATTTTTTTCTGAATAAACAGTTAATTTCTTCTTTCGTCTCTGCTGTGACGTCACCCACGTGTCTTGAACACGTGTTTTTCTTGTCATGTCTCGAACACTACTTCTCCGCATACCTTTGCTTCTCTTGCCACATGCCCTTTTATCTCTGTTGTGACATCACTTCGCACAGTCAGCAGTCATTTGCATATCTTTATGCGGTTGCTGCTGCTTCAAACGACAGCGGTTTTGTTACAGAAATGTAATGAAAGAAACTGTTTTGTTTAGTAGGTACTAGCCTGGGTGCCCGGGTGTTTGGAGGCGTGTGTTGAGAAAAAAAAAGTGGTAGTAGGCAGGCAGGATTGAACCCGTAATGTGAAGGAGGAAAAAAAAGTGAAAAAAAAAAAAAAAAAAAAAAAAACGTGACGCGTTAGCTGTTGCACCGACGTTTAAATTAAGGCTAGACAATCGAAAAGAGGCGATGACTTTCGAAAATATCGGCAAAAAAGCGACCACTCTGTGTAGAAAAGTGCCCAGTTGAAGGTGACGGAATTAATGTTTTGGACCAATTTTTCGATAATTGTCGTCCGAAGGGTCGAGCTTCAAAATGATACAAATATCGTGAAAATCCGTCGTTTCCGTCGAAAGTTTTTGCGAAACATACATACATACATACATACATACATACAGACATTCAAACAGACAGGTGAGATTTATATTATAGATAATTATTTTCTGGAATTTTCTTTTTATATATCTTTCAGGTTGTTTTTAAGTAAAACAATTTAGTTTGCGTATATTTTTCCAACCAATGTAATGCAAACTGGTTTACAAACGTAATACAATGTTAAACCGATGATGATGATGATGATGATGATGATGAACGTTTGTGAACATTTGATAGATACTATACTAAAAAGATTCGAGAGTCATGTGTAGTGTCTGTTTCTCATGACATGACAAAAGGCATTTTCTCTTAGTCTAGGAAGGAATACAATATTATGATTTCTACGAACTTTATTTCAGCATCAGCGTAGTATCTGTTTTTTCTTATACCAACAATCATAAAACTATACTCTTACCTGGCATAAGAGTCTTCACGCCCTTGGATCAAAGTGGAGTATGGTATTGTTTGACCCTAGAGGGCAATCCTCCCAGGTTTCTGAATTTTTAAGATGAGATTTGGTTATTCGTATTTGGATTCTTTGAATTACTGTTCTCATCTTGAGTGTCATTTTCATAACGTTCCGGTTGATGCAACCTCCACCCTTCTTCAGGTGCATTTTGTCGAACTCAAGAATGTTTCTGTCGATCTGGGAAATCTGGATGAATTTCGAACATAACCTTTTATTTACTTTGCGGGGTAGCTTGCTTTCGGTTCGTCAGTCATGACTGGATAAGTAATCCTAAGTAATTTGCAATTGTATTTTTCAGTCGCCCACACTGAGAACTGAACCTTCAACCTTCAGGAGAATATCACTTTAACAATTGATTTTTCCAAGTATTCTAACTACTGTGCCATAAGTCTTTGCGCAAGGACGCTCAAACCGAGAACATAAGTCTGAAAAATCCAAATAATACGAATCCTCCCACGCATTAATACCTCCTTTATAAGAAAAGATTTAATTATCTCTGGTCGCTTGAGGTCTAATCACTGCAAATCTTACGTGAATCCCGAATGCCCTAATACAGAGGAAGTTAGATTCCACACTAAAAACTGATGCCGTGCCTGATCTTGTTGCTGCAGTGGGTTTGTTGTTGTTGTTGCTGTTGTTGTTGTTGTTGTTGATGATTATTATTCATGATAATGTTGGCATTCATTTTCTCGATATTTTTCTATTAAGAACTCTTTCTAGAAGAATATCAAGAATATCAAGTACTTGATACTTGAGATACATAATATATATATATATATATATATATATATATATATATATATATATATATATATATATATATATATATACAACGGATACTTGAAAGTTGCCAACGTTTCTTAGTCAAAGTAAGTTTCTGTGAAACAAACAGGATTCGAACTTGGCATACCAGGTTGTCAGTCCATGTCATTAACCACTGAGTCGCCATCACTTCCCTGTTGCGCTGAAAGGGGATCTTGCAGATGGTCAAGATGACGACCTATATTTTCTAGCTCACATCTATGACCACACCCCCGTAAAACATTCACAGCAAATACTCGCCTAGCTAAAACAACCGCCCAAAACTTTCCTGACTTCCTATCCGTGCCCAAAACTCAACTCAAATTCCATGAGCAAAGTTTCCTCCCTAGAGCTGTCCATCTGTGAAACCCAATACTGTTTGACTGCTTCCCAGCTGACTATAACATGGTCATCTTCAAGTCTACCGACATTCGGTTGGGTCCTTCCCATATCTCGAACCAAGGTAATTTCGTAATTCTGATGAATTCCTTTTTCGGCTCCAGGGATAAGGTTCAGTTGAGAGAGTCGCCTGAAATATAGGGGGGGGGTATTGAATAGTACTTAACTGTGAGAGCGTGCATTCAACCGATGATTAGGTAGCCGACAAAAGTCAATGTTCTGATGTTATAATGTGAGGCAGTCCCATTTCGCCGACGCGCGAGTCGATATCCTTCCAAGTTCGCTTGTCCACTTGTCTTCCCTCGTATGTCTTTCTCGCTTGTTTCTCAACCACCGACGTTCGGCTGGGTCCTTCCCATATCTCAAACCAAGGTAATTTCGTAGTTCTGATGAATTCCCTTTTCGGCTCCAGGGATAAGGATTAAGTCGAGTGAACTTCCAATGTATCAAGCGAATCATGTTGGCTGGTGTGTCGCATTTTTATTATCGACATTCATTCGACGATGTGATCAGCTAGGGGGGGGGTCACTTCTGCATTATTCCCTGTTTTCCCGTGACAATGTGAATAAATTCCTATTGAGTCGTCCATTCAGATAATCCAGCCTTATCCAGGTTCCACCTTGTCTGACCTTGTCATTATTACATGCTTTATTGTAGTTTAGTTGTTGATATACATTAAAAACTCGTGTATATGCTTGTACGGATCATTTATTATTTTGTTGCTAAGCAGCGCATGGGACAATAACACATATCTTATCATAACCCTACAAGCATTATTTTTATTACTGAGTCATCACATATCAAGACCAAAAGCCATTTGAGGAGAAGGACTAATGAAAGGGAAATGATTTCCAGCCGAAAGAATGAGAAACATTATGGGAGTACAAAAATGGCTATGGATGAAATTTAATGCAAATCTGAAATATTTGAATTTTCAAATAGATGATTTTTACCAATCAGGATCCGGCCTTTGTGGACTTCTCTCAACCTCCTTTGAACAACAAACCGCAATGGAAGCTGAGGAGAGTCTATAATTGACAGTCACATG
Organism: Euprymna scolopes; assembly: GCF_053919585.1. NCBI lineage: Eukaryota > Metazoa > Mollusca > Cephalopoda > Sepiida > Sepiolidae > Euprymna > Euprymna scolopes. Next base: position 76,952,855 of record NC_136511.1, on the reverse strand, counting down.
CTGTTCCCTTTGTCGAAATTGAAATCGACAGTAACAATGTTATTCTTATCTTCTGTACTGCATATATAAATAAATATTACGCCTTTATTGTTGAAATTTTCTTAATAATCGAGTACCATGCTGGACCTCCCTTCCACTTATTGTACAAAATGTGAATATATATATATATATATATATATATATATATATATATATATATATATATATATATATATATATGTGTGTGTGTGTGTGTGTGTGTGTGTGTGTGTGTGTGTGTGTATTAACTGGCGGTAATTGTGACGCCTTGCACTGGCGATTCCCGAAAAGATGAAACTCCAATGCATGTAGGTATTAAAAATAATTATCTATATCTATCTATATATCTATATCTGCATATAGCTTAATGTGTAAGAGGAAAAGAGAGAGTTAAATTCCACAAGAAGAGACTTATCCGGAAATTCCAAGCTCAACAATTATTATTGGAGCTTATACAATAGGACAACAAGAGTATGAAATGAAGTCACAAAGCTATATATTGGTAGATATAGAATGGATAATTTATTGAATAATGGAATACAAGCAAAATTTGGGGGATAGAAGGGACTCTTTATGCCAGGGTACTTCGAAGCCTAATGCTTCTCATCAGAAGAGTAGAGAAGGTGCTAGGTAGTATGGGGAAGATGCGGCGTCTAGCGTTGGGTTCATTAGGGACGTAAAAGATTAAGAGAGATTATTGAATGTTGGAGGAAGTTTTATTAAATTCTAAATAAATAAGGAGAAGCTTGTTACATATAGTACTAGCGGGGGTACCCGGCGTTGCCCGGGTGTTTGGAGGTGTGTGTTGGTGGAGGGTAGATTAAAACCACCCTGTTAAAAAAAACGTTGGCCGGTTGTTTGGAGGTGTAAGAGAAAAATATAGTTTTAGTATAAAGGAGGCTTGAACCCCGAACGTTTGACGCGGAGGTGGAAAGGAAATGGGAAAAAAAAACTCTGCGATCTAACCATCTCGACCACAGGAACAAATGAATTGATAAGCGTGTTAAGTTGACGTTTATAAATCGAAATTAGCAGGTGCGACAACGTCAAGTTGCGGAAGTCAGTTTCTGTTTTCCCCGCAACGCGGCGATCAAACAATAAAAAACACACACACAAAAGAAAACTAACGTAAGGCAAACGAACAATGAAAACAGAAAACGAACACGTGGAAAATGGCTTAAATAAGCCTGTTTCGATATTAAAATTTAAAACAATCGGTGGGTACCCGGGTGTTTTTTGGTGTCGTTAAGAATAAGCGAAGTAAAAAAAAAGCAGAAAAACGAACGTTACGTGAACAATGGCTTAAATAAGCCTGGTTCAATATTTAAATTTAAAAAATCGAAAACAAACAAACAAAATCATCTTACACCACGATTCGAACCCAAAACGTTAAGATAATGAACCAAGGCTTTAACCAACTGAGCTAACGCGACGTACATGAAATTATTCGGTTTTTCAATTATTTAAAGTAAATCAGGTCACAACGTCATCTGACGTATGCGTGGAATCGGTCATTGTCATGAGGGAACCGTTTTTGTTGACCCCCCCCTGTCGAAAATTGTCGATTTCGGGATGAAAAAGTTAACGTTTTTGGCCAATTCTTTGATATTTTTTTAGCAAAGGATGGAGCTTCGATGTGATATCGAGTTTGTGAATTTTCGTTGCGTCTGTCGAAAGTTTATAGCAGACATCCAAACATACACACAAACATACATACATACATTTTCGCTTTTATATATATATATAGATAATTTATATATATATATATATATATATATATATATATGATTTACATGTATGTATAATTTATATATAGAGAATTTTGTATATAAATTATATATATATATACAATTTATATATATAATTTATATATATATAATTTATATGTATATAATATTTATATGTATATAAGTTATATATATATAATTTATCTATATATATAATTATATATATATAATTTTTACGTATATGATTTATATATATATAATTTATATATATAATTTATATATATATTATATATATAATTTATAAAAATAATTTAGATATGTATATTATTTATAAATATATATATATATAATTTATATATATATATGCATAATTTACATATATATATACTTTATATATAAATTATATATATATATATGGTTTATATATAATATATATATATAATTTCTACATATGTATATATATAAATTATATATATATATAATTTGTATATCTATGTATATATATAAACTATATATTTGTTATATATATATATATAAATTATATATACATAAATAAATATATATATGTATATATATATATATATATATATTATTTATTCATTTATTTATTTATCAGTGGTGAAAAAACCGGACTAGAATGTTCAATGTGTAGCCAGAGCAGTATATAGGAAATTTATTACCAGAATGAATTGTTGGAATGTTTTTGAGGGAGAGGTTGGGTAGATTCCGAGCTTTATTGTAAAGTGCTCAACTGTAGAGGTGCGGATATTTATCATAAATAATATAAATATCAGCCCCTCTGAAGTTGACACTTTACAAAAAAGCTCGGAATATACCCCATTTAGGAATGGAAAAGATCAACTTCCACCCTCAAAAACATTCCAACGATTCATTCTGGACTCACAGTAATCAATTTCATATATATATATATATATATATATATATATATATATATATATATATATATATATATATATATATATATATATATATTATATATATATATATATATATATATATATATATATATATATATATATATATATATATATAAAAACAAATTAGTAACACACCTAACTGCACAATATCGTACAACATGGCAATGAGAGCAAGAAAGAAACCGAAAATTAATAAACATTACATTTATAAGGATAAAAGGGATGAAAACACTGAGAGTAATATAAACAGTGAAACATGTAATCATGAGGGGGGGCGGTAATATTAATAAGAGAAACAGACGCAAGAAACAGGTTTGGTTTGATCCGCCGTTTAGTGTGCATATCCAAAATGATATACCTAGGGAATTTTACAGAATAATTGATAAAAATTTCCCACCGGAGAATAGATTAAACAAAGTCAGTAACAGAAACTCGGTAAAACTATCTTTCTCTACCTCAGCCAACTTAGCTAACACTATTATAAGCTCTAATAACAGGAAAATAAGCAGGATAATTACTAATAACGAGTCAGCATCGGATGAACGTGTCTTAGAGAGAAATTGTAACTGCAGAATACCTGGCAACTGTCCGTTTGGATAGTAAATGCTTAACCTCAGAAATAGTGTACAAATATGAGATTAAGATCGGTAATATTAAGAAGGTATATCTTGGGGCCACGGAATACGCGTTTAAGGAAAGATACAGAAACCATATTGTATCTTTCAAAAATTAACCGGACATAGAAACTAATAGAGAAGGTGTTACTGATAGACGGTACTAATAGAGAAGGTGTTAATGATTGACGGTACAAGAATTATAGTTAGAAATAAAAAGAGGAATACAACTGCATTACGTGATTGGGTCAGGGAACTTCATAGAAACAAAAACGTTTTTGAATTGAAATGGTCAATAGTAGATAGGGTAGTAAGTATAGACCTGTGAAATCAAAAAAGGTGCAATCTGTGTTTATTGGAAGCCTTCTGCATAGTCAATTCTTAAGAAAAAATATTAAATAAAAAGCTGGATGGTATACAGAGATGTGTTCGCAGGAATAGATTTTTGCTATCATGTCTTAAATGTAGCTGAGATAAAAAGGGGGGAACAAAAAAAACATTCTGGGAAAAATAAAGGTTCTTAGGTGCCAAACCAAAGTTTATATAGCGTTAAATAGCTAAGAATTATGTAAATTAGTTGTAATGATTGATTCAAATCTAGCAAGCAAATCTGGACCCCAAAATTCTACATTATAAACATATTTTCTAAATAAAAACCATGGATTACTAGATAAGAAATTTAGATTTATAATAAGGATTAACAAGGATTAGCAATACTGTCTCGAAACTGATAACACTTTTTTAGTCATATTGATAGCAAAGTGGTTGATACCTTTTCCAGTTAAATAAAATAGTTTAACAAATAATTGGCAAAAAAAGTAAATAAATAATTGATACTGTTTTTGAACCAGTAAAATTGGAAAAATTATAGCCTTTAGATATTAATCAATTTATAACCGTTTTAATTAAAAAAATAAGCTTTCATTGAAGTAAAATGTACATGGATCTAAAGATTAGTTTTACTATTAGAATACTTATTAATGGTACATGTATTACTATCGGATAAGTATTTTAGAACTATCGGATAAGTATTTTAGAACTTAATTGCTGAAGTATTAGTTTGTATTGAAGTCAAGCATAACCTCAGCAAATTATGGTTTGTTGCCAAACGTAGGTTAATTTATGGTATCATAGTTAAGATATGCTTTTAAAACTTATATTTTGAATAAATTAGCATAGTTCTAATTGGATCCGTTGAATTAATAAATAAATCATAAATTAATATCAGGAATTTACCAAACCAGACACACCGAACAGCCCTGGTTATTTCACCTTTATCGTTAGGAATAATTATTAGTATTTTGGTATCTTATAACTTCAATTAATTTTTTTAAATTCCGGACTTACAGAATTATCTCCCCTCTACTTCTAAACTATCCGATAATCATAAATCTTAACGGAAAAAAAGAAAAGGAAAAGAAGAGAAAAAGAAAAAAAAGCAATATATATATATATATATATATATATATATATATATATATATACTAGACTATCCCATGACCCGTTGGGTCACTATGTTATATTAGCTATGGAATTCATGTATGAACGTGACACTTGTGACGTAAAGAAAATAGTTGTTTTTTTTTTACATAACAGAAGCATTTCTATGAAAGTATATTAAAATGAAAAAAAGAATATAGATAGATTTCTATGAGTCGTTCTGTTTATTATAATTGATTATTTTTGAAAAAAAATGTACAGTTACTAATTTAGTGGTTGACCATACTTATAGGTAAATGTGCACTGAACAGATACCATAATACTTATTATAGTTAAATTCAAATTTTGATATATCTGCTTTTTTTTACATCGTTCATTTCTGTATTACGTTATTTAAAACCCCACTCTTCCCATGTTAAATCATAATTTCGAAATAATAACGTTAATATTTCAGCGTCCCAATTGTTCTTTTTTTTCACGTTTAAATTATCCAAATAAACAATTGTTTATAATGCCTGCTTTTTTTTATACATCGTTCATTTCTGTATTACGCTTAAGTTATTTTACACCTCACTCTTCCCATGTTAAATAATAATTTCGAAATAATAACGTTAATATTTCAGTGCGCAGGTCATGCGCGCATGCGCAACCGAATATCGTAAACCGGAAAGTCGGTTACATACATCGTTACAAGGTCATTTGAGTTTTATAATTATATAGATAGATATATAATTAAAAAATATAAAATTAAAAAAGATAACAATAATAAACAGATCGAGATCTTTAATTTTAAATGAAGGATGAAAATGAGCTAAATATAAAGTAATGTTTAGACTTTATTTCTTTACTAGCGGGGGTACCCGGCGTTGCCCGAGTGTTTGTTTCCGGGACGGGGGGGGGGGGGTTAAAAAATGTTATGGTAGGTAAGTAGGAAGGATCAAACCCGGAGTCATGAGTAAAAGTAGGAAAATAAAGTGTGAAAAAAAACCATCTGCAACGTTAACAGTTCGGCCACCAAGAAAAGTCAATTCCAGTTGTTTAGGAAAAAAAAAAAAAAAAAAAACGACTACGGTAGGTCGGCGCGAACGTGAAAATATAATGTGAATTGTCCAGCACGCTAACCACTACGCCACAGAGCACTGCAGCTTAGTTTAGTGATTTTAAATAACTTCACATGAAAGAACTACGAAGCCAAACCGGTGTTCTCTTCTTAACTGTTCCTTGTGAACGATCCCCAAACGGTGTTAAGTGGTGGCAGGGGGAGGATTAATTTATTAGAGAGAAAATATTTTACCACTTCCATTGATCTTAACCGATTTTGGCCGTGACTTCTCAGCAGAAAAAGTATAGAAATCTAAGATTACCGAGGAATTTGAGAAATAATAAGCCTATAACACACCTCAGATATTGTTCTGCCGTTTGTGCATATTATATTTGCATGAAATATCTTGATTTCTAATCCTAATAATGTCAAAATCAGACGGGAAAAATTAGTTCATTTTATTTATATAGAGATTGAATAAGTTTTAAACTTAAACCTGTCCTACATCGCATAAATAAGCATGCAGATAATTTTGTAAATAAACAGAGCAAATTCCTGATACGAAACTTACGTAGTTTCGTAACGATTTAACTTAGATGATTAGTCTGATCTAAAAAAAAATAGGAAAATTAAAGATTAAAAATGGAAAAAGAATAAATCAAGTAGAAAAAGAAAATATTAAAAAATAAATATTAAAAAAAAAGTTTAATTAAATAAAGAAATATAGAAATCTAATTTAAGAAATCGATAAATTATATTAATAAAACATATTTAATGAGCATAGGTAATTAGTGGTAACATCGTTTGATATTTAGTTTGAAATTGTTTTTTTTTCTTTTTTTTAATAAAGATACGAAAATCGGTAGATATATAAATCTTTAAAAAGTTATTTAGTTTGAGGTTTTTTATATAAAGATTCGAAAATAAGTAGACATATAAATCTTTAAAAAATACTTTACAAAGGATGCGACAAAGGTAAAGTGTTTTCGCTTGTTTTCTTTTCCTCATAAAGGAAATGTTTCTTTTCCTTAATGTTTCATTGTTAAAGTGTTTTTTATTTAATAAGTCTGAAGAAAGGCTATTCTTGTGAAAATTTTCAAACGACATATTGTTTGAATTTGTCGAAATGGTCTTGAAACAATTGTAACTAACAACGAAATACACTTTTTGTTGCTATCAACCCATTTCTTAAAGTCTTGGCTTTTGTTTAAACCGTATACACACACACACACACACACACACACACACACACACACACACACACACATATATATATTATATATATATATATATATATATATATATATATATATATATATATATATATATATATATATATATATATAAGACTTTCTTGGTCTAAAACTGGTATTTTAAATGTTCTAATTAGACACACGTATAAACAGAGGACCACGCTTTATATAGAGAACATTTTCATGGCTCCTACTAATTATTATTATTATTAATAATAATAATAATAATAATAATAATAATAATAATAATAATAATAATTATCATCATCATCATCATCATCATCATCATCATCATCATCATCATCATCATTATTATTATTATTATTATTATTATTATTATTATTATTATTTAAAATACTGAACAAAATAAATCTAACGGACGATTCTAACACAAAACACTAAACCACTGAAAACGTGTTTATCTTATCTTTATAATAAAGTTATCTTAACCTATATACCGACCAACTGCCGCACCTATCTACGTCGCATTTTAAAGAGGTATGAACTCAGACAATTAAAGTACAGTAATCTTTAAAAATTAAGTGCATTACACAACAATTTATCATAAACCATTTCTTTTTAATTTTAACTCATTCCGAACAAAGCATATTGCCATTGAAAGCGTTCGGGGCTACTATGATAATCGTCCTTTTTATCGGGATAATCTGGGCGGAGAGTTGGACAGCAAGATTGTTTTTCACGTTACATTTAACTTTCTTATGGGGGAGGGCAGGACAGGGAGGGAATTCCAAATGCGAGCGATCTGAGGAAAAGAAGCTATTAGAATAGAAAATTTTCCGACATCTAGCGACCTATACAGAAAAAAGGGTGGGATTTTGCTGTTGCTCGAGTGAGTCGGGAGTATTTATATTGATAGAAGATACAAGTACAGTTGGAGCACATTCCGTAGTATTGTTGAAAAAGCGCAGAACGCATCTCTGACATGATGCGACAGTGGCTAGAGCTTGGTAGACAGTGCGGGACCTATTAGATTATAAAATCTTTCTGTACCCTTTAGAATAGAAAGCAAAGAGCCTTATTCTGATATTTATAAAACAATTTTATTGATCAACTTCGTTAGTATGCCAGTATTGAGAACGGGTTAGTATCGAAGAGACTTTATGTGTATGGACAGACATAGAGGATTAAAGTCGATCTTGTAGCTGAATGTTAAAGCTTGTGTGTGGAAGTCGCCATATTGGCTTATTTCTCTTTTCGCCAAACTGGGACCAAAGGTGAAGTCACGTCCCAACTGAAAAATGCGTTCTCAGGCGATATGCGCGAAAAAAGAGGAGGAAATACCGCGGGCTTAATCTTTTATACACTCGGTCACGTGGTCTACTTGCCTGCGAGATGGTCTCTGATTGGGCAAACCAGAAAGGAAGTTGATCGCTACAACCAATCAGCAATGATGTTATAAACCAAAGATATTCAAAACCTTATGTGTCAAGTATTCACTTTTGCTGCTTCAATCCGGTCCAATAAGGATAGTTAATGCATCAGCCCAGATGTGGTAACGATACTGCATACACGGGCAAATGGTGGCTTTATAGAGATATAGATACTTTTTTTGCAGAATTACAATTCATGTTGATAGAGAATGCCAGGTCGAAGAATGTTGGTATTTTAGGACAGATACTATTATTTATTTCCTTCCCATCGCAGATTGATATGACACAAGGTCGGGAGATGAGGAGAATCAAAGCAGTGACCCTAAATGAAGAACATTCTGCCCTATTAAAAATTGCCTGGGCAACCCCGTCCGTATTCCCAAGTCAAAGCACATCAGGAAGTAAGCAGTAAACTTGCTTCACTTCAAAGAGAGGAGGGGAGTAAGGCATGGGACGGTGAACCCTCTAGGATTACCCAGAACGAATGCCTCGGCCCAACAGATAAAAGGCCACTGAAATGGCCTAATTGATGATGGACTGTGGAATAATAAAACTGGACTGAATAATGGACTGATGGATTGTGGAATAATATAATCTCCATTGGTATTTAACAGTCCAGAGTCTCAACGCAACAGTAGCTGTGGAGAGATCACTTCAGGGAGGATGCTATCGGCCAAGACAATTAGTGGTTAGAAATGTTTCTTATAGTTGTTAATGAAAAATTGCATTAAATGTGACCAACCATTTTTGGTGCGATTCTACTATACAGGCTAGAAATCATTTTCATAAGGATTCGGCCGTTGACTTGCACATAGTGTCATTTGAGTTGCTTTCATGCCGGGAGTAGAGCATGCTGTCACCAGTAAATACATCGATCTCAAATGCAATAATCATGAAAAAAAAAAATTCTGAAACATAAATCCGTTTTCTCCTAGAAATTCTGGCCAGCCCCGTATTTAAATATCAACCGCCAGCAACGTCTTAAAAGGTAAATGAACGTTTATAACAATATGTTTGAATTCGAAACGACCGATTCAACTTTTCCAGTTGTCTATTAGAGAAAATTAATTTACTTGTTAAAATTTCAATACTTTATCTTATTGATTTTAAATAGTAAATTCACAATTAAAAAATGACTTTATTAATATTCAGAAGAAAAAAAAAGCTTTATTAATATAAAAAAAGACTTTATTAATATAAAAAAAATACTTTATAAATATTCTGAATTCTGAAAGCAATTTGCCCTCGTTAGCAAGTTTCTGATCGACACTGATCACAACGAAAACGAACTGCCTAGAATTGTATATTTATACTAACAGGCTGTCCGGCATTGCCCGGTCGTAAAATACGCTTAAATATGATATTTTGATTAATGCAGATTTCGTATTTATTATTATATTATATTTGACCCAATGGTGCCCGGAAAACTCGTCCCCGAAAAACACGTACTTGGAAAACTTGTACCCAGAAAGCCCGTTTATTTTTGCTAAGTAGAAAAACTGGTCCATTATTGAATAAATATCGATTGAAACACGCATTTTATGACCGTTCTTCTTTAAAGTCGACTATGCATCCCCATAATATTTTGAAAAATTATTTTTACTTGTTTACTCTTGTTTAAAAATAATAAACTTGATCACGAAGTCACGGAGTCAAGACACGAAAAACGAAACCATATATTTATTGTTGTAGACCCGTGCTAGGGGTCACAAATGAAAGAAACCACAAGTAGTGTAAAGTGTATAATATATATGTATTTATCATAAGGAATACAGGAGCCACTAAAGTAGTATGAGAGGAACGTGTTCGTAGCATGCGGTTAAACATGGTATGAATGTCTCCATTTAGTCTCTGAAACCAGTGGTATTCATAGGACTGGTTGATTCCACTTAGTTCTCGACTACGGGTTGATTTGTCCCCCACAACATCTATTTTAAAAAATACTTTAGTTTTAACACTTTTTGTGTTATTACGAAACAAAACAAAAAAAAAAAAAAAAGAAAGAAAAGAAATAAAACATTTATGTATTATGCAGTGTGATTCGATCGTTAATTTGCGAAACAAAAAGATTCGATCGTTAATTTGCGAAACAAAAAGATTCGATCGTTAATTTGCGAGACAAAAAGAAGAAAGAAGAGAAAATATTAATTCTCGCTGATCTGGTATTTCCATGTGGAGAGTTTAGATGAGTGATGCGCGCGAAACTATATTGTTTATTTTACGTCGGATCGCGACGGAGCAGTGGTGATTGTAGCATGCTGGCTCGACTCGACTGTCTGGGTTTGGCGCGCAGTACCCTTTTTAAAGATGACAGACCGGCTCCCAGCGGAAGCTGTTAGGGAAATATTTTTAAAATTCGCTTTCTTTGAATGCCGATTGGATAAAAAAAAAAAAAAAAAATCAAGGCCTCTATCACGTGGGCTGCTTTCGGCTATGTAGGGGCGAAAAGACAGAATTTTAGATTTATGCCCGCAGAATTTGCGTGTGTGTATATAACAGATGTACGCGCAACTGGAACGCTCCTTGTTCAGCCACTCTTAATGTTTGTAGCGAGTCGCTACAACATTAAGACATTTTAAATATGAGGAGAGGCTAACTATTCTGTACTTTTATCTAACAAATTTAATTAACAAAAGATATCGTAAAAACATAATATACACAAGATGCCGTTTTTCAATTCTCGGCTGCACGATTTCATTAGCTTAAGCGCTTCGACACCTTCCGGCGGTTTACGTACCTGCCAGGAATATTCCAACAATAATGGGGTTCGTATTTTACATATATGCCCAAAATCGTAACCATTCTCTTTTTCTTTCTCTATCCCCTTTCTTTCTTCCAGTTCTAACGTATGTAAAAGCTGCCCTAAAAACAGCCTCGATCACTGGACCGAAGGAGAATGGTATTAACAACAAGAAACCTTAACAAAGTACTTACGCATAAGTTTACACATACCCTCTTACATGCCAAGTAAAGATTTGGTATACTTTACTCTTATATGAGTTGAGTATATGTTTTTATTCTCCTTTCGCTTCTTTTAAAAAAATTATTATCATTTTGTTCAAGCAGGGAATGGAGCATCCTACTGGATACCCAATATTCACCTGCTATCTCATACATTCCAACCGAGAAGTCTTTTAAAAGATTCTAACCGCCCTTTTAAGCGCAACTGTTTGAATATCGTTTGGACTTGGTTCACTAGGTATATTTGCCCGGTAGACTTTTTGGAATTGTTTTCTCGTATTTTACTGGATGCAAGACATTCACTCACTATTTTAGCCACTCCTACAAGAGATATTTTAAACATTCTAACCGCTCCTTTTAGTGCAATTATTTGTATTTATCTTGCACTTGGTTAACCAGGTATATTTTCCATGTAGTTTTTTTTAAATTCTTTTCTAAGTGTGAATTCTCATAAACGAAACTAATTTCGCAGTGTAAACATGCAGGTACCAGCGGATGCAGTTCAGTAGACTAGTAAGTAGGATAATAAGCATTGTTATAGAAGGACGAAAATATGGTTTCCATAACAAAGAAGTTGACTAGGTGATTTTAAATTTTCAATGTTTTAATTAAAACGAAAATTTATGGTGTTTATGGAGAATTTCTTTTGAGCTATAATATGATTAACAATAATGGGGTCTCCTGAACACGAAGATATAATATATTATTATTTTGTCATCCAGTCTTGTACGCTTGCTTCCTGTATATATCTTCTCAGGTTTTGGGCTAGCCTTTCGTGTAAGGTTGTGAATTTTTTTAACCAGTATGCATGTATCCCGTCGTGCCCCGGTGCTCTCCAGTTTGCTATTTTTCCTATGGTTTTCTTTAGGGGTTCCTTGTTGATTTCATTCACTGTTCCTTCTTCTATTTGTTGTAACTCTTCTCTCATGTCTGTCAACCATTCGGCATTTCTATTGTGATCTCGTCGTTCTTCCCATATTTTACTCCAGTAGAGTTTTGTTTCTGTCGGATTTGGTTGTTCTGTTTTTGTTTTTCCTCCGTTCACATTTTGGTAGAATTGGCTTTCATTAGTTTCAAATGTTTTTTTTTTTTTTGCATTGTTCAGATTTATATCTATATCGTCTCAATCTCGCTTCTTTTGCTTTTATTTTTTGGTCTAGTTCTTCATGTTTCTTATTTAGTCTCTCCCTGCAAGTCACTTTTCTAATATTCCGTTTTCTCCACATTGTTTCTTCCTGTTGATCATTTTGGTTTCTTTTTTATGTTTGTGTATTTGGGTTTCTAGTCTTATTTCCCATCCAGGTTTTGTCGGTCCGCTTGTCCCCGGTTGTTTTTCTGATTTGAGTTTCATACTTACCATTTTAGCGCCTGCGTAAATCGGGTTGTTTAAGTCTGTGATTGTATTTGTTGGGATATGTGTGAGGAGTTATTATTATTATTATTATTATTATTATTATTATTATTATTATTATTATTATTATTGTAGTTGCCATTATTTATTTATGTATTCTTTGTTATGCGTTTTTACCCCAAAGTAAAATTTATCTTGTGTATGTATACGTTTGCTATTTTACTTCTGCGGTATAATAAATTTTAGGTATCTTTAAAATTTAGGATAGCTAATTTCTCAATGAAACATAGTACACATGGATCGTCTAAGTTCCTACTTATGCTGGCTTGCCATACTATTTTCCACAAGACTATCGATAAGCGTCCTTGAGTTTCCAGTAGTGATTCGCTGATGTTCTTTTTATTCGACATTGTTTTAAAATTGTTAAATTTACTTCTTTGGTCGTAATATCTGACTTTAACATCAAGTGAGATCATACCTACATAATATTTATTGTTATTCTTATTTTCTTTGTCAAATATTGTGGCTTGGTAAACGATGGTTTTGGCCAGGCATTTATTTTGAAGTCGACAGAGGGCCTAAATGTGGGGTATATGGTTAGAAAAGAAAAAAAAAACGTGCCGGGCGTATCTGCAGCGCTCTTTGGGAAAGAAGAAGGAAAGGATGGCCAGCGCATTTGTATACGCGAAGGGCATTTTGGGAAGGCAGAGCATGATAGGAGAAGCTATTTTTTTCCTCTCTCTCCCTTTTTTTCTAGATAGGAGGATATAAAAGCAGGGAAAAATTCCCTGGGCAGCAAAGAGAAAAGAGTCGTGAACATCTTCTTTTGAAAAGAATTTTGTATTGCTGACGTTCGGATTGTGCGGTGTGACATTGGTGGCGAGAGGCCAGGTGTGGTCGATTGGAAAAGAAGAGGGCAGAAACATGCTGTTGTCGAGAGAGTGACTCACTCCTTCCCGAACCCCAGAACCGAATCCTGATTATAACTCTAGAAGCTATTTCGGCGAGTCAAGCAGGTTAATATGGCTGACTAGAGACTCTCAACTCAGATGTTGAGACCCTTCACTGGGGAGGGTGACCTAATTAAATGGCTGAAAAAATTGAAGATGGTGGTGAAGTTGCAAAAAATCGAAGACGTGGTCACCCTGCTGCCGCTCAACTTAGAGGGGGAAGCCCTCACTATTTATCAGCAGATGCGCGATGAGGATAAGGGAGGCCTTGCCTCAATGGAGCAAAGACTGAAATTGGCTTTCGCCGAGAGTCCATTTGAAGCACTCGGCAAGCTTGCAAGTTTGAGGTGGACAGGCGAGTGTGTTGACGTCTTGGATGCAGAGATCAGAAGACTGGCAGGATTGATTGGTTACGTGGTGAGGAGTCTGGAGATGACGGTAAAGCTATACCTAGTGAATAGCTTCCCAAAAGAAATCTCCGCGAACATGCAGAGAATCACTGAGATCAATACGATGGAAGTGGACGATCTCTTGGTCCACGCCAGAGTCCTAGTCAAGAATATCAACGGCCCAATCGTGGCTGCAGCTGTGAGGGGAAATAAGTGCATGAGACTCCACTTGTATGACGAGAGACAGGCAGCGAGGCGACAGGAGGGGAGGCCTACCATCAAGTGCTTCCGGTGCCAGGGTCCTCACCTGCTCAAGGACCGTAAAGAGCTGCAAAGAGCCTGCCACACTGGAAAGGGGACTAATGTATGCGAAGAGGTGATGAGGAAGTGGAGGAGAATGAAGCAGGTCACTAAGATTGTCGACCTGAAGTCGACTTCTCTCCAGATCCATGTAGATGAAAAACTCTGGAAACACCAATTGGTCCGGTACAAGGGGAAGTTGTATTGCCTGACGAGGTTAGGCTTTGGGCTGAGCTCAGCCCCCAAAATTATGACTGTCGTGCTGAAGACGGTGCTGAGTAAAGACTGTACAGTGGACAAGGCCACTAGTTCGTACATTGACGACATTGTTGTGGAGGAAGCTGAGATGACAGGAGAGAAAGTGAGAGGCCATGTCGCGAGGTATGGGTTCACTGCAAAACCGGTGGAGTCCTTGGATGGAGGAGCGGCGTTGGGGTTGAAAATATGCCGAGATGGCAAAGGAAGCCTTGTCTTTAGACGAGGAAATGCAATACCCGAAATCGGAACCGACCTGACAAAACGAGAACTCTTCTCGGTCTGCGGGAGACTGGTGGGGCACTATCCAATCGCCGGCTGGCTCAGGATAGCGTGCAGCTTTATTAAATGACAAACGGGCACTGATGGCTGGGAGGGCCGTGTGACGAAGGAAGTCACGAACATGCTACAAGAAATCATCGCGAGAGTGACGAAAGAAGACCCAGTAAAGGGAGAATGGACGTCAGTGGCGGAGACGCGGGGGTGATTTGGTGTGATGCCAGCAATCTGGCATTGGGCGTCGTATTAGAGATGGGAGGCGTAACTGTGGAAGATGCGGCGTGGTTAGGAAGAAAAACGACTATTCCCATATCAATGTAGCCGAACTGGAGGCCGCTATGAAAGGAATCAATCTGGCCCTGAAGTGGGGATTGAAAACGATTGAAATCAAATCCGATTCGGCAACATTAGTTTCATGGATCAGGTCAGAAGTGACTGGCGATAAGAGAGTTAGGACTAGAGGTGCTGCAGAAATGCTGATCAAGCGCAGGCTTGGAGCACTTGCAGATTTGATACCGGAATTCCAGTTGAAGGTATCTGTAGTGCTGATCTCATCAGAAAAGAACAAGGCGGATTCGATAACACGGGCAAAGAAGGCCTACAGTTACAATTTTTCTGGCGATTGTTTACGTTTTTATTTCTATTAGGGATAAGTTCATTACTATTCCTAATAATTATAATTATGTCCTTTGTGGGTTTTTTTTTGTTATTGTTATGATGGCTACTTTTCTTACTCATTTTATTATATATATATATGTGTGTGTGTGTGTGTGTGTGTGTGTGTGTGTGTGTGTGTGTGTGTGTGTCCGTAAAAGTGTGATTGCTACCTGGTTATCAATGTACTACGTTTTACCACAAATATAATATTCGACCTGATATCCACGTCAGTATTATTTTTCCTTAATTATCAGCAATAACAACTAGCGAACGAAAATTCGAGAACTCACGACGAAAATCCAAATTTAAAATACCCCAGGGTTCCACGTAGCATAAAATTGAAATTGAAAAAAAATAAATAAATAAATAAAAAATAAAAAGATTCTAACGTTGAATTATTAGAAAAGAAAGTAAATTTTCAAACTTGAAAATACTAAAATTGTAAGCAAGACTTTCTTCCCCGTTGCTATAGCTAAAACATTTTATTGTTTTTCGACCACACACACACACACATACACACATACACACGCGCGCGCACGCACGCACGCACGCACATACACACAAAGAAGAAGAAGAAGAAGCTTCTAAACTATATAAAAAAATATATACATTTTTGTTTAAATTCCGTTTTGTCTTTGAAAGACGAACGTTGGTTGTTTGGTTGTTTTACGGCATATCAACCCTTTTCGGGTTATTTAATGCCGAATCCAAAGATTTTGAAGAAAAATTTTTTTTAATAGAATATATTTGTTGTTTTCACGTCGATTTCTATTTAACCCATAGTTGGGACCCTAACAGGTACTACCACTCCGGGTCAGAGTGGACCTGGGAGCATTGGTAATTAAAGGGTGGCTCCAAACTCCCCAAACCCCACAAGCTGGGGCCTCACCACTGGATATAGTTTAAGGTCATATCCAGGACCCCCATTGAGGGACTTTTACCCTCTGCAGGGTGGCAGTCGGCGTATTCTAATGCCCCACCGACAGGGCCGAAAGACGAACGTATTTGAAGACATTATGGATGACTTTAAAGCAGTAATCGTCCAAATAATAAAGACACAACTTGAAACTGAGATAAAGAAGAGTGTCTTACACTCGCATCTATTGTAAATAAGAAATAGTTCCAAGAATCCATAGTTTGATAATTACCGACGATTGTCATCTAAATCAGTGTAAGTGAGGCTGAGGGGCTCCAGAAGCCCTTTTCTTTAAGAGGACCAAATGCTTCGCATGGAAAAATTAAATGGCTGTAGAATTAAATTTTTGATATATTTTTTTTTTTTACTGGAAAGTGATATGATACAATAACAAAAAGTGTAAAGAGTTCCAGGGTGGTTCATGAAAAAGGAAATAAAAAGCAAATTATCAAAAATTGCAACAATTTTTGATTCATCAAAAACAAAAAAAATGGTTGTAAACATTATCATTAATTAGTGTTAAAATTTTAAATTAATGTTTTTTCATATTTATTTTAGAAATTATTTTGTTAGTGCTCCGTGAAAAAAAACTTTACCTTGAATTTGGGAAACCCTGATCTAAATAAACACCAATATTTTTAATTTAAAAAAAAAATGTTTGGAAGTATTTCGTAAATCAAATAAGTTTCCCCTGTACTTTTAAGCTTAATTGTTCTATTTTGTAGTTTCGGTTGCTATGAGTATGAGCAAGAGTGACCTCACTTTACTTTGTTGTTTAGTAACATTAGTAGGTATTAATACGTCTGTGTTATAAACGTGTGTTTATAAGATGCGCTCTGCTGGCGTTTTATTTATTTATTTATTTTCGTAATCCTATGCCAGACGTTAAAATGTTTTTTACGCAAATTGGCACATCACTCAGCCAAGCAATAAGTGTCAAAAGTACGTTATGACGTATTCGAAATGGCCTCGCTCCAGTGAATATTTTCTTTTCTTTCTACCTTCCTTCTTTCTTTTCTTTTACTATTTTTTCTTCCCTTTTTTTTTTTTTTTGATTTGCTTTCTTTCTTGTTTGCTTTTTTCTTTGTTTTTCTCTTTTTTCCTGTTTTTTTTTTTTTCTGTTTATTTTCCTGTTTTATTTCTTTGGTTTCATTCTTTTGTTTGTTTCTTTTTTTTATTACGTTTTTCTTTCTTCTGATTTTCTTTCTCGTTACCTCCTTTGATTTTCTTTTTTCCCCCACTTTCTTTCTTTCTTTTTTTCAGATCCCTTTCTTTTTTACATTTATTTTCCTATTTTGCTTACCTTCTTCTTCCTTTCATTATTTTTCTACCGGTTTCTTTATTTTTTTCCTTTTTATTTATTTCTATATTTCATTCTTTCTTTCCACTTTTTCATTAGTTTTTTTTTATTTCTCTATTATTCTTTCTTTTTAAAAAAAACTTCATTTTCTGTTCTTTCCTTCGTTTCCATTCTTTTTCGTTTCTTTTCTCTTTTTTCTTTAAAACCCCTATTGATTGTTGTGCTTCGTTTTTTTTTTTTTGTTCTTTCATTTTAGAAATGATTTTGTTTCTTTTCTTTATTTTATAAATTCTTTTCATTTCTCTACACTATTTTTTCTTTTCGTTTAGACCAGCTACTTCGACTTTTTTTTTTAGACAAGACTAGTTGGCCATGTTACAAGTAATTTTAATGTTTATGAGATTTGCAAAGATGAGGTTTAGGTGTTAAGTTTTAAAACATATCAACCTTTATCGAGTTATTCAATAACAAATCAGGTCAGGTAAAAGTTTTGATGCTTTAAACTTTTGTATCTTCAAATATTTATTCATAATGTTTAGTCTAGTTGGTTTGTTTTACGGCATATCAACCATTTTCATGTAAATGTCGAATCCAGTAATTTCTGAAAAAAAAAAAAAAAAAGATGCGCGCTGATTGACCGAAAGATAATGCAATCATTGCTTCATTAGAAATCACGTAAATCAGCCTACATAAACTTAAAACCTCTGGGCTCCGGTCTCTTTTTTCTCCTTTTCCAGAAAACCTTTGCATTTTGAACAAGGTTTGACTGAATCGCGACCAAGCCCACAGAAGGTAGTCACAGACAGTCATTCCTCTTTTTCTAGATTTACCATTTTGGTTGACGTCGGCCTTGTCTGCATCAACCACTAGTCTCTCTCTTTTAGAGAGGGCCCAAGAAAGAGTCACACATTTAAAATAGGTCCCGCACTGTCAATCAACCTCTGTCCTATCGCCCCAATGTTACATTCGTGTACTTGTTTCACAAATATTTAAGTGCAATGTGCGAACTACAATTCCGTGGACAGAAGCCCATGGAATTGTAGTTCGCAAACAAGGGTCATTTCTTTCGAAAGCGAAAAGGACAGAATTGATGGGCTCAAGTGTGTACTGAAATTACGCATTTGGAAGACTTCCCTCATTCCGTAGATCCGTTATATTCTCTTGTATAACTAACTACCTGTCCAACTAAAAGTGTTAAATTAATAGTCGTTGTCTACTTTTTCTTCACAAATGCAAATGCATAAAGAAAAAAAAGTGAATTGAAAATTAAATGATCTAATGAATAAATCCGGGTTCCTCCTCACAAAATATGATTCGCTGATGTAAGCCATTAATACAAAAGGATATAACAGCCTAGGAGTGGCGTCGAAATGTTTGTCCACAGCCCAAAGCTTAAACATATTACTAACAATTATAAACAACTGTTCATTAAAGCGACTTACAAGATTCTATTTACTCGATTACTGTAGCCAAGACTACTCTGCTACTTCAAATAAAAATGCCTCTTTCCGAGACATCTCACTAATGAACAGTTGAAAATTTCTTGTTGACGTATCTGTGTTGTGGTTTAAAGTTGCAAGAAGAACGAGAAGGCTTTAAAACAGTGAAATGAAATATATATTAGCAGAAAATATAGAAACGTATATTGGTTGAGTGAAACTCCGCTCAACTGGAAAGACAAAGTAAGGTTAAGACCCACACCCACTGAGTCCCAGCCCCAGACTGCTCTATAGCAGAAACTGGTTACCGGAAGTGACGTCAGGAATAGTCCATCGTCAGGATCTGTAGAGGTGCCACCCCGACAGTATGTTAATGAAAGGAGGAGTAAAAAATTTTACCACTGCTACGAGTTCATCAGGGCACATTGCACTTAAACTGCTACGAGTTCATCAGGGCACATTGCACTTAAATACTTGTACAGAAATGTAACATTGCGTCGATGGGACAGAGGTTGGAGTTGGTTGACAGTGCAGGACCTATTTTATATTGGTGACTATTTCTTGGACCCTGCCTAACAGAAAGAAACTAGTGGTTGATGCATCGGCCCATATGTGGAAACAATATTCCATGCAGGGGCGAATGGTGGATTTGTAGCGATATAGGATACAGTCAGGTATGAATAGTTTTTTTTGCGGGGGGGGGGGCAGTAGACAGAATTCACCTTATTTGCACCAACTTTGGCAATATCTTTCGGCGATTACTTCCAAGGAATATTCCTACTTTCACATTTGTGAGGATTGAACTTTTCTTCCTGGAATAAAAAATGACAGTCCGAAACATAAAATAAATAAACAAATAAATAAATAAATAAATAAACAAATAAATAAATAAATAAATAAACAAACAAATAAATAAATAAATAAACAAATAAATAAATAAACAAATAAATAAATAAATAAACAAATAAATAAATAAATAAATAAACAAATAAATAAATAAACAAATAAATAAATAAACAAATAAATAAACAAACAAATAAATAAATAAATAAATAAATAAACAAATAAACAAATAAATAAACAAATAAATAAATAAATAAACAAATAAATAAATAAATAAATAAACAAACAAATAAATAAATAAATAAACAAATAAACAAATAAATAAATAAATAAACAAATAAATAAACAAATAAATAAATAAATAAACAAATAAATAAATAAATAAACAAATAAATAAATAAATAAATAAATAAACAAATAAACAAATAAATAAATAAATAAATAAACAAATAAACAAATAAATAAACAAACAAATAAACAAATAAATAAATAAATAAACAAATAAATAAACAAATAAATAAATAAATAAACAAATAAATAAATAAACAAATAAATAAATAAATAAATAAATAAACAAACAAATAAATAAATAAATAAACAAATAAACAAATAAATAAATAAATAAACAAATAAATAAACAAATAAATAAATAAATAAACAAATAAATAAATAAATAAACAAATAAATAAATAAATAAATAAACAAATAAATAAACAAATAAATAAATAAATAAACAAATAAATAAATGCATTTAAAAAAAATTTTTTTTTTTCTTTCCTCGTTCTTTAATTTTATTTCATTTACCTTTCCAGAAGGTTAGACACATGGTCAAGTATTAAGTTGAAAAGCCAGTGAACTAAGATTAGTGCACTATGGCCCTAAAAAAATTACAGAGCGACGTTTTCGACATTCCCCGTAGGGGCGCCTCGGGCGATTAACAATAAACTAATCCCTTTTCAAGTAGAAGATAAACCCTGAGAGGGCGGACCTCCTGGGATTGACACCTTAGACGAACAGCAACAAACTCACTGTCGGACTGATGGTCGAAGACGTATCCTTGACGTTTTTGAAAACACTTATTGTGGATTTATTTACTTATCTTTCGGTGGAGATGGGCGTCCACGGATTTCGATTGAATTTTCGTAACTCGACATGTCACACTTAAAATTAAAATATTATTCTGATCATAAAATGCGCACATTGGATAGACGCGTCTTATTTTAGGCACTTTCAAGAATCTGTATGAAAGACTCTGTCCATCGGTCGGTCAGTCACGCTTCATTTTGGAATAACATTTTTTTTGTTATGCAATACTTAATTTGAAATACAATTTTGAATGGTCTGTCATACTTAAGTTTGAAATAACATTTTGTCTGTTATACCACATTTCAGGTTGAAACGCAATTTTTGACCGTCTGTCACATCTAAATTTGGAACAGCATTTTCAACGTTAACACACACACACACACACACACACACACACACACACACACACACACACACACACACACACACACACATTGACTAACCGCATCTTATTTGAGATGCGTCCAAAAATCTCTAGAAGAAACGCTTCTGTGTCTTCTCTTTTCTCTGAGAGGTTTTACCCGTCGATAAGTTCATTCGCGCTTAGGTTTTGAACAGAATTTTTATCGGTCTAATAAACTTTCAAATCGCATTTTTTCCTTGGTCTGTCATGCTTAAGTTAAAAATAGCGTATTGTTGATGTGTCACACTTAAGATTGAAATATCATTTTAATGCGTCTCTCACGCTTAAATTTGAAATGTCATTTTTATTGGTCTTCCACGCTTAAGATTCAAATATGTTCGTTGGTCTGTCACGCCTGATTTTAAATTATCCTTTTCGTTGATCTGTTATGCTTAAGATTCAAATATCATTTTCGTTGTTCTCTCTCACGTTTAGGATTCGAATGTTACTTTCGCTAGTCTGTCACATTTAACATTTGATAGAATTCTTGTTAGTTCGTAAAGCTTGAAATAGTGTTGTCATCGCTCACCGAAGAGATTGAATGGGCGCATCTTAAAACTGTCCAGTTTATTTATTGAAAGTCATCATCTTTTTTTTTCATGAATATATTTAAAAAGAAACCAGTACCACGACTCATTCATTGACGTCATCAATCTTTTTATTGTGTCTTCACACCCTTTGCTCAATTCTGACGAAACGTACACTCTTTTTAAGAATGATGATGCGATCTTTTTCGTGGTGACTCTACCGTGACCCACGAGACACAAAGATCAAGTCAACTAAACGCGGATTACTGTCAGACTAATCCTAAGCCCTTTTTCTCATTTTATTTGGTTGCTGTATTTTCTTGTTTTTTTTTTGGGGGGGGGGGGTTCATTATTTTTTTTTTTTTTAGGGGATGGGATCTCACCCCCTCATCATTCACACATCTGTATAGATTACTTTTGTAAATAAAATTCATAAAACAATGCGGATTTTCTGGTACTTATACAGTTTATAATACCATCTCCGGCAACTTCCCCGTCGGCATTTTCCGGCAAGTTACGTAAGCAGCTGAAAGATATCGAATCGATGAGTGCCAGACGATTAATTCAAAACGCGGCGTCCTTCTTTCCCCACGTTAAGAATGGCTTTCTAGATATAAACTGTAAATATAAACCACTGTTAACATGGGGGAAGGGGGGATTTCACGTTGACACATCATGGTGAAAGTCAGTTTTGTTTTTTTCTTGATTTTCTTAACACTTTCATTGAAACTTGTCGTTTTCTGACACCGCTTCAACATCCTCCGACCGCTTACGTAACATGCCGGAAAATTCTGATGCAAAGTTGCCGAAGATTGGATCGTAAACTGAATAACTATAGATTTTCTAAATACTTCCTAATTCCTAATAACAAACTTAATAATTAAAACAGTCTAGAAAGAAAGAAAGCACATTATATTTTGCTGGATACCAAGTCACGTAGGAATAAGTGGTGACAAAGCTGGTCTAGCAGTAAAGTCATCACTAAAAATGACTCTAGATAAAACAAAAAAACTCAAAATCCCTCAAAGACATGAAATCAACAATGAAAGAATACTTAAAAGAGAAATGGCAACAGTCATGAGAACTGAACAAAGAAAATAAATTTTTCAAAATAACACCCACTCTTTAAAAATGAACACAGGAAAATAAAACAAACAAAAGAAGAAGTCATATTAAATCGACTCTACATAGAACATTCACACGCATCATCATCATCATCATCATCATCATCATCATCATCATCATCATCGTCGTCGTCGTCGTCGTCATCATCATCATCATCATCATCATCATCATCATCATCATTATTCTAGCCTTCCACAAGACACCGCCAGCTTCCATGGTCCTGGGTGATTCGCTCTAGCGTCCACTTCCAGGTCGCTTCTCCAGATGTTCTTTAATCGGCCCCTTTTCCTAGTCGATAAAAGTGTTTTGCGCGCTGAAGCGTCCTTTCCGCTTTTACCCCAGCATACCGTACTTTTAACATGTGCTGGATCTTCCTCTTCCAGAAATGGAGCTTCTCGGGTTTTTGTAGATGCTTTTGTAGCGGGGAGTTCTTTTTTCGGGGTAAGGGTGCTAGCCTCACGCCCAACTTTTCCAGAAGATAGGTGGAGTGGAGTGCTCTTAGTATAGACTCTACTCGTCGACCTGTCCGGCATGGATGGCCCTACCAGAAGACGAATCTCCCGCCGGCTTAGCTCTTGGGGTCACTGAGACACACAAGCTTCCCAACCAACGTCAAGGTTGTATTCCCTTTGGGAAGGACATTCACACCTAACCCTCAATTATTTATTAAAACAAGAACAATGGGGATATACACTGACTATAATACATACATTTGAGGATTGTAAAAATACGACTTCTCCAAGAGGAACATATTTTAATAAACGAAAATTTGAAAAAAATAAAAAAATACTTAGAGAAATCGAAACCAGAAAGATCATAAATTCTTAAAAAAACAAAAAAAAATTGTAATATACAGCAACATCTAAGTTTTTGGCGCTTCTGCATTATTGGGATGAGATTTTTTTAGATAAATGGAGTTTTCAGATAAAAAGCAATGATTTCTACTGATTTTTTTTTTGTCAATTCTAATAAATTACAATGTTAGCTTCCAAAGCATGCAGTCGAAATTACCTGAATATTACTGAATTATTAAAAACAAAATACAACTTTAATCGCGTTAGCATATGAAAAATTGCCACCATCTTGTTTAAAACAAAATGGAAAATCACCTCCCTTTTGAACTCTCCTATGTCTTACAATCGTTTTCATCAAATTTTATTTTTTATTTTCTTTAATAAATAATTTTCTACCTTATCGATTTTCGTAATGTTTTGATGTAATCATATTCAAAATACGAGGAATACGTTGATACCATTTTTTTTTCAAGGGAAATTCGGTATTATGAATTCCGAAATTTCATCACAATAGTGTAGAAGCGCCATTTGTTTTTACCATTAATATTAAAAATTGCTAAATATCTAAATGCACGCAGCAAACAAAACATCAACATTATATAAACATAAAAGCACAAACAAAATATAGCAAACATCTATTTAGAAAACAACCACTCACTCTAGCATGAATAAATCCCGAGGTCGATATGCCACTAAAGAAACAAACGAAAAAATATTTGAAGATATAACTATAAGAACTTGAAGCATAAACCTCTCCCAGAGTTACTGGTACTGGTATTAAATAACCGGACAGGTTGATATGCCGTAAAACAAAACAGCCAAATAAATGTTTAATGATTTTATTTACAGATCGAGCCAACGGGACATTATTGCAAACGCGTCTAGTTTAAGATTAAATTATAGGCCAGCATGACCCCATCCTGAAATTTATTGGCCTTGTGTCTAATTTATTATGAAAAAAAATGCACATTTTATAGCAAATACATACTTGCTAATGTCTTTCATGCCAGTCCTCGACAATCAGTCATACTTTGTTGTTCTCGAGCCGAAGTATGATTCGGATCAGTACTAGGAAATCTACTCACTCAAGCTTTATCTTCACTCTTTGTCAAAAAGTTAAGTTCATTGCTAATCGTCTGAGGCGCCGCTACCAAGGAAACACAATGAGGCATCTCATGACTTTTCAAAGTCCCACTTGATCTTGCGTCTAACCTGACAAATAGATTACTGTGGTGAAATGGACGCCAACACGGACTGACGACGTGTGCATGTCAAGTTTGAATCCCTGTTGGTTTCATAGCATTATTTTTATTTATGGATGTTGGCACCCTTCACGTGGTCCATCTTGTGAGTACCTGATTGGAGAAATAATCGGGGAAACCAATGCCAGAAAGAGAATCGATTTAGTGAAAAACGTTGTGCAATGCTGAGTTATGAGATTTTTATATATATAGAAATCACTCCGGATAAGATGCGAAGCCAGTTACTGTGAAGGGCAATAGTAGTAATAATAATAATAATAATAATAATAATAATAATAATAATAATAATAATAATAATAATAATAATAATAACAATAAGGAACCAAGAGCAGAAGAAATTAAAAAAGGAAACGAAGAAGGTTCATAAGCTCCTCCCATCATCCCAACAGATACAATTACAGACTTAAACAACTTAATTTACGCAGGAGCCAAAATGGTAAGTATGAATTTCAAATCAGAAAAACAACCGGGAACAAGTGGACTGACAAAACCTGGATGGGAAATGAGACTAGAAACTCAAATACACAAGTATAAAAAAGAAGCCAAAATGATCAACAGGAACAAAGCAATGTAGAGAAGATGGAATATTGGAGAAGTGATTTGCAGGGAGAGACTAAATAAGAAACATGAAGAACTGGACCAAAAAATAAAAGCAAAAGAAGCGAGATTGAGACGATATAGATATAAATCTGAACAATGCAAACAAAACAGGACATTTGAAAATAATGAAAGCCAATTCTACCAAAATGTGAATAAAAGAAAAACAAAAACAGAACAACCAAACCCGACAGAAATAAAACTCTACTGGAGTAAAATATGGGAAGAACGACGAGATCACAATAGAAATGCTGAATGGCTGAAAGACATGAAAGAAGAGTTATGACAAATAGAAGAAGGAACAGTGAATGAAAGCAGCAAGGAAACCTTAAAGAAAACCATAGGAAAAATAGCAAACTAGAGAGCACCTGGGCACGAAGGGATACATGCATACTGGTTCAAAAAATTCACAATCTTACACGAAAGGCTTGCTCAAAACATGAAAAGATGTATACAGGAAGCAAGCGTGTAAGATTGGATGACAAAAGGTAGAACCACACTGCTACAGAAGGACACCGAGAAAGAAACTGTCCCCTGCAACTATAGGCCTATCACGTGCTTACCAACTATGTGGAAGATACTGACAGCACAATTGAGGGAACAAATCTACCACTCCCTGAATAATCGTGGACTCCTCCCCAAGAACAGAAAGGATGCCAAAAAAAAAAAAAGAGGAACACATTATCTGCTATATATAGATCAAAAGATCCTAAAGGGGGTAAAAAGAAAGAGAAAGAATTTAGTCATAGCATGGATCGACTACAAAAGAGCATTGCATTTTCTATTATGCTAGGTATTTTATACATTTTTAAGCATTCTATTATCCATGCTGTCGTAACAGGATCCCCCAAGTATGGATAATAAAATGCTTAAAAATGTATAAAATACCAAGCGTAATAAAAAATGCAATGAGAACATGGAGACTGGAATTGACAGCTGATGGACAACACATAACAGAAATTTACATACAAAGAAGTATCTTCAAAGGAGACTCCCTATCACCATTACTGTTCATCATAGCCATGATGCGCCTGAACAGTATTCTGAGAAAGTGCCAAGCCGGATACAAGTTTTCTAATACCGAGGAAAAAATGAACCACCTGATGTACATGGACGATTTGAAACTTTTTGCAAGGACTAAAAAGGAGCTAGAGACACTAATTAACACTACCAGGATCTTCAGCCAGGATATCTAAATGGAATTTGGAATGGAAAAGTGTGCACTACTAGTTATAAGAAGGAAAAACTGGAAACGACAGAAGGCATGGAACTGCCAAACCAAATAGAGATGAGGGCACTAGGGGAACAAGACGACTATAAATACTTGGGGATTCTGGAAGCAGACATCATCAAAGCAACAGAAATGGAAGAGAGAATTGGAAAGGAATACCTCAGGAGAACAAGAAAACTCATGGAGACGAAATTATGTAGCAGAAACCTAATAAAAGGTATAAATACATGGGCAGTATCGCTTGTAAGATACTTTGGACCGTTTATAGGGTGGACACAAAAAGAACAGACAGCTCAATCAGAAGACCAGGAAACTCATGACCATGCACAATGAACTACACCCAAAGGATGATATTGATAGACTTTATGTGAAAAGGAAAGACGGCGGGAAAGGACTGGTCTGCATAGAAAACTGTGTGAATGACACACAAAAAAAAGAACTAGAAAAGTGCATAATGCAAAATACTGAAAGGATAATTATGGCAGCGAGAGACACTGAAAAAAATAATTTAAAAAACAGAAAGCAGAGAGACACATGACAAAACGAGAAAAAAGAAATGGGAAGAGAAACAACTGCATGGAAGATTCATAAGAATGGCAAAAGATGAAAATAACGAAAACACTTGGATATGGATGCAAAAAAAGACATTAATCCGAGAAACCTAATCTCTATTAACTGCAGCACAAGATAACTCGATAAGAACCAACCATATCAAAGCAAGGATCGATAAAACATAAGAAAACAGCAAATGCAGACTCTGTGGACAAAAAGACAAAACGATAAACCATTTAGTAAGCTAATGCAGCAAACAGACCCAAAAGGAATACAAAAACAGGCACAACCAAGTGGGGAGGGCAGTAGACTGGGCATTATGCAAACAACTGCATTTTGAACATACAGACAAATGATACAAGCATACAAGCTCGCAACAGTACTTGAAAATGAAAACCACAAAATCCTATAGAACATGGACATACAGACGGACAAACCTATCCAAGCAAGAAGACCAGATGTTGTAATAATTAACAAGAAAGAAAAATCCTTTAAAATCATAGATTTTGCTGTCTCGGCTGACCACAGGGTGAATATGAAAGAAAAGGAGAAATGGAACAAATACACAGAGCTAGCCAGAGAGTTAAAAGTGATTTGGATGAT
The DNA here is from genome assembly GCF_053919585.1 of Euprymna scolopes. Classification (NCBI taxonomy): domain Eukaryota; kingdom Metazoa; phylum Mollusca; class Cephalopoda; order Sepiida; family Sepiolidae; genus Euprymna; species Euprymna scolopes. The sequence continues at coordinate 76,924,612 of NC_136511.1, read as the reverse complement.
GAAGAAAACTAAAATAATACCTATAATAGTATGAGCACTAGGAACAATTCCGAAAAACTTTGAAAGAAGAATGGGAGAAATTGGAATCAGAGGAATGGCTGCAAAGATACAATGACTAAAGATAATGAAAACGGCTGAAATATTAAGAAAAACCCCTTGAATGCGGAGAATAATACACATAAACCACATGCGTGAGCCAGACAAACTGATGCGAAGGCAAAACAGAAAGAAGCTTTACAGAGAGTGAAAAACACTGAAATTGCATTTCAACAAGTTCTGCATCCCCATCACGCATCCCCTCCCATTATGCAAAAAATCTTTTCAAATCCCCCCCCCCCCAAAAAAAAGTGTGATACCAAATACAAAGGATGAAGAATTGCTATTTTTTGGATTAGAATCTAACTCTATCATTAGCTGGTTTATTATTATTGGCTCACATGGAGTTTTCATATAAGTCATCAAAGATCTGATTGAAAAACCTGTGGTGTTCCCTGGAAGCTGAGTGACAACAAGTCTCCCCAGACGTCCAGCACTCTCCACCTCTTTCGATAGCATTTGCAAATAAATTTGCATTATCACAACAGCCTCTCTCCACTGATTTCTCGCTGGCAGCAGCACTTGGTTTATACTAGAATTTGAGTGGCACTAAGCCTCCCCAAGGTCCCAGTTCTCTTCGCGCTTATCCAGCGGAAGTCTGGTCAGTGCTCTCTCCTCGGTCTTTCCATCCTCCTTGACTCTTCTCGGCTATTTGGTATCACACTTTGACATTTTGCAAATACATGTTTTAGTAAAAATGTATCTTAACGATTGTTTGAGTAACTGCATTGAATGTTTCGCTTCGTCAACTCTGGTTCTTTTTGGAAATATTGGCTTTTAAAAGTAGACGAGAACTGTCTGCTATATTAATCCACCCAGAAAACAATGAAATCCTGCTTTTTTTTTTTTTTAGGCGACTTTAGAATTGGAATCGGTAACTCTAGCGGAATTAGGAATTCAGAACAGTAGATTTGATTATTCCGTCAGTGATAACTGGACCTTAAGTAATTTTTTTTTTAATTCTTATTTAGTGTCGCATGTAGTGAGGATTAGACCTTTAATTCACAGAAGACTGTAATTTAGATCTGATGATAACTTAGCATGTGGACCTGGTTTCCGAGTTCGACAAAATGCTCCTGAAGAAAGTCGGAGGTCACAGCGGCCGAAATTTGGCCAAGATCACAGTGTAGTATCTGTTCTGATGCTACACTTCACCTTTTCTGCTCTCAGTCAGTGGAGGAGAAACCCTTCATAACCGAGACAATTTTTTTTTTTGAGGGGGGGTGGAGCTGAGCTTTTCTCCCATATTAAAAACTGACCTTGTGTCTAACTCTGCCCTCGTGGGGGAGGCAAGTAAATAGGAACACTCAAGATAAGAATTAGTTTGCATGATTCAAATAATACATAGACGATTGCATTCACCTGTCTGATGATCTAACCTGTTGTTCATTATGAAGTTTCACTCTATTTTAATGCTTTGTGAATGGATAGTCCCAGCTGTTGTTCAAGTTGATTGAAATGAAACAGGATTAAACCCTTATTTTTTAAGGGATTATCTCGCTTAAACTTATACATAAAGTTATCTCTTATTCATTTTTTCTGTTCTTTTTAATCCGTTTAGTCCGATAAATCATCACTGGTTTGATGTAAGATAATCTGTTTTAAGATTGGTCTTGAATTGAACTATACAGATCGTCGCTATAGTTTGAAGATTAGAGGGGTTTTAGGGGGGAGGGAGTAATGTGACACTCGTGACAAAGAAGAAAGAAAACACACTCGTGTCTGAAGCAAAGGATAAACTTGACATATTTATTAAAAAAATAAATAAATGTTATTAAGCCTCGTGTGGCGCAAGAAAGGATAGTCAGATCATCAAATCATTTGTGATTGATACCTAAACTAGGGGTTCTCAACCTTGCTTGGCCCACGTACCCCTTTCATCATTTTTAAGAATGTTATTCTCCACCCCTATTTCCCGTCATTTCCAAGATTGCCTGTCTCAAAAAGTGCACTGTAAATAATTTCAACCATCTTGAGAGCACAAGGCTTAATCAAATTTTCCACAATTGTATGTGCTTTTTTTTTCTCCTGCTTTGTTATTTAAAGTGCTACGACTTCGATAACGTTTTGGGTTTCTTCTTCTTTAAAATCTTCGTCTTTTTGAGAGCATTCCCCTGCTGTTCAAAAAATGTTGTTCTTATCTTTGTGATGAGGATGAACATTTTAAAAATGCTGCTTCATCTTTGCTGGTTTCATAGAATCATTTGTCAAAACTTTACTACAAACAACACACTGAAGCCTTTCTTTTCCATTTATGATGATGGATGTGAATTCATATTCAATATGCGAATGATCATCGTATTTTCTTTCTTTTTTCTTTTTTGATACTCATGATGGCTCCGAATCCTGTAAATAAAAACTAGGAAAGTTAAAACTATAAATGTATTAAAAATTCATCCCCTGAGAACCCAAAATTCATCACAGGGGTGGGGAAAGTGAATTTCGCCACCATTGAGAACCTATGACTTAGACGAACTTTAATAATTGAGATAGCATTTTATATCTCCGACGTAAAAAGGGTCAAAAACGCTTTATAAGGATCTTATATGACAGAAAGTTTGCTAATTCATTTAATAGAAAAATGCGAGCATGAAAAGTAATATGGTTAAGTGTAAAGTAAAGGACTAGTTGTTAAAACTGGAAAAGGACAAGATATTTTAGTAAAAATATAAAAAATTCATAACTTAAAATATTGCAGCATTAAAAATTAATTATATAATGTTCTAAATTGAATTTTAAAAAATCTAATCCATGATTTTTCCAGGCTTCCAATAAATTCACTTGTTCTTTTGTTTAATTTCAGTCTTATTTTTTCCCCTCATAAACACATCTGTAATAACAATGCACGACACTCGTCTGCTTCAATACTCCCACCCCAATTATCTGCCTTTTATGCTTTCATTAGTGAATTAGTAGCAATAGTAGTTGATGAAGCGACGTGGTTGCTATGGAAACCAGTCATAAATAGCGTCGCTCACCTCCTTACATATTTTTACGATTTTGGACACCAGAAAATTCATCATAACTTTTGTTTTACTGAACGAAAATTGAATTTTTTTCACAATATAGCCGAGAAGGTTATCTATAAACTGTAATAATTGTTGGAAATTTGGTCGAAAAATGAGTGAGCGGTGAAGCTTTAAAGCAATTCTAAACTACTAAAATTGCCACTTAACCGTACCATAGTACCTTTAACATACGTATGTGTGTCACGATTTCCAGATTATAAATTATTCGATCAGGAGATCCTACTTATTAAAAAGAAGTATAGAAAAGGATAATATTCTACGGACATTAAATTATTAGTATATATATATATATATATATATATATATATATATATATATATATATATATATATATATATACTAATTTTATGTTCATAGTATGTTATCACCTTCTATCCTCCTTTTTAATAAATAGGATCTCCCGATCACCGAAGACGCAATGTAAAAAAATAAAAATAAAAAAATGATGTCGCTTTGAAGCTGTACGTTTAAAAAAAAATGTTTTTTTTTCTGTTTTAATTTTATATTTATTTTCTTAGTGAAACCTTATTATCCTGTATTAATGGCCTTCTTGACACGATTTCTCATAAAATTTGTTCTTAAAATAGTGATGTAAAAATGATTGTAAAATTACGTGCGTCATGTTATTTATTTATTATTTTTTTACACAGACATCACCACTTATCAAGGCCAAGCGGTCACTCGAAGATAAGAGTGTACAGTAGAAATTGGATAATATAGTAATCGTTAGTAATAGAAATTCGGTAAATTTGTTAACAAGTGGAACAGCTCATCGGGAACTTGTTTACGTTAGACTTGAAGACAACCATATTGTAGTCAGCTGGAAAGCAGGAAAACGGAAGACAATTCCACAGGCGTGCAGTTCTAAGAAAGAAGCTTTGTTCATGGAATCTACATTTAGGTTTAGGCACAGATAATGAGTGGGGGGAATTATTGATAGTGTTTTCAGCTAGACGAGTGTTTCTTGTGAAAGTTTTTTTTTTAAATAGACTCAGAGTAAGTTAAATGTCTTTTAATTCTATAAAAATATCTTTAATTAGAGATAATTGTTATTAAATCAAAATCTATAATTATTTCTACTTCCGCTGTCGAATTTCCACAAGTCCCGCTAGTTTTATTAAATATGTTACTGTTGAGAAGAGTTCATGATTCATAAGTCGACAGGAAAGATGATGGATCGTTACTGTCGATTAGTGGTGATTGCTATTCTGGCCGAAGTGTCATTTTGTCTTTTTATTATAAGTTATTGCTTTTAAATATTTGCTGTAACAACTGACCGAAGAACAAACTGAAGATGTTGATAATAGTAATGATTAGCTAGAGCCACGTTTTTATTTCTTGGTTAGGAACATGTTTCTGTGGCAATGACGGTCATTGTTGATGTGTTGTGGAAGGAATAGCAAAACTGCTACCGCTGAGATTGCAGGCTGTCGTCGTCAAGGCAATGAAAATGTCGTTCCGTCTGACCGGATTTCGAGAGAAAACGGCTGCTGTTGGATTGTCTAATTCGCAGGGCGATAGCTCGGTTTGTGAGACTAAAATGAAGCAACGCACATCTTTTATACTATTTTCCAGCTCCTGCTGATTCAGTGCTTTGGTGAAATTTGATTGGTTGGCTTCTGTGACGATATGCGCAAAGAAAGAAACTGTGTTCTTCTCTGTCACGTGGGTTAAGATGAAAACGGATTAAACATCCGGTTCTGGGAAATAATAGGCGGTCAGATGGCCTTTGGAAGGTCGCGATTTCCGGCCACTTGATCACTATAGATCGTCTTAATAATGATCTGCTTTTCTATAGTTATATAAATGTTAATTTTTCCTTGGTTCTTGAGTAAGATTCCTTGTTAATAGAGTCAAAGGTGGTTTTGTGGCGGGGTTTAAATCCTTCGACCAGCGGCAATCGTCACATCCTGCACTGATGATTGCGAAAGCATGAAACACTAGTGTCTTTAGGCGTAAAAAATAATTATTTATAATTTATAATAATATATGTGTGCGTGTGTGTGCGTGTGTGTGTGCGTGTGTGGTATTTTATTTATTTCTGCTTCTGCGATATTGACAAATGAATGTAACCAAATATCGTTTTACAATGAAGCATTACCTAAATGCTAATTGTATAACATTGTTACCTTTCACTAAAGTGATGCCCCCATATTCATAAAATATAGTTATCCACGGACAAGTGTTTTGCCGGTGCCAAACTTTAGTCACTATGGTTCTGGTTTCAAATATCCTTAGATACAACCAGGCTGATGAGCTGTAAAATTTGCGAAACGCGTGTTCTTTGAATATATAAATGTACATACAATTTAAGGAATAATTTAAGTAAAAGAACCAAAACCCTCCAAGACATTCCCATAAGATCGAGTAATGCACAATTTATTTATAACCAATTAAACCTGATTAATTCCCAGGATATATTAAACACTACAGATAAAATACGATTAGCGATTAACAGGCTGTGTTAAATAGGACTTTTGTATTAAACTATGTTAGATTATACAATTTATAACATAATTGATTAAAACTTTAAATTTTATAATGAAGCACCGAAAACAACTACTTAACAATATTTATTAATATGTGTTCGTGCGTTTCAAAAGTAATTCTTCCTATTTCTGTTATTCTGCTCGAATGGATCAGAAGAGATTAAAAATTGCATTGTTATGATGACTGAACCTGACCTGAAAGTTTCATCACTCTGTTGTAGATATTGACGATGTGAGACTCTAAGAAGGCAACCCTTGTCATGGACGTGCGTCAGAAGCAGATATGCGTCATTGAATTCCTCCATGCAGAAAAAAAAATCGACCGATTAACATTTACCGGCGCCTGTTGAACGTTACGAAGCCGATACAATTGATGTCAACACAGTTAGGAGATCTCAAAACTGAAGTAACCGCCAATGCTCCTCCCCACCTGGTATGAAATAAGAGTAACCATTTTAAAAGAACACTGACTACCATAGATGACAGTGCCCGAAAGGCAATTTGCCAAGCAGTGCCTTCCAGTGAACGCTAGTGCCTTTCAGTGGCCTCCCTTATCAAGAAGTGATAGTAACCACCTGAAAAGAGCATTGTTCACAGTTAGCAATCATCATCATCATCATCATCATCGTCGTCGTCGTCGTCGTCGTCGTCGTCGTCGTCACTGCCAATGACCAACAGTGCTCGCTACAT